>NW_027509186.1:17597500-18105000 GCF_051911475.1 Siphateles boraxobius | reverse complement strand
ATGTAGGCCCATTTATCACTTAAATCTCTCACACCAGCTGCTGAGGCTGAATTTGCTAACTAAAATATGGGATGTTAGTGTCTATCCCGACAGCTGGAAGTATAAAGTTTAGAGTTGACTTTCACTGCTTTAGTGTAAAAACACTTATGACTCCTCACAAATTTTTCTCATACGTTGCAGTCTAGCAATGGTCTTATTACTACTGGTATTTTGATACAATGTGTAACAATTTCCCCATCATATACCAGATTTGAGTGTGTGTGTGTGTGTGTGTGTGTGTGTGTGTGTGTGTGCACTGATGTACCTGATGTTATACAGGCACTTCTCCCCATAGTGGAGTCTGAAGGACCTGTCCTGACTGCAGGCTGAGCCCAGATCAGTACACGGACTGTGAGGCTCTCTCTTTATCCTCAACTGGAGCCCGTGGAACGCCACTGAGAAAGACAGAAACGCACAGATGTTTAAACACAAGATTAACAGTGAACATACTTCCAATAAGAATTACTCAGAGGACGCAGAAGTGCTGCAGTCACTCTCTCGCTCACGCATGGCATCTGCACATGAAGTTGAGGTGACCTTACAACGTACCTTCTGTATACAATCAACAACAACAACGAAAAAATCATTAGATTTCTGTTTGCGATTGCATGCGTAAAAGTTGGTGTTTTCAGCAAAGGTTTCTTGCACTAGACACCTAAAACGAACGCTTCCATGAACAAAGACAAATTTGTAATAAAATACTTAATACAAATCTGCCTCCAATTCAGTAACCATATTCAATAATAAAATAAAATAAAAAACATTAAAGGAACATTTCAGTAAGTATACTGGAATGACAGGACTTGGAAACAAAGTTTGGAACCAAGTTGAATAGTGTTACTAATGTATTAAAACATTTTTGCTTACTTCTAATGGCAATTTGAATCAAAATAATACTTAGAAACTGCATGAAAAAGTGGGGGAAATCATAAATAAGAAGAACTCTATTATTTGATAAGATTTGTGTGTAACAAATAAAATTAGTAAGAATAAGTTAAGAACTGAATATCGGTAACGCTTTACAATAAGGTTTTTATTTGTTAACATTAACTAACTACATTAATTAACATGGACTAACATTTATTAATCTTAATCTCAGCATTTACTAATACATTTTAAGATCTAAATTGTATCTAAGGCACTGCACTGTTTACAATTATATGATCAATAAGTCACAACAACATGTTTTTACATTGCTTTAACTCATAAAAATAAATTTCAGCCAATTTTCAGCCTTTTTACAAATTATATATTTTTTATATCACATTTATATCACACATATAAAGTCAGTTTAATGCAATTTAAGTTGAAATTACTTAAACATCCAAGTTGATTGTACTTAAAAATTTAAGGCAGCAAATCTTTTTTTTTTACATTGTGTGAACTAACATGAACGTTTTTATTAACTAACATTATCAAAGGTTAACAAAAACTGTAAAAATATATTGTATATCAATGTCTTAAGTCAAAAACAAATAGTTTAAATTTATTTGGCAGTCTTCTGAATTTTTAAATGGTTTTGTTAAGATGTGTCCTTGTTCATGATAGTGGATTCTAAAATAGCACTACAGATGAATAATTTATACTTGAGAAGACTTCTTGACGGACCATATTAAGAAGCACGTAGACAGACGAAGAAAAAAAATGCCATAATTGATTTTACGCAAAGGAATACGAGTAATCGAATCAATACAAAATCTGTTAGTATCACAGGACGTCATACATGCAGGATGCCATTCCAGGATTACAACAATTACACATGGATTGATTGTTGTTAATGGACAGCATTTTCAAGAAGTCGTTTATGACATTTACTGCCATTTTTTTTTGTATCCTTGCAATTTATGAGATGCATTTAAAGCCCCTTCAGTATGTCAAATGTCAACTAAAGTGGGCAACACTGCCTCAAAAAACAAACAAAAAAAAAACAGGAAAAAGAGCAGTGAAAGAAAGCTTTGACTCAAATAAAGAGCACTTAAAATGATGCCGTGGTGAGTATAGCAAAATATGAATTTCTCATATCTTAGCTTATGCAAAATATCCTGAAATTATTTACATATTTATGACGTTAACTAAACGTTCATGTTCCATTCTGCAAAAAGTATTTTTTTTCCATAAAGCTGCACTCTAATAGATTTGACTTTCATAAATGAATAGCCTGATGTGCCTGATTCAATGCTAAATTTAGCAGAACACACCAGGAGAACGTCTTTTCTTCACAAAAGTCCATTCATTACACTACCAAACACCATTTTCACTGCATCCTGTGTTACATAAAAGAGCATTTTGGTAAAAAAAAAAAAAAACCCAAGTGTTTCTAAGTTTCATACTGACTTTTTTTTCTGTGCTGATGGTCGTGTGTTTTCTCACCCTTCTCTCTTTCTCACTCTCACCTCTTCGCTGACTGTTACTCGCTGATAATAGATTCAGTCACACCTTCTTCTTAAACACTCTGGGCTTGAATTACGATGGCCTTTACAAAAGGGCAAATAACTCAAATATAATCACTGGTTGATCACACTTACACAGCCACAAATCACTATTATAGTTAGTGTTTTTTAATATATACACACAATACCATTCCAAAACTTGGGGTCAGTTCGATTTTTTTGTTTAAAAAAAAAAAGAGAAGTCTTTTTATTAATTTGATCAAAAATACAGTAAAACAGTAATACTGTGAAATTTAAATAACTGTTTTCTATTTGAATATATTTTAAAATATAAGTTATTCCTATGATGGTAAACCTGAATTTTCAGCATCATTACTCTTCAGTGTCACATTATCCTTCAGAAATCATTGTAATATGCTGATTTGATGCTCAAGAAACATTTCTTATTATTATCAATGTTGAAAACAGTTTGTGCTGTTTTTTTTCAGTTCAAAATAACTTATTTGAAATAGAAATCTTTGGTAACATTAAAAAGTTTTTACTGTTACTTTTGATCAATGTAATGCATCCTTACTCCTTACTGACTAAATATTTCTTAAATTAAAAAAAAATATTTGTACTGACCCCAAACTAATAAATATATATATATATATATATATATATATATATATATATATATATATATATAAATTAAACCATACATATAATTTTACAAACAATCACTTCATCAGGCCACACGTCTACTGCGCAGCAGTTTTAGAGGTGTATTTTTTCTTCCTGTGTAATCCCTGTATATCCAATTTCTGGGTGTTTTGTGGGAATGGACCCCATGAAACGGAAGTGATCCACTGGCATTGCCGACTCAGACCCATATGGGAGGGCCAGGATGCCCGTTCACGAGCCCAACCGCCATGCCCTCGCTCTACCTCCATCTGCCCGTCCCTTCTCTCCTCCTCATCCTGCCGACTACGCCAACTAACACCCCGCGCTTTAAACAGTCTTGCTCAAATATACATTTTGGAATGGAATAATCATTGCTGAACATTATTTAATTGTTAAAACACAACAAAAATATAGTTTTGTAAATAATTATTTTCAAATATAGAAAATAAGGTCATGCAATAAAGGCTTCCTTTTGTGACATTTCACCGCACTTTTGTCATGGTCTACGCTCAGAATAAGGTCTAGCTCAGACTGAGGAAGGATTACAGGACAATAGCCCATTATCAGCAAACACTAGTATATTTTATTTGCCTAATGAGCTTGAGTTCTCTAGAAAGACAAAGCCCCCCTTCTTCTCCCCTACATCCTCTGTAGCAGAGTCTGTTTTGGCTCCTCTTTAAGACATAAGCTGGACTCGCTCCCCACTGTGCCTCATTCAGTCCATGCCACTTCCGACACTGGCACCGGCTCTGCCACGACCACTGCGCGCCAACTTTACTTCCTATGCCCATTTAAAGGCCTATTGCTTCTGGCTGCACTCGCTGAGAAGGTACACAACCTAGAGAACACACGCCGTTCGCGCGCTCTCTCTCTCTCTGTTTATTCACAGAAACAACAGTGGCGAACGACAACATGTCGTAAACAAGGGACAAAACGAGCTAACGTACCAATAAAATTGCACACTGAATCATCAAATTTGAGAATCGTATTTTAGTCAGGCCTTTCTAAAGTGAGCTTTTGATCAACTCAAGACATAATATAAACGCAGGTATTATTTTATACATTTAAAAGCATAGCAAAAGAAAAAAGGTGACACTTACAGTTTTCACTCTGAAAGTCAGGAACAAACTGCTCATCATTGTCAGGAACTTGAGCTGGGAGGAAAAAAGAAGAGAGAAAAGGGTAAATAAACAGAATTTTCCTTCGTAATTATCATATTTGGTCAAGCTAACACAATCTGTCCACTAATAATCGCTTAAACGAGTAATTTCCTCTAATAATCCTCTGTAATTGAAACACTAATGATTTGAAATTCTCAAACCAACCCATGAAGACATTTATTGGTTGAAAACAGAGAAAACATATCCTCTAATTATGTCGGTAATTCAATTTCAATTTAATTTGTTGGACAAAGCAGGCGTGTGAAACACATCCTAAATCTGTCTCTGCCGTTCGCAGCAGAATTCACTCATACATGCGTATCAGACCAAGCAACCAAATAAAACACCTTGCCTTGTGCTTTGCAACTACACCGTGTCTTCATAAGGATAGCCATGCAGTGAGAAAACACCTATTGTTCACACCGTCTAATTGGGACACATCCCCGCTGGTGAAAGCACCTGTACCTGCCGTGACGGCTGCCGTCCAAACAGAGCACGTTCCCCTACTTTTCCCTCTCTCATATAATGTTAAAATAATGAAGCCTTCATATGGAGCTCAATTAACCATATTCATGTTTATATCAGATGCGTTAGAAAGACCTGTTGTTTATTGCTTGTTAAACTCGACACAAAGGCGCACGTCGGCGGAGGAGTGCGCGAGACCTCGCTGCACGGGGCTATTAGCACGTTTATTCCTCTGCGCTAAAATTGGATTTTCATTTTCACAACAACAGTAACAAGTCGTAACATGCACAAATCAACATTTGCTTTGTGTAAAGGCAACATGTCTTGCTCAGCTACTTGGATTTTCGGCTTTCTCCTTGGACTTTAAGAGTGTTTCCTCACGTCTGTGTAAAATGTAATGCATTCCCATCTAATGAGAATGTGTTGAATATTATAAATGAGACTGGGGCTAGTTGTCAAAAGACTTATTTTTAAGTCAAAACTCAGATTTAAACAAGATTCAATGAAGGTAGATTTTAACTGGAAAGTTGATAAATACAAAATATGTTTTTCATAAATGTCAGGTAGGGGCAAGTTGTCACATGTTTTAAATGTTATAAATTTAAATTAAATTAAAACATTTTTTTACACTTTTTGCTGTTTCATGCATTGTTTTATGTTTCAAGTGTATTTTATTGTTTGAAGTTTTTCCCCAAAAAATGCTTAATGGCGGGTTTCACTATACACTGTATAAAAAAGTTGATTGTACTTAAAAATTTAAACCATTTCTACTTAAATTACATTAAACTGATAAAAAAAATGGTTTAATTTTTTTTATTGCTTAACTTATTTTGATGAGTTAAAGCAATGTAAAAACATTTGTTGTCAAATTATTGATCAAATAATTGTGTACAGTGTAACAACATGTAATAAACTGTATCTCAATAAACCATAATGGTTAAAACAGAATTTTATGGTCTCTTCTATAACTCAATCCACAAACTATAAAACATGCGCCCAAGGCCATACAGTTCTTCTCAATCAGGGCCAATATCTCTTTATAGTTCTTGCCAGTGTTTTGGGTATTTGGAAAGGTGAGTCGAGTTCAACCGCAGCAGACGTTTTTACTGGTTAAACTCAACAAGAGTTATCACCGCCATCTCTCTCACTGGTACTGATGTAAACACAACCAAAAGAGATATTAAACAATCCCTTTACTAGAACAAAACGAGCAGGAAAGAAACACCAAGTGCATTAAGAGTCAGAAAAGTAGCGTAAACATCAGTTAAACAGAAAAGGTGAGCGGCAGAGAAAGACTGAGCTGGAGCCAGTATTCTCAGCAGGGTGAATGAGTCAACCTGTGAATGGGACAGCTGATCCCAGCGCCACTCCTGAGGCTAGCTAAGGTGTTGGAGCATGTCCATCAGTTAAAGAAAAAAAAGGAAGAAGAGAAGAGCAGAAAAGAGACAAACTGCAGCACCAGGCCACATAAAGACACGCAAAGACTCATAATCACTTCTCACTGCAAAAGATGAAAGTTACACATGAAAAATCGTGATCAAAACCTACTAGTAAAACGAAGCAGCTAAATCCCGGTATGACACATTCAGTGAGTCTTTTTGAAGTTTTCGAGACGTAATAAGTGACTGTCACCTGTCTCTGGCCAAAATGACACATATATGTCAAATGACGAGCCATCACCTCTTTAGTCTACGCTGGCGGAAATACTGTCCGTCGCTCATACGTCTTCCTCTTCTTTCCAATTACCTGAGCTAATAAATCTCCGAAATGAAACCGCAAGGTCTTCGTTTGGGTTCTAATGGACAGGAAGTCATATATTAAATCTATCTGCGATTTATCTTGAATCTTTGGGCGCTGCGGCTGATGGATGTAAGACAGGCTGAATCGTACTCCTCACTGTAATATCTACTGCAACGACCACTTTTTTTTTTTTTCCTGCCGGATACACTAAAATATTTAAGTCATGTCTTATTCTTTTAGAGGCCCTGGGGTGGATTTGGCATAATCAAACTCGCGACAAGGACAGTAAAGTCCGAAAATCTGTTCTAAAGCGTACTTTTAATTTTAAAATCCACGATTATACTGCAAGCATTTTTAAATATATTAAAGAAAGCGCTCTATTAAAAATTTAGATTGTCTATCCTTATGCAGGGGGGCAAATCCTATTTAGACAGATAATTTCCTCATATTATAGATGTTTGGCTTTAAAATGTGACCAATGCACAACAACATCCTGGAGTGCAGCTATAAAACATCATATTTCAGTGAAGTTATTGTAGATGTTGCTAAACAAATTCAGTCACACTAGCCAGTTTTAGTGCGATCACTAACAGAAAACAGACACACACACACACAAACACACATCTTCCTGTCCAAAGCGCACGCAAATGCATTCCATAGGCTGAAAGGCAGTCATGATTTTGCAAATGCAAAGCGCTTAAATCGGTTTTACAAACTGCTTTGCATGATATTCAGCTGTCCAACTTCTTTGTATTTTTTCCCTTCCCAATTTGCAACCAAAGTGCTTTTTACAATAAACAGACAAAAGGTTATGTCTACTATGATTTGACTTATATTTCCAACTTCAACTATATGTTAAACAAAATTATCACAGTATAATTGAATATGAATGTTTTCTTTTAGAAAAACTAAAAAAGTTATTTTAACTAGAGACAACATTCATTTGTACATGTATGCATTTAGCTTTCCTAAATGTCCTCAACATTTTAGAAATTTTGAAAATCGTTCACTTTTTTGCAGTCTGAGATTAAGCTTAGAGAACAAAAAAAAACAATACTTATTAAATTTATATGTTATAGTTGCAACATTTTGCAGCAACAAATACACACAGCTTAGAGTAAAACTTCACACACCAAAAAAAAATCTTAACAGTAACACTTTACAATAAGGTCTCATTTATTAAGATTAGCTAATGCATTGACTAACATGAACTAACAATATTAACATATTTTTACAGCATTTATTAACCTTTGTTAATGTTAGTTAATAAAAAAAATGTCCACGTTCGTGTGAGTTCACAGTGCACTAACTAATGATAATACAAAACTTTCAATCTTAAAATTGTTAATGTTAGTAAATGTTGACATAACATTAGTTAAGATGAACTAACAATGAACAATACTTAGACATCATTTAGTAATCATAGTTAAAGTAGTTACCTAATATCAACAAATGAAACCTTATTGTAAAGTGTTACCGTCTTGACATTTTCAAGACAAGAAAAACCTTTAACATCAGAACTGCGAGTTTGCCATTTAGATTTGTTTTAACATGACATTGTTAGATTTTTTTTAAATCAAAATTTTAATTAGAAAAAAAATCTTTTAAACACATGTACAATCAACCAAAGAGGGAACCATTTACTAACCTAAAGGTCGGTGCTGCAAGCAAGATGGGAAGAAGACACTCGCGCTTAATTCCTGAAGCATCACGTTTGTGTTAAACCACAACCAGCATGTCTTGCCATGAGAAAGAAAAAATTGCCAAAAGAAACCAAAAAAAAAGTTAGGGGCGAAAAAAACTGAAGCGGTAAAAGCTGAAGCGCAGGAAGCGATCTGCCATCAATCCATTTCATTAACAAAAAGAGTTTAAAAAAACTAAGAAAAAAGAACTTAAAACACTATATGAGAAGTATCAGACGAGAAAGAGAGGTATAAGAAAAAGAAAACGAGTCAGGGAGAGAAGGAGTGCGCGCTGTTGGAGAGAGAGAGCGAGAGAGAGAGAGAGCGAGAGAGAGAGAGAGGCAGCAGGGTTGGTGGCTCGTCTGCCTCAGCTCCTGCCAAAAGCGGACGAGAGGAGAAGAGAGTGAGCGAGACTGCAAGTTCTTCTGGTAATTTGTGATGACACTCAAAGTAGAACCTCCTCGGTCTCCCCCTTAGACTCCTGCTCTTCTCAAGCACTAATGTATGCATGACACACCAAGTGCCTTCTCTACAGATGCATTAATTGGACTGCAGATTAGGTCTGTAACTTGAGGCATATTTGCACCCCTCCCCCAAATCTCCCCCCTCACGCACTCTCCTCTTCTTCAGCTTCGAAACAAAAGCTGAGAAACCTTCAGCGAGACCGAAGTAAACAGACCAGAGCTTACCTTCGGCGAGCCAGGTCTCCTGAAGTTGACTGAGATCTTGAAACAGCTCTGAAACAAAGACAGCAGAGTTTGAGACGGTGAAACAACAGGTACAAAGCTTTAATTATGAGTTTTGACACTCGATTCCAGTCTCAAAGGCCTCTGAAGACCGAGGCGAGCGCTGCTGATTGAGATTTTAAAGCCCTGAGTGCAGGTGGCAACGAGCGATATTGCATTTTGCAAGATGTTAAGAAGGCGTGAAATGAACATTGTCTTTTTCACCCACACCTGAGTGCTTACCCTCGGTGTCCAACGCCAGGGCAGAGTTAATGAATTTTCTTTTCCTGTCCTTCGCTGGTCTCGTGTTGGACGTCTTTCCCCGAGGATTCTAAGCAGAAAGCAACGGATCAATTGTCTCAATTTGAAGATGGAGTGTGTTGAGCTCGCTTTTGAAATAACACTCAACTTCAGCTTCATTCATCATGCTTACTTTAAAAATATGAAGGATTCTTCAGTTAGTGGGACTTTTGACCTGTTGAAATCTTTAAAACATTTTCATCATGTACTTGAGTAATGGCCTCGATCAAACCTCAAGCGTAGTTTTGATTTTGATGGTGATCATTTGTAATGGTAATGACGATTTTAAGTTTTTAGAGTTAAAAAGTTGGATAAGTCTTGGACTTACTAACCCAACAAGTTAGATAGCCATCCATTCATTATTTTTTATTCGAACAATTCTCAAATACTGACCCATTTACCAACAACACCTTAACATTTCTAATCTTCACACAATGTGCTTCACTGTCACTTCTCCTTACATCATAACCAAATATTTTTCCTTTTGAATAACTCAGTTATTTTGTAAAATGCCGGCTGTGACTGAAAATACACTGTAAAAAATGATATGATCAATAAGTTCAGACAACATGTTTTAACTCATCAATTTTTAACTTTTTTATAAGTTAGACAAGATTCAACTTTTAAGTCAGTTTAATGTCATTTAAGTTGCAATGACATAAACATCCAACTTGATTGTACTTAAACATTTAAGGCAGAAACTTTTTTCACAGTGTAGATTACATTGTTGTTTTTAAAAAAAACTACATACATACCAGATGAACTGATAATATGATTTGTCTGAAAAAAGTGCACATTTTACATGTGTTAGGAGAAATTAAAAGCCCAACAACATACACAAATTCTGCCATGCAAGTAATTTAATACACCAATATAAGATTTACAGCTAATATAATTAAAATAAGTTGTAAACTATCAGTGACTGTTAATATCTTCAGAATCGATCTAGAGGACAAAAGTTCCCCTAAACTGAAGAATCACGCACATATGTTACATTTCTGTAAAGACATGTGACGGTTTAATCCAATCGCAGATTCTTGTCATTCAATCAATTAAGTGACTGATATTTACAATAATGGAGATCACTAATTTACCTTCATCAGACTTACATGAGTCTTTATGAAAGGCACTTGTTGGTCGTGAAGTCCGTCCATTCTTCAGCGCGCGGTCCGATCACCCTTTAAAGTAGAAGAGTGACTTTAAGCGATTTGTTGGAACATGAACTACCGCGCGCTGAGGCGCATTCAGCAGCTCCATTCAGAAACATATACCTTTCATTTGACTGACTACATGCTGACTATTATGAAACAGACATTAAATGCAGCATATCCGTGACACTTATAGATAAAGTTGCGAGTGTCCTAAGGTAAATGTGTTGCAGTGCTGTGCGTGCGTAATGCAGAAAGCCGATCCTCCGAAGGGACTGGACTTTAACAAACACTTTTTTTCTGTTTCTAGTAACGTTTTACTGAAACGTCGACGTTGACGGAGAACTTAAAGCTTGCACTCACCCCAGAAAATGCACCGCATGCATTCATTGATGGATGTGTCGCCGGACTGTTTGAGAAGCGCGCTCTCGTGTCTCTCCTCCGCGTCCGCGCTGAATTAAACGCGCGCTCGCTGCTCCAAGGGCCTCCCTTCAGAAACAGCCGGCGCCCCGCTTCCCATTGGCTGCCACTGTCCTCCGCCGGATCAGATTTACACGCGTCAATCAAGAGCCTATTTCACCGTTCCTTCATTAAAATATGCAAAACTGACATTGCAATTATAAGGTGTTTATTTATGAGAAACACATCACATCATTATAATCTCTCTTGTGGCTAGATGATTTTAAAATGATGTGCATGAAAGTGCACACAATCATTGTATCCCGTTTACAATGCTTATAAGCGAGCTCAGTTTTTGACAAGCTAAAGAAAAAAAAACTTTCTAAGACTGAAATAAACACGCATATGCTTAGATTGGCCACAATGTTCAAATCATTGTGTTATTCTTATAGCTCTCATTTTGATAATGAAGTGGTTCTCAACCCGGGGACCATGGTCCCCTAGAGGGCCTCGGCACAATTTTAAAGGGGCTCTGAGATTACTTTAAAAGGAATAAAAATAATCAATATAATTTATATTAAACAAATATATGAATTAATATTAAATAAGTAAATAAACCCTAATATGGTGATCAGGACCCTGATACTTAGTGAAACAAAACAGATGAGTGGATCAAGACAAGAGTCAAATTTAGAAATACTTGACCAATCAAAATAAATGTATTCCAAAAATCTGTGTAATGAGTCATACAGTCACATATAACAATACAGGAGGCTACAAAATGCACTCAGTTTTTTCTGTGCAGTAAGTTGATTTTTATCATTTCCATTTTTCCACTCCCACTTAATATTTGTTCTGTTACTCTAACCCTGTTTTCTTTAAATTTCCTTGAGCGATGTTCATTCTCAATAATCATAACAGCAAGAAAGATCCTAGTTTCTTTGTATAGAAAAGTGCAGAAAGAGATATTATAGCCAGCATTTATTATATAATATATACATAGGATCATGCAACATTGAAGACTGGAGTAATGATGATACTGAAAATTGAAATGTATAAAATCAAACATATATTCAAATGTAAAACAGTTATTTAAATCATAATAATGCATCGCAATATTACTGTTTTTACTTTACTTCAGATCAAATAAATGCAGTCTTGGTCAGCATAAGAAACCTCTTTCAAAAACATAAAAAAATCTTACCGATCCCAAACTTTTGTATGGCAGTGTATACTGTTACAAAAGCTTTCTATTTCAGATAAATGCTGTTTTGAAAATTTGTGGTTTGTGATAACTATATGCATGCATGCATATCCATGCATGCAGCATATTTAACACATAATAAAAGTGTCGGTCCAGTGGTTTCTTGTGTCACAGTTCTTGTCACATGATTAAGAAACACCTAACATGTCACTTTTGCAGGATCAGGTGAACTAGCACACCAACAGAGGGACTTCCATTATGGGGAACTGATGGAAACATTAACTGACATTTTAAGTCATTCATGGCGCAATGTATTATCCCGTGAGCTTGACGAAATGCAGGACAGGTACAGAATCAGATGTTCATTTGACAGGTTAACATTAAAAGGTTACAAGTTACAACCATAGGGATCCATTTGTTGTCAGGTCAAGAGGTGAGCGGTTGCGGCAAGCTGATAGGTTCAAAGGGTGAAAGTGGGTGTTTGTGGGAGTTACAAACGGACAAATTACCACAGCAATCTGGCATAATATATTTTTTACTGACAAAAATAATGAAAAATGTTGCTTTCACTGGTTTTACAAACTTTTAGAAATGTTCAAAGGGTCAAAAATGGTAGATTGTAATAATCAAAATTAAAATTAACTATAAACCGTTCAAAAAGGTTTCATTGTTCTTCCCACATTACAATGTGTATTTGAGTATTTGACTCTAAATAATCAATAATGTGTGAGTGTTAGCATCGTATACTCGTTGTAATAGGCCATGCTCTCTCTATCCACTATATCCAAAGTATAAATATAAAGTCTATAAATTATGACATCTACCATACATCATATCTCAATCCAACATGCAGTTGATTGCACAAAGCACTAATTATGAACTGCAGGCTAAAAGAGTTATGTGAAACTAAACCAGGCAGAAACTTCAGAATTTAGTTATAGTGTGTGTAATAGTGTCTCACATCACTGCATGCTGCTATCTTACAAGAAAAGGAAAGGTGCAGTCGCACATTTGCTTTAGCTCTGGCAGCAGTGCATCACAACACATGTATATGCATGAGCAAAGCACCTTGTGACCATGACAACCATGTCGTGTAAAGACAAAATAAAACAAAATACAGTCATCCAATCTGATTCTTGGTCATAAAGCAAAGAGCTTTGGCTTGAAATGAAACACAGACAGGTATTCACATCGAAAAAGCCTTCAACACTGCTTGTCGATAACTGACTCCGGATGAGGATTGTTTAACAGTAACCCAAAGCCACCATTTGTGCTTTCATAAAGAAGGTTTGTCTACACCACATGTGTTCATGCTTCTGGAAATGATTTCCTTCTCTAGTGACTTGAATGTGTTTAGTGTTTGGCACTTAATTAGTGTTTTAGAAAACACTTGTATAATATAATATAATATAATGAGGCGAAGCAGAGCGGCCATAACACCTCGGGTTGTGCATTATTTTTCAATAATTCAATGGCCTGTTGTTAATTATTCCTCTTATACTACAGTTACCATACCTCAAAACATTGTTCGGATGATGTATTTCAAGACAGTTGTCCTTAATACGCTCTTGTGTGTAGGACTAATTTCTTACACATCTAATCCCAAGCCTCTGGTACTAATTCCAAAACATCTTTTTAGAGCTAGTAATGGAGACTTGAGCACTGATAGCAGACTAATGCAGTTAGAGAGAGAGAGAGAGAGAGAGAGAGTGTGAGAGAGAGAGAGAGAGAGAGAGAGAGAGAGAGAGAGAGAGAGAGAGTGTGAGTGAGAGAGAGAGAGAGAGAGAGAGAGAGAGAGAGAGAGAGAGAGAGAGAGAGAGAGAGAGAGAGAGAGAGAGAGAGAGAGATAGAGATTAAACGTGTGTAAATTACACAAGTCTGTGTGTCTCTCAGCAGTGTTCGGCTGCAGCATCTCTACTATTAGTGAAACTGTAAGTTCAACTGCTTCAAAAACAGCGCTGTTATTACCTCACTAGTGAGAAATGTCATGTAGATTTTAAGTTGGTAAACTATTTTACTGATAAAATCGTCAGAGCACTGACAACACATTTCTGTGAGAGTTTCTGTGTCCGTACTGTATGAGTGCGAGAGAGAGCTGGAGAAAGACAGTATAGGCTTTTCGTATATAATAAAATGTAATTTAGTGACAAAAAACATAGAAATAATTTGGCGTTTTTATCCTATTGTCTACTATATTTATTTGCTTGGCTTGGTCATTTGCTATTAGTAAGCTTTAGGACCTTTGAAATGACTGAAATGATTTGGCGAAGTGATATGGAACTGTAATGCGGTCAAGACCTGCTTGGAACTACTTTAGCCGTAAGTTTCCCTGAAAATAATGGCACACTTTAGGACGTTCGTCACGTAACGTAGTGACAGTCGCATAGTGTGTATTATCAAAGAAGGAATCTGAGAGAAGTGCCGATGCCCGTCATGCAGTGTGGAATGTGTTTTGACAGGAAATTACATCTGCAATGACCTACAGCCAATGAGAGCGTAAGATACAGGGTGAGGGAAAGTTCAGGGGAGGAGTCATAGACAAAACATCAGCAAGCATGGCGTTTTCGCTGCAAATCAGCGCACAGACAACTTGAATCGCAAGCTTCTTGCTGGCTCTCTTTTAACAAAAATAAATCCAGTCTCACTCGTGATTTTACATTATTATGTATCACTTCTTGTGTGAGTTTGGTTGTGAAACACAGTTTGTAGACCAGACAGAGCTGTCGGCGATTCTTCCTATTGAAATGTTGTGTAATATGTGACTCTCTGTCACCGATCCGTCATGTACAACAGCAACTAAATGGTACCCCAGACAGTCGTGTAGTGTGAGAAGAACAGTGATCCGACGACTTGTGCCTTTCGGCTGCACTTTAAACATTTGTGCCCAAGGGTTGGTCTTTGCTTCCCAATGCATGGCTTACAAAATGGCAGTTTAGTCAAACAGCTGAGGCTGGTGGCTGAAATTATCAGCTGAAATCTAGAGATCTCCCTACTGCTAAAATACAACCTTCAGGAACCTTCTCATTTGGCACGCTCCCACCATATACTGTACATGATGTTGTGAAGGGTGCAGTCTTGATCACAGGTGTTGTCGACTGTCAGTCTTCGCTCTCTCTGCGGTCGCGTCGAAAGACGGAGAAGCAGCCAGAACTTTGTCAAGGGCATATCAGCATATTCGGGCCTGATTCTCATGCACTATTTTAATCTGTAAGAACAAATACAATGCAAAATGTTTAGGATTATGTGATAGAAATTAATAAACACAACCAGATGAGGAAGATATGACATAGTTAAATGGAAAATACACAAATACAGGCACACAACTTGCCTAAGACTCTCCAAGACATAGCTGATGTTTGAAAAAAGGCAGTGAACTAATGGACTAGAATGTAAAGTGTGAGTGTCATTAAAATCTTATTTATTAACTCTGTCCCTGTCACATTTAATTGGGTGCTGAATTCTCAATTCCCCATTTATGTGTCAATTATAATTCCACATCAAAGGTGATGGTAAATATCAAGCTCTTCTCTTTGAGTTCACCCATGTGCTTTGTTCATGAAAGTATTTAGGCACAGTAATGGCAATAAGAAGGTAAATTGTACTGAACACATCAATAAGAAAACCTTTGGAACATTTAAGTTTAATTAAGAGGTAGAGTCAACATGACATTTTTTAACGTATGGGGTGAAATCGAGAGTGTTCATATATAATGCAAATTTATTGGAACCATGCCCTTTTTAGAGTCTCTCTGGAACAATTTAGAAAGACAAGATAAGATTAGGAGCCATTAGGTGAGGATTGTAACTAGTTTTTATGAATAATATACTGGATTCTCTAAAGAATAAAATTAGTCTGTATTGCAAAATAATGCAGTTCCAAATAAGGTGAAGGAAAATAAACGCTTGAAGTAGTCTTCAGAAAGTAGTTTTTGGAGTATTTATATTTATATATATTACATAAAAATATGGACATTTTTGTATTTTTATATTCATATACAATTCATAAATTATATATAATCAAATATATGAATATAAGAATACAAAAATATGTAATATAATATATATATATATATATATATATATAATATACATATATATATATATATATAATATACATTGTAATATATAAAAATGTAAATACTCAAAAACCTAATTTCTGAAGACATACTTATATAATAGTATTAAATAATTTTCATTCTTTATATAATTTAAATTTTTATATAATTTCAGTATTATATAATTATAATTTTTTTCCCACTGATTACCACTGGTTTACAGACAAACCCTCACAATCAAATCCAAATTCAATGCAGCGGCACCTAAAAATGGATTAGCATAATCACTTTTGCTGAGGATAAGTTGGAACACCTGAATATCGACTGTAGTGTCTCAAAAGCATTCCTTGCGTTTACTGACACTAATTAAGCATCAATGAAGCCATAGGTTGCCATGGAGATCACCTGCTAGTATAACAGTTATGTTGCTGTCTACCTTTAGACGGAGTTTTAATCTACAGGTACAAGTGCTTCTTCCAATTAATTGTGTTGTCATGCTTTTTGGATTTCAGGCATCGACAAAATGAAGTATATGTAAATGAACACTGCACTTCAGAAAAGATGCTTTCAGAGAAGGGAAACTTTAATTAAAGGCAAACAAAGCTTTGAATCTTGCAAATGAGGTTGTTTTTTGGGGCTGGAGCAAATTTTCAGCTTTCTTGTAAGATGGTGCTGTGGTTTTTACACAAACTATCAGGAAAATCTAAGACTGACCAACTGACTGGCTCTTAAAGAAAGAAAAAAATATTCCCACTATTAAAAATTGATGTTTGAACACGACTAATATCAGGTACATTTAAGCATATAATAAATATAATTTCATTAAATACTTACAGTGCATGGGCTTTGCATCCATGGCTCTCCATCTATTTGCATAGGGAGGGGTTTACTGGTTCTGTCAATGGAAGATAGTAATATAATACAGAAACATGAAGATAACATTTTATTTTGTTCATTTCTGTGTACATACAGTATATCTGTAAAAATCAATAAATTAGGTTAACTTAGGTTTTTTTGCACCATAATAAGCAATATAATATATACACTCACCTAAAGGATTATTAGGAACACCTGTTCAATTTCTCATTAATGCAATTATCTAATCAACCAATCACATGGCAGTTGCTTCAATGCTTTTAGGGGTGTGGTCCTGGTCAAGACAATCTCCTGAACTCTAAACTGAATGTCAGAATGGGAAAGAAAGGTGATTTAAGCAATTTTGAGCGTGGCATGGTTGGTGGTGCCAGACGGGCCGGTCTGAGTATTTCACAATCTGCTCAGTTACTGGGATTTCCACTGAAAACCATTTCTAGGGTTTACAAAGAATGGTGTGAAAAGGGAAAAACATCCAGTATGCGGCAGTCCTGTTGGCGAAAATGCCTTGCTGATGCTAGAGGTCAGAGGAGAATGGGCCGACTGATTCAAGCTGATAGAAGAGCAACTTTGACTGAAATAACCACTCGTTACAACCGAGGTATGCAGCAAAGCATTTGTGAAGCCACAACACGCACAACCTTGAGGCGGATGGGCTACAACAGCAGAAGACCCCACCGGGTACCACTCATCTCCACTACAAATAGGAAAAAGAGGCTACAATTTGCAAGAGCTCACCAAAATTGGACAGTTGAAGACTGGAAAAATGTTGCCTGGTCTGATGAGTGTCGATTTCTGTTGAGACATTTAGATGGTAGAGTCAGAATTTGGTGTAAACAGAATGAGAACATGGATCCATCATGCCTTGTTACCACTTTGCAGGCTGGTGGTGGTGGTGTAATGGTGTGGGGGATGTTTTCTTGGCACACTTTAGGCCCCTTAGTGCCAATTGGGCATCGTTTAAATGCCACGGCCTACCTGAGCATTGTTTCTGACCATGTCCATCCCTTTATGGCCACCATGTACTCATCCTCTGATGGCTACTTTCAGAAGGATAATGCACCATGTCACAAAGCTCGAATCATTTCAAATTGGTTTCTTGAACATGACAATGAGTTCACTGTACTAAAATGGCCCCCACAGTCACCAGATCTCAACCCAATAGAGCATCTTTGGGATGTGGTGGAACGGGAGCTTCGTGCCCTGGATGTGCATCCCACAAATCTCCATCAACTGCAAAATGTTACTAAATGGTTTAGCTCCTGTGTATTTAACAGACCTTCTATCGCCGTACAATCCATCGCGCTCTTTAAGATCACTAAATTCGAGGCTTCTGGTCATTCCTAGGATATCGAAGTCCACTAAAGGAGGGAGGGCGTTCTCGCATTTAGCTCCTAAACTCTGGAATAGCCTTCCTGATATTGTTCGAGACTCAGACTCGCTGTCCCAGTTTAAAACTAGATTAAAGACGCATGTCTTTAACCAAGCATTCACTTAATGCTTAACGTCTCGGTTACATATGGTAACCCTCGTTCCCTGAGGGAGGGAACGGAGACGTAGGTCATGACTGACCAATAGGAATCTCGCTAGAGAGGCCAATCTACTTCGAGTGAAACTAAAACAAGCCAATACACATTGGCGTGCAATCATTTGCATCAGCTGCACGCCCTCGTTAGCGCGGGTATAAACGAGCAGCTGGTGCGATTGCACACTAGTTTTTTGCTGAGGAGCCAAGCCTGAGAAGCTGGCCGCCCCGGCGGGCGGCAGCGGATGTGGCGACGGGACCTACGTCTCCGTTCCCTCCCTCAGGGAACGAGGGTTACCATATGTAACCGAGACGTTCCCTATCGGTCAGTCACTACAACGTAGGTCATGACTGACCAATAGGAATCCCTACCAAAGCGCCACAGCCGCTGCACCCCATCCAGCGCCCCCGTGCAAGCCTCTACACCTTCTTGCCTGGAAGGACGATAGGCGGAGGCTTACACAGAGTGAGTCTGACACTGTTGTTCCGTAATAACCCATACAGTGAGATATTGGATAACACTGGGAAAGCGTGCCCTTTCTGTTTAGGAAGGAACGCTGCGGAAGCCACTTCTTCAAAGAGTTATGTGGAAATGCATATGGACTAGCCGAAGGCTGTACTGCATATGAAATAAAGGGTGACTTAGCCCAAGGGAAAGACACGGGCTTCCGATAGGAGCAGCCGTGGAATATACACATATGGGATCCCCGTAGGGTCACACAAATGGAACCCAGCCCAGATCCGGTTCTCAAGGATTCAGCGGATAAGGGCCTGGCGCCGGACGCTCTGCCAAGTCCGGGCCAAGGGGTTTTGGAGGACTCAACAGGTTTTACTCTGGAGCAATAAGGGTGCACAGTAGGGTGCAGCAAGCCGACAGAGCCAGACCTCTCAGTGCTTCTACCCGTCTAGGGTGAGAACACGGGAGGACACCGGCTCTACACGTAGGCTATAGTATCTAGCGAACGTGTTATGTGTCGCCCAGCCCGCAGCTCTACAGATATCTGTTAGCGAGGAGCCACGTGCTAGCGCCCAGGAGGATGCAACGCCTCTCGTGGAGTGTGCATGCAGCCTGAGCGGGCAGGGCACGCCTTGTGCTTGGTAAGCCAAGGCGATGGCATCCACTATCCAGTGGGCCATCCTCTGCTTGGAGACAGCCTTTCCCTTCTGCTGGCCTCCGTAACAGACAAAGAGCTGGTCTGAGGTCCTGACGCTTTGAGTTCTGTCCACGTACATACACAGAGCACGAACGGGACAGAGCAAAGCCAGGGCTGGGTCTGCCTCCTCCAAAGGCAGCGCTTGCAGGTTCACTACCTGGTCTTTGAAGGGAGTGGTAGGAACCTTGGGCACATAGCCAGGCCGGGGTCTTAGTACCACGTGGCTGCCACCCGGCCCGAACTCTAGGCACGATTCGTCGACCGAAAATGCGTGCAGGTCTCCTACCCTCTTGACAGAGGCCAGTGCAACCAGCAGCAAAGTCTTCATGGAAAGAAGCTTTAAGTCTACTGACTGCAGAGGCTCAAAGGGAACATCCTGAAGTGCTCGAAGCACCAGGGAAAGATCCCAAGAGGGTATGGAGGGGGGTCGAGGAGGATTTAATCGTCTCGCCCCCCTAAGAAACCTGACGACCAGGTCGTGCTTTCCCACTGCTTTGCCATCTATGTGGTCGTGATAAGCTGAAATAGCGGCAGCATGTACTTTGAGGGTGGAGGGAGACAGTCTACGCTCCAACCCCTGCTGCAAGAAGGAAAGCACAGACCCTATCGGACATCTTCGGGGGTCTTCTCGGCGAGAAGAACACCACTTGACGAACAGGTTCCACTTCAGGGCGTAAACACGTCTCGTGGACGGCGCCCGTGCTGAAGTGATGGTGTTAAGTACCTCAGGGGGTAAGTCACCTAAAACCTCCGCGTCCCGTCCAGGGACCAGACATGGAGTTTCCAGAGGTCTGGACGCGGGTGCCATAGGGTGCCCCGTCTCTGAGTCAGAAGGTTCTTCCTCAGAGGAATGGGCCAGGGAGGGACTGTCACAAGGAGCATGAGTTCTGGGAACCAAGTCCGGGTGGGCCAATAGGGAGCCACCAGAAGGACCTGCTCCTCGTCCTCCCTGACTTTGCACAGTGTCTGCGCAAGTAGGCTAACTGGGGGAAACGCATATTTGCGAAGGCCCCGGGGCCAGCTGTGTGCCAGTGCGTCCGTGCCGAGTGTTCCCTCGGTCAGGGAGTAAAACAGCTGGCAGTGGGAGGTCTCTGAGGAGGCAAACAGGTCTACCTGAGCCTCCCCGATCTCTCTCCAGATCAGCTGAACCGCCTGGGGGTGGAGTCGCCATTCTCCCGGGAGCACAGCTCGTGATAGCTCGTCGGCCACACGGTTGAGCAAGCCGGGGACATACATGGCTCGAAGCGACCTCAGATGCTTCTGACTCCAGAGGAGGAGATGGCGGGCGAGTTGCGACATGCGACGGGAGCGTAGACCACCTTGTCGGTTGATGTACGCAACGGTCGCAGTGTTGTCCGTACGGACCAGCACGTCCCTGCCCTGTAGCCGTCTTTTCAAGCGGGTCAGGGCGAGATGTACTGCTAGCAACTCGAGGCAGTTGATGTGCCAACGCAGTTGAGGGTCCGTCCACACCCCTGACACTGCATGCCCGTTGTACGTGGCACCCCAGCCGGTGGCAGAGGCATCTGTGAATACCACAGCATGCCTGGACACCTGTTCCAAGGGGACTCCTGCCCGCAGGAACGAGGGGTCTGACCACGGGCTGAAGGTCTGGCGGCACGCCGGTGTGATTGCCACCCGGTGAGTGCCATGACGCCACGCCCATCTCGGGACTCGGCCGTGAAGCCAGTGCTGAAGCGGTCTCATATGTAGCAGGCCGAGCGGGGTTACCGCTGATGCTGCTGCCATATGCCCCAGGAGCCTCTGAAAGAGTTTCAGTGGGACCGCGGTCCTGCCCTTGAACGTGTTCAAGCAGTTCAGCACCGACTGAGCACGCTGCTCTGTGAGGCGCGCTGTCTGGGCGACCGAATCCAACTCCATACCGAGAAAAGAGATCCTCTGCACAGGGGAGAGTTTGCTCTTTTCCCAGTTGACCTGAAGACCCAACTGGCTGAGGTGCCTGAGCACTAGGTCCCTGTGTTCGCATAGCTGATCTCGAGAGTGTGCTAGTATGAGCCAGTCGTCGAGATAGTTGAGGATGCGAACGCCCTGTTCTCTCATGGGAACAAGGGCCCCCTCCGTGACGTTCGTGAAGACACGGGGGGACAGGGACAGCCCGAAGGGTAGGACTTTGTACTGATATGCTCGACCCTCGAACGCAAAGCGCAGAAATGGCCTGTGTCGAGGAAGAATCGAGACATGAAAGTACGCGTCCTTCAGGTCGATCGCTGCAAACCAATCTTGGGGACGGATACATTCGAAAATGCGTCTCTGCGTGAGCATTTTGAACGGTAGCTTGTGGAGGCTCCGATTCAAAACTCGCAGATCCAAGATCGGTCGTAACCCACCACCTTTCTTGGGTACAATGAAGTAGGGACTGTAGTGCCCTGACCTCATATCGGCTGGAGGGACCGGCTCTATCGCGTCCTTCGCCAGTAGGACTGCGATCTCCGCACGCAAGACATGGGCATCGGCTGCTCTCACTGTAGTGGAGTGGATGGCCCAAAACTTGGGGGGACGCCGGGCGAACTGAATCGCATAGCCGAGCCTGATGGTTCGAATGAGCCAGCGAGACGGCCTGGGGAGCGCTAACCAGGCTCGCAGAGACCGTACAAGCGGGACCAAAGGGACCGTAGGCGTACCCGGAGTGGGGCAGCGAGGTGGAACACAGGGACGCAGCTCGGGAGGCTCTCTCTGGGAGGCGGCCCGTAGCGGGGTCTGAGTGTGCTGTGCAGCACTTACCTGGTTCCACGGGGCAGGAGGTGCGGGAGGCGGCTCGATGGCGTTCTCGGACCGATAGAAGAGGCGGATGAGAGTGGTGAGGATTCTGACCCCCCACTACTCTCCGGGCCCTCTTCGGACCCAGAGATGATAGAAACTGCTCTTTTATTGAAAATTTGGGTACCGCTGGTTTTAAGGCCAGCGGCGGAACACAAACAAAACGAAACAAAGGATTTTCCACCCGGCCCTTTTCCGGGGGAGGGAGCGATGCAGTCATCGTCTCCTGGAGAGCAGTCCCTTCCACCTCTGGGTCGCCCGTCCTAGGGCCGCTTACCTTTGGCTTTGCCGCCCCTCTTGGCGGGGGCCTGGACGGGCGGGGCGCCCTGCCTGCGACTGGCTCCACGGTGCCGCTTGGATGGAGGCTGCTGCTGCGGCGCGGGAGCAGGGGCAGACGCAGGCGGACGCCCACGGCGACGAGCAGACCGAGGAGCCGCGGGCGGTGGGGTGGAGGCAGCAGCTGACCGCCGCGGCAAGATGTGTCTAATGGCCTCAGTCTGCTTCTGTACAGCCGAGAACTGCTGGGCGAAGTTCTCGACCGCGTCGCCGAAGAGGCCGGTCTGGGACACGGGGGAGTTAAGGAACCTGATCTTGTCGGTCTCCCGCATGTCAGCCAGACACAGCCAGAGGTGGCGTTCCTGGACCACCAGTGTGGACATCGCACGACCCACTGACCGCGCAGTGACCTTCGTCGCACGGAGCGCGAGGTCAGTTGCGGCACGAAGTTCTTGGAGAACTTGTGGATCATGACCACCCTCGTGCAGGTCCTTCAGTGCCTTGGCCTGATGAACCTGCAACAACGCCATGGCGTGCATGGCAGAGGCAGCTTCCCCACAGGCCTTGTAAGCCTTGCCGGTCAGGTCCGACGAGTACTTACAAGCCCGGGAAGGAAGACACGGTTCTCCACGCCAAGTGGAGTTAGGGCACAGTTGCATAGCAACGGCCCGTTCCACTGGCGGGATACGCGTGTATCCCTTAGCTGCCCCGCCATCAAGGGTGGTGAGGGAGGAGGATCCACCGAGACGGTTTCTGGCAGTAAAAGGTGCCGTCCACGTCCCTGTGAGCTCCTCATGCACCTCCGGGAAGAAAGGCTCTGGGGTGGGTTGCTGAGAACCAGCGCGCGCCACCCCGAGATACCAATCGTCCAACCTCGAGGGCTCGGGACACGGTGGAGGGTTCCACGCGAGCCCGATCCTGTTGGCGGCCCGGGAAAGCATGGCCATCATCTCCGGGTCCGACTCGGGCACCGCTGGCACACCTGAAGGAGGCAGCGGCTCCGAGCCGTCGTCCGCGGAGAGGTCTGACCCACCCTCCGATGCAGCGATCGACATCTGGTCGTCGCAGGGAGCGCCGAACGAAACGACCGGTACACATCTCGAGGATGGTCCAGAACGTTCCGTTGGCAGCTCAACTGGTTGCGGAGCATGAGAGGAGTGAGGGTTCCTAGGGGGTTGGTTCCCCGAAGGAAGCGCGCTCAATGTAATCCTCAGGTCACCCGTGTCACTGCCCGAAGCAACCCGCGAAGGGGGGTTGGAACGAGGTGCAGGCACGGGGACTCCGCCCCTTTGCAGGAACGTGAGTCTCGACCTCAGCTCCGAGATGGTCATCTTCCCACAATGGGTACATGACTCATCCACGAACGCTGCCTGTGCGTGTTCGAGGCCCAGACACACAAGGCAGCGATCGTGACCATCCCGCGACCCCAGGTAATGACCGCATCCAGAAACACACAGATAGAATGTCATCTTGAAAAAGACGCAAACTATCTGTGTAAGCTCTTTTAGAGACTGCTCTCCTTGGTGCTGAAGCACGCAGGGGAACGGTCACAGCGAACACAGACAGGAATGTGCACCTGTCTGTGCGCGATTCTCTCTCGCTGGTCTTACCAGCCGTAAAAACGGCCGTTGAGCGCTTTAATCGCGCACCTTACCAGCCGTAAAAACGGCCGTTGAGCGCTTTAACCGCGCACCTTACCAGCCGTGAAAACAGCTTTTTTGTTTGCTCAGTTTTAAAACAACAAACAAAGAAGAGAGAGAGAGAAGAGAAAAAGACCGCTAGCGCTGTTGTGCCGTCACGCCCGCACCAAAGTGGAGAGATCCAGAAGAGGCTTGCCTTCAAATTCACTCTGTTCAGCATACGAAGTGCTTGGCTCCGAAGCAAAAAGCTAGTGTGCAATCGCACCAGCTGCTCGTTTATACCCGCGCTAACGAGGGCGCGCAGCTGATGCAAATGATTGCACGCCAATGTGTATTGGCTTGTTTTAGTTTCACTCGAAGTAGATTGGCCTCTCTAGCGAGATTCCTATTGGTCAGTCATGACCTACGTTGTAGTGACTGACCGATAGGGAACCTTTAATGCTACTGCTGAATCATTTCGAATGCATTAACATTATGAACATCAGCTATGCTAATTATTTCCCATCTGCCTTTCTGCTATTATCTCGGGACGCTAGTCCCGAGGTAAATAGCGTTCGTCAGCTCCAGTTTGTATCCAGCCTCTCACGGAGACTTCAGATGCCGCAACGCCTGTTAAGAGACGACTCGACGCCTGTGAAGAGACGACTCAAAGCTGGCGATATGTTATGCCATAAATTACTACTTGATTAACTAACTGTATTTTTCTATGTACATTTCCGAAATGCACTTTCTGTAAAGCTGCTTTGAGACAATGTGTATTGTGAAAAGCGCTATACAAATAAATTTGAATTGAATTGAATTGAATTGAATTGAAAATGCTATCCTATCAATATGGGCCAACATTTCTAAAGAATGCTTTCAGCACCTTCTTGAATCAATGCCACGTAGAAATAAGGCAGTTCTGAAGGCGAACGGGGGTCAAACACTGTATTAGTATGTTTCCCAATAATCCTTTAGGTGAGTGTATATATATAAGCATATAATATAATAAGCATAATAAATAATTTCTTCCTTCACTACTTGTCCTATACAGTGTGTATGAAATGAAGTGTAAATGTAGACAAAGTAATGCACAAATATCTCATGTGGTCTCATGAAATAATACACTACCATTTGGAGTCGGTAAGATTTTTAAATGTATTTCAAAGAAGTCTCTTCTGCTCACCAAGGCTGCATTTATTTGATCAAAAAGACAGTAAAAACTATTTAATATTTAAATTGTAATAATATTAAATGTAATATTTTAATAATTAAAATGTCACATGATCCTTCAGAAATCATTCTAATATGCTGATTTGATGCTCAAGAAAGATTTCTTATTTTTATCAATGTTGAAAACAGTACTGCTTAATATTTTTGGGGAAACCTTGATGCATTTTTATCCCAGAATAGAACTTTTATAGAAGATAGGGGAAAAAACCTGCATTTATTTAATAATTTTTAATTTCTTCCAAAAAAAAATCCAAACTTTTGAATAGTATTGTATCATTAATATTATAAAAAATATCATTAAAAAAAATCATAAAAGCTGAATGCATAACACATTATAAAATAATTAGTATATACAGTATATATAATAATATAATATATTATTATAATATATGTAAAGCATGTCATTATTTCATGTCATCTAGTAACGTGGCTAAAGCTTTGGCGATATAAAACTTTTTACTACTCTAATCAAGTTACTCAAATCTAACCCTTCACATTTTAAAATTCAGTATACAATGACTACTTGCACACAACAGCATATTGTACGCTAATGTAGTAATCGGGGTTGATTTGTAAAGACTATGAAATGTACTGTAATGCCGGGCGTACACCAAAGGATTTTCACAGTCCCAGACTAAAGACCGGCAGTCTTTAGGAATCTTGCTGGAGTCTCGGCGCGCTCCCGTCATCCTGATCGTTAAATGTGAGGTGATAATCTGCAGTCGGCGACCCGATTTATGCCAGACTTTCTCTAGTCTTTCACATCAAACACGTTTGATATTATCGCAAGTCTTTAGTCTGAGATTAAAAACTGTGAACCCAAGTCTTTAGATGTTAGCTGATAATCTTATAAAGTCTTTTCTAAATCTTTTCAAAGTCTTAGGTGTACAGAAAGCATAACACACCTGATAATGATGGAGGAGCACTGGGCCAGACGTCTGCCTGCCCTCTTCAGTCCCGTGTGGATCTGCCCCATTTCCATCGCCCCCTCCAGCCCCACCACCTCCAACAGCTGGTCAGAGGGGTCTGCCATAGAGGGAGAGAGAAACAGTTAACTGATGAGTCGCAAAAGTCCATTCAATTATGACGTTACAAACGAGTAGACCAACAATTTAGGAACTTCTTTTCCTCACAGTCTCGTTTTCTTTCACGTCAAATTAAATAAAATTTCTAGTCTGGTTAAAGTCTCTGAACTTACAATGACTTGCCTCTCCAGATAATGCATCTTGAATATTGAATGTATCAGGATACCATAAACAATTAAATAATGTATTAATATAGTGAATATTGTTGTGTCCTATATGATAAATAGCTTGTTTTTCATAAAAGTATTTGTTAACGTCCCCCTGTAGCTAATAATTGTATCCCTTTAAACTAGTCTTTGATCACCAAAATTACATATTTAAATGTTTCCTGTGAATTGGAAAAATGCCAGCACAATGGTATCGCTCTTTACAACGTCGGACACATAACTGTAATTAATATGATTAGCCTTTTGCTTGACCATGTTATCAAACAGCTAATAATGTGTTGCTAAAGTTACACAAACTATGTTCCCGTTCGCCATCTCAGTCAGGCAGCTGCCTTCTAACAATCATCAGAAACACTTTGAACAACTCAGAACGTCAGTGGAGAAAGGCATATAGTTGATCATAACAACGTGATATACATTATACACAAGCTATATTGCTAAATCGACCCAATTTTTCATATTAACTAAAAAATATACCGGGATAACCTGGCTTCTCTTGAGACTCCCCTGCTAGTTCACTGTTAATGATATGCTAAAGCCCACCGGCATGTTGACGTAATTGGTTACAAGGTAGTTTGTGATGTCAGAAACACCAGTGATTTGAAACAGTCTTTTTTCACTGCAGTTTTAAGGAGAAAATACTCAGCAATGGTGTTGACTTATGGATTTGCACATGGTTTGTCTTAAAGCACATTAAAACACCACATAGACATAAACAACATTAAAAACTTGATTCTCACCACAAGGGGACTTTAAATGATTATAAGTAAATGTATAGCACATGTAATTCGAAAACCTGTATGTGCTAATACCTAAAGTGAATTATTTTGCATTATCATTAATAGACGTGAAATAACACAAAACTGAAGAGCCCATGGAGACAGTCCTCTCCCTCCAAAACACAAAACCAATATGAATATCCCTGTCAAAATGTGTTTTGCCTGACCCATGGGGGGACATCAGGGGGAAAAGATTATGAGGAGAAGGTCCAAAAGGGAAGATGAAGAGCAGACAGTGGAGGTGTGTTTGGGCGGAAAGGGGGGAGCGTGTGAGAAGAAGAGAGAAAAAAAGCAGACAAGCTTGATTTGGAATCTTCACAGTCTGCCTTCCGCTCTAAAAAAGCATAAATTGTCACCGTTGGAGAAAAGGAGGGGAGGGAAAAAACACCAACAACCCACAAACAAAACACCTATTAATTAGAATGTGACACTGATGCAAAGCAATCTAGTGTTCCTCCATATTTATTAATTTCTTTTTTGTTTTGAAGTTATGAGCATTGATTTTTCCTCGGTCGGAGGTCCAGTGTCGCGCTGGGACCATCTGTTCAGTAACAGCTCCTATGAGTCTTCCTCTCCTCCTCCTCAAACACACACGGTGTCATTCAGTCCACAGACAGGCAACAGTCAACCACACAAACAATCAGAACTGAGAGCTGGCAAAGCTCTGACCGCGAGCACAAGGTCCAGTCAGGGCTGTTGCATCCAATCATTCATTTTCTATTCATATTTTAGTTTTGGGGGAAGAAGGGCCAGGTTGTCAGGTTGTGTGAGCCAGGTTCAAACTCTCAGCACTCACGTAAGCACTATGGCTTAATGTGCACATGTACTGTATCATGTATCTTATGTCTATTCTATATCCTTGATTTATTCCATTATATTCTATAGCTTACACATTTTATATCTTATTCCATACCTAATTTTATTCTATTCCTTACATTTATTGTATTTCTATTCTGTTTCTATTATTTTCTATATCTAATTCTACTCCTTACATTTATTCTCTATTTAATATTTACTCAATTATGTAGTTTACATATTTTAGATCTTATTGCATTTCTTACATTTATTCAATTCTAAACATATTCTATTTCTTAAATCGAATCTATTTTCTTACATGTATTTGGTTCTATAGCTTACACATTTTATATCTTATTTTATTCTATTCCTCACAAGTATTATATTATATTTCCTTACATTTATTCCATAGCTTGTTTTATTTTATTCTGTATATTCTTACATTCGTTCTATTCTGTATCTGTATTTTACATTTTAATTATATTCTATATCTTTCATAAATTACTAATTTTTATCTACTCTATTAATCTAATCTATTCTTACATTTGTTCTTTTCTGTGTTTTACATTAGTTCTATTGTATTCTATTCTATATCTTTCATACATTACTCATCTTTATCTACTCTATTTTTCTAATCTATTCTTACATTTCTTCTAGTCTGTATTTTACATTCTCATTCTATTCCATTCTATAGCTTTCATAAATTACTAATCTTTATCTACTCTACTCATCTAATCTATTCTTACATTTGTTCTATACTGTATCTTACATTCATATATTCTGTATTTAACATTATAATTGTATATCTTTCATAAAATTACTAATCTTTATCTACTCTACTCTATTTTTTAATGTATTCATACATTTGTTCTAATTTATATTTTTACATTTTAAATCTATTCTATATATTTCATAAATTACTAATCTTTATCTGCTCTATTTACCTAGAATATAAATAAAAATGTAAGATCAGAATATAACAAATGTAAGAATAGACTATTCATTTCATACATTAATAATCTTTATCTCCTATTCTGTACATTGCATCAATTCTGTATCTTACATGCAATTCTATATTGCTATTACAGTCATAGATACCCAATGGGTGCTAGGAAGTGATATGGTGAGCAGGTGTTTTGCATCATAGCTGTTACTACAAAATATATTTTAGGATGGCTGGAACACTATTGACCAATCGGAAGACAAGATCAGAATAATATGTTTTATGAACATAAATGTGAGTCACACTACAAGTCCATTCGCATATTTAAGCTAAATGTCACTTATGTGCAAAACCATATTCTAGATGTACCTAAGGGCAATGCAGGGATACATTTCTTAAATATGCAAAAGCAAAAACATAAAAAACAGTGTTGGTTCCAGTCGTCTGGCAGACCCCACAGTTAATGGGGTAACAAATTCATGGATTGTTGTACCAACCCTGTGTTCAGCTGTTGTCAAGGAGACAGGCTGTGAACGAGGCCTTGCTGGGATTTGAAAAAGTGTGAGAAGTAAGAACTGAATGTGTGTGTTTGTATGAGTGTACACAGTCCTTGGACCACTATGGCTCTGCTCTTTAAAAGGGTCAGGCTTGCCGACTCGTGAGGCTGAGAGCTCACACTGAGGACACCGTCAGAGTCAGGCTGAGGGGATTTCTAAATGCCTAAGGGAGCGAACACTCTCTACCTACTGCCTCACATGCTCTGGGAACTGTCATCTATTTCAAATGAGAATTTAACAGATTATTAACACAAATGAAACACTTCACAAGAAGTTACATTAAAAAAAAAGTAACCATTTGCATTCATTTCAATGACAGGTGATGTTCGGCTGGGAAATGATGCTCGCAAAGTTTCTGCATGCTGGTATAGTTGCTTCATCGGCACTCAATCACCAGAGCCATAAATGCCATCGCTCAAGATCCAGGCAGTAGAAAGTAGAAGTAGAAATAGAAAGTAGAAATAAACAGAAATTTCATGCTGTTTAGAGCTGGTGGAACATACAAAACTTTAGGCTATACTAATATTCAAATTAAACATCCAAAATTTAAAATCAACTAACAAAAATAAGTTAAAATGTGAAAAATGTCATAATTAAAAAATATGCAGAATTTTGATTAAATTAAATTATAAACAAATAAAAATTAATACTCATAAAAAATGCATTAAAAAAATTAAATTCACATGAAATTTTTGAATGGCTACCAGTTAAGAAAGAATTTGAAGAAGAATTTTGCCCAAATAATGTAGTTATGGCATCTACCAGCAGGGGTTAACAGGCCAAACCTTAACCCCTTTATCTACAAATACAATTCGGCACTACTAGAATTACCAAAAGGAATTGCGAAAAGGATGGTTTTCCTGAACACTCAAATCAAACTGCCAATCAAACAGATAGCTCCGCCCCAAACTGACACGTGACACCATTGATTGAGCCAATGTTGCTCTACTAGGCTGTAGGGATATTAAAACAAACAGAGAAATTTTTGAAAGTGCCACAGAACCGTGTTTACACTTTTCAGGGAGAAAATCAACTTTCAAATAAATTTCTAAAGGTCTCTGCATGCTAAGCTGGAATAAGAAAATGTATTTAACACTGAAAAATGTCAAATCTCCTTCACGTTTCAACACAAACCTCGCTTTCTTTTGCACATGCACACACGTACACAAGCCATGTGCACCTGATAATGGTGTTTTCTTGTCACCTGTTTTTTTTTTCTGTGTGATTGAACAGCCAGTGTTGCTCATGACGCACATGGAGCGACAGGCGCAGGGAGGGCTGAGGTACGCAGGAGGGGGTTGGGGGGGCTTTCACACAGTGTGTCAGGGGACATCAGTAGCCCCAGTGCAGCCCACGTCCATGCTGAATAATTCAGCCCGCCTCCATTCCCTTCCACCTGAGGAGGCCTGTCTCCTAGTGTCACCAGCGGGGCCACTCAACGGCTCCCGAAAGGTCAGACTCTACCCCATCTGAGAGCCGGGCCTCTGGGGCTAATGCACTCCCTGTTTACCATCCAGCTAATGCTCCCTCGACTAATCTGACAAGCACAGGCCTCTCACCTTCAGAGCTCCTTCAGATGAAGCCGTATCTACAAAGGCTTTCAAAACCACCAGCAAGGCGCCCGGGCTAAGTGCCTTCTCTGGTCCGAACCTGTGCTCACGGTCGCCTTCTCGCCAATCAATTGATCTTCCTTGCCCAGAGTAAATAGAATAGAATGGAGCGTAAATGTTTTTTCTTTCCTGCTCTCTTTTTCGGAAGCCAGTTTTATTTGCAAAGCGCTCTGTTACTGCTTTAGCACAACTGAGAGATGCAGCAGGGATGCAGCAGGATATTAGAGCAAACATGCATGATACAAATGGGTGCATTTATCAGCGTCTGACTCGTATTGACTGAAATTAAAGAGTGCAAGGGGCTGGATGAACTGGAAAGACGGTCACAGACTAACGACAACTGAGATAATGGATTGGTACTTGGGGTTTAACTGAGGTGGACAGATTAAAGAGTTTAACGAATGTGATACTATTGAGTTAAGGCGTGTAAAGGTACAGATATTGATATACTGTACAAAACATGAATAAGTATACTCATATTAGAGGTTATATTTCATTTTCACCCCTATTGACTGAAAAGAAAGCAGCTGGGCCAAGCAAGTAAACACTTTAACCACTGTAAACAAGAAAGTCTATCTGACAATCTCTTTCAAATGGGTGATTTCTCATCAGGGAACATCAAATACTGTGATTGTAAGACTCAAACAGGCTCAGACGTTTCACCCTTCATTCTGCTCTTTGTGATCCAAAACGTTCCCATGATAACGGCCCAAAGAGATTCTGTAAAACTACAATCAATGCTCTCAAAGCGGGCATGATACATGATTTTCCCCAACGTGGTGACAACCGGCGTACACATTTCTAGATTAGTGAACAGCGCTCTGCCTTGATGATCCTCCGTGGAGGGAACATCTAAGTGTTTGTCTCAAAAACAACTCTTTATTGTTCTTTGTGCTTTGACGGGATTTGGCCAATTTGACAAAATGTAAATGGGTCTGACCAGCATGTAAAGTGATGAACCACAGTTTGGATTATTTTTAAATGTATAGGCAGGTTTATGGAAAATACATTATATGATAAAATAGACCAGAATACTTACTGGAATGTGCGACAATGTATGCGAATTACAGAATCCGCCACAGAGTAGTAAAAAGGTAATTGTGACTTAAAGGGGTCATGAACTGAGAAATCAAATTTTCCTTGAGCTTTTGATACATAAGAGGTCATCATACTGTAAGAATATCCTGTAAGTTTCAGAACTTCCTTGTTAGTCCAAAAACACATTTTATTGTTACTAAGCCCAGCAAACGACTCGTTCTGGAATGTGTCTATTTATGAAGTAATATATAGGTGAAAGATCGCCTCTGTAGAAGAAAATCAACATTAATTTTCAACAATGTGAATGTCTCAGTTGAGCATTATTTATTTGTAAGCAGTACATTTCGCAGTGGATTCTTTGGTAAATCAGTCACAATTTCGGCGCAGGCTTTGCAAACAGACTGTTATGATATGGACTTGACTTCGCATTATGACTTTATATCCACATTATGACTTTAAATCTCAAAATGTTATGTGTGTTTATCTCACAATGTAACTTTAAATATCACAAATGGGACTTAATATCTCACGTTATAACTTTGTGGTAATGTTTTCATACTTACATTTTTACTAAGAACCATAAACAAAATGTTGAATATCTTTCAAAGATCTGATACCACTAACCTGGCGGACTATGGCATTTATTTATACATTATTTCAAGCGGACTGTCAAAAATCAACTTGTGTTCAGCATTCTTACTCTAGACAATCATGTAAAGCCAGCCAATCAGATTAGAGCTTGCCAGATTTGCTTTTCTAGTTATATGTGCAATAACAATAACCCTTAAACATCTGTGGGCGGTCCAAGGGCATACCGTATAATTCTGAGACTACAAAGAACCAAAGTTGCACGAATTAGCTTGAAATTGTGCAAACTTTGTAGTATGAAAAACAAGAATTTGCTTGATTTATTATGGTAATCATTTCAGTACACTTGAGCACAGCTAGTGGCAACAGCAGACGTATGTGATAGTAAGTCTTTAGAAAGTACAGTTATCGAAACCCCAATCAGCCTGGTTTTACCATGGTATAGTTGAGTCTGCTTTGATTAGACAGGTCTGTCCACCAACGCTAGCACAAGCCATTACAGAGCCACTGACAATCCCAAACACTGACATTAAAACTGCACCCCTTCAACCCAAACAAAAGCCACTCGCCATGATTCAATGTGTCACTGGTGAAATATTCATCATGAAAGAAAAGTTTCTCTGAAGTTGCCTTTGATTAATCAGGTGTGAAGACAAGGACTTTGCAAACCAGTGATGTTAAGGTGACCCTTAAAGAAATGTTCCAGGTTCAATTTAAGTTAAGCTCCATTGACAGCATTTCTGACATAATGTCTATTACCACAGAAGCCAATTTTGACTAGACCAGTAGTGGAAAGTAACTAATTACAAATACTTTCGTCACAGTACTTGGGTAGATTTTTCGGGGTTTTTTTTACTTTCTTGAGTATAATTAAATTGTGGTACTTTTACTCTTACTTGAGTAGAATAAAAAGAAAGTATTCAACTTCGCTACATTTATTTTTCACCAAAAGTACAAAGTACTTTGACAAAGGTGCCGAAGGAGCAACAGGGCAAGCTGACATTTGACAGACACTTTTCAAACTACTGCGATGGAGCCCTGCGCTTCAGCAAATAACAGACAGATCTGGAGCGCTTCGGCCAATAACAGACAGGTCTGACTCAGGTGCTAAACCAATCAAAAGTTCGGCTGGGGGGCGGGGTACTCGTGTTTTGAATCAGTATCGGTTACGTTTCAATTCGGTGAATATGCTCATATTCTGATTTTAAATTTTAATTATGGCAACTCCTGAAATGGGTAATCCCATTGATAATACCAGAGCACTGAGCAGTTTAAGTAAATGAAAAACTCGGCTCATAACATAAACGCAGTTATTGCACTGACGGAGCAAGAACAATGTAAGTGTCTAAAATATATCCACACACAGTTCAATTAAATGGTAAATCTCGCCCTCTTTAACAACATAGTTAAACGAAATGTACGAAGCAAACTTTGTACAAAGCTGAAAAACCTCAACAACAGTGAAATAAGATCACAATATTTATCTGTCAATCAGATGAACGTAAAAGTGTAGTTCGTTACTATAGCAACAGTGGGCTCCCAGCACTTTTTCGGTAGAACGAAAAAAAAGGAGAATTTAATTTAACATGTTAACCCGTACCCCACTTAATTTTTTTTATTCATACCTCTCACTTATTCTTCTTTGCTTTCAATTATGAAATTTAACTGAAACATTCAAATGATCTTACCTGGACTTACTATTCAAAATCACAATACATGAAATACAATGAAATTTGTTTCATGTTGCTTCTTAACACAGAGTATGTATTATTTTATTACATATACAAGCTATGTTGATTAACATTGCTATAAAGGGTTAGTTCACCCAAAAATTTAATTTACCCCATGATTTACTCGCCTCAAGTCCTTCTAGGTGTATATGACGAATACAATCACAGTTATATTCAAAAATGTCCTGGTTCTTCCAAGCTTCATAATGGGAGTAAATTGCTGGAAAAAAATTGGAAAAAAACTAATTACAAATTACAAATTGCACGGCTCCAGTGGGTTACTAAAGGCCTTCGGAAGCGAAGCCCTGGGTTTTTGTACGAAACATACCCATATTTATTACTTTATAATCTAAAATAACTTGCTTCCGCCAGACGACCGTATGCATACTACGCAATTCGACTTGCGCCACAGGAGTAAAAGTGGAGCGCTTTTATCACGGGTGGATGCACTTTTTTTGGGCTTCAAATGTTCTCCAGCCATTCACTGCCATTGTAAAGCTTGGAAGAGTCAGGACATTTTTTAATATAACTCTGGATTGCATTCATCTGAAAGAAGAATGTCATATACACCTAGGATGGCTTGAGTAAATCATGGGCTAATTTTCCTTTTTGGGTGAACTATGCCTTCAAATACATACATCATTCTTATGAAAATACCTGAGATAGATGAACACAGATATACTATCGCTATCATGTGTTTGTCTTTATGTTTCAGTCAAAACGTCCCTATTTGCATATTATTATAAAAGGCATTTCCTTTATATAGTTTAATACTTCTATGAATCTCACTTGTGGACTTTCTGCATGAGGGATGAATCAGTACTGGGCTTCCAGTATGAAAGAAACCGATGACGTGTGTGTTTAGCGCTCAATATCGCTATCATCTCCCCATTTTGGGTAAAAATAGAAAAATAATACTAAAGTACTTTGTACTTTGTAGTACTTGAGTAATTTTAAAGCAAATAGTTATTTACTCTTACTTGAGTCGTATTATTTGTCAGTACTTCTAATTGTACTCAAGTAAATAATTACTTAAGTAGCAATACATTTACTTAAAGTAACACTAGGTAACTTTTCAACCTTCATAATATATTTCCAAGTCTGTTGTGATGGTACATCGACTTACAATAGGTTAAATGACACATCTGCCATAGCCTGAGGGGGGCTGTAGCGTTTTTAATCGTACTTTTAAACTTCGGGTTTCGGGTAGTAACCGGCGAACAAAGAGAACTACAAAATTCGCCTGCTTATACGTAACTTCCACCACCACCGCCACTTCCTTAAAATCGGACGTGCGAGCCAAATGTTATAGTCATGGCCGAAGCAGCACAGAAAAATAAGAAAGCAAAGGTTTTATTGGAGCAAAGCAAAAAGAGAAAAAGAGAAAGTGATCGCGTTAAAGGCAGAACGAGGATCAACATTGGGCAAGTGTTTTCTCGCTGGAGTGAGCTGAAGGAGGAGGCGGGGTGCCCGACCGATAAGGACTTGGGTGTCATGCTTTTGGACTAGTAAGTATATTGCTTGCATACCATCTCTTTGTTTTGTTTTTTTGTCTGCCTGACTATGTTCCGGAAGCTATCTTATCCTCCGTTTATCTTCATGAATCAAGTTATGATAGTAGAGTAGCATATTATCAATCTGGTAGCTAGTAAACGATATTCTAGTTTTTGATGGTTAGCTATCGCTGGCATTCTCGTTCTGATTTGAACTTTGCAATCGATGAAATGCAAATAGCAAATGTTTGACCTAAAAAGTGTACTCTACATGTACAAAGAAAAAAATCAAATGAAAGCCTATGTCTAAACGGCGTGTACAAGTTTGGTAGGGGCTACATTCTTGCAAGTAAATATATAAGATGTACAAAATCATATTTTAGGATACCTAACATGTCTGTGATATTTGTTTATTTGTCTTGCCTCAAGCTATAACGCAAATCGATTTGTAAAATTTGCAGATTCATTTATGGTAGCTTGATATTATAATATTGACGATATATGGTTATTATCTACCACTCAAAGATTGCATTGAAGTATCATATAGATTCAGTAAAACGGTAACCAAAAGACTAGGCTGCTATAATGACGCTGGCTTATAAACGTGATCTGACGTTTATAACGTGATCGCGATCATTTGTCGTTCGAAAAAAAATAAAACCCATGAAATTATATTAATATGACATGCTGAAATATATGCCACTGTACCTGGGATGAAGACATTTCACACGCGACGCAAGCAGAACACCTGCATGTGACCTCGTCCTACAGTGTTCAGGGCTATCATGGTTGTCAACAAATGCACGTGCATGGATGACAGAGTTTACGACAGTAGTAGAGGACAATACTGTTTCCCAACTGTAGGGGGACCCCAAGAGCAAAAGTTACCTGGTGTTACTTTAAGGACAATTTTTTAGTACTCTTTCCACCACTGGACTAGACCTCCAGTAAAAGTAAATGAATAAAAATAAAAACAAATAAAAGAAATGATTGAAAAATTCAAAATAACTATAAAAACTGTATGGGAATCAGAACCCAACATCTCATTCATTTTGCCCTGCATAGTAGCCTACAATACAATTTGTGATATGAGAGCATGCGTTTGTATACCTTGGACAGCAAAAATTAGTTGTTTGGGGTCAACAATTGTGGTCTTTTCTGTAGACTTCTTCCCTGTTCTATGGTGACCCCTCCGTTTCTTGCTCTCTCCCCATAGTTTGGAACCGCCGTGCATGCTGGGAATATTCAGGATGGCTATGCCCTCTAATGAGATGTTGCTGAGGTTTAGGGTGATACCATCACACTAAAAAAACATGGGAAAGAATCGCAAGGCGTGTTTATGTACAGTATATATATATTTAAATAATTATTATACAGTGAATGAATCGTTCAATCAATAATAAATAAATAAATCTACATCCGTTGTATTAGCACAAGCACACTGAAAATAAATAGCTCTTTGTTATAATAATACAAAAACAACAAAATCCTGAAAGACATTTTGGCAAAATGTATTTTTCTTGTATTAAAAGAATACGCCACCGTTCTTTCCAGTGGTTTTGCAGGGGGTGTTTAAGCGTTAGAAACCCGATAAGGCATGTGGTTTCTCACTTATTCTCATTACCTCCACCTCAAGATAATCATGCAGCTTCTTGCAAGTTGCTGAGAAGGTTTCCGAGGTGCCAAACTCGAAGTACCAAAGCTTATTCTTCATCCTGAAACCAACAAGTTGCATCAGATTTTTATGGATAATCTATTTTTTATAGTTCATTAACAATCATTAGGTGAGTGGTGTGGCGTCTTAAAATGAAAAGGTTATTTATTGGCATCTATGGTTTCATGAAACCTTTTCTTTGCACAAAAGGTTCTTTTTAGTGGAAAAATGTTCTTCAGATTTTTTAATTATTACTTGCATTAAGAAAAAATATTTCTTATAAGAAACTTTCACCAAAAGGTTCTTTGAGGAACCCAAAATATTTATTTTATGGCATTGCTGCGTTGTCTGAGCTGGTAACTACAGTAAGAATGCATGATATATTGGTACCATAATGATTATCAGACAAAATTGAATGTTTGTGCATGGACAATTCCCCTATTTTAACATTTAGGTGATTACATGCCTTACTTTTATAGCTTTATTCTTTAAAAATCTTAATCATTTAATAATATTGTTAATGTAATCTTTAGCAAATCTTAAAATGAATATTAATTTTTCATACTGTACATTATACTATTTTATACTACAGGGCGGTTGAATGCTTGAATCTGATTGGTTGGCGAACATTCTAAGGTGTGCAATTATTTTCAGGGAAACGGGCGGCTAAAGTATTTCCAGCCAGGTCTTGACCGCATTACAGTTCCAGATCACTTCGCCAAATCAATTCAATTATTTCAGATGTCCATACAGTTTACAACAGCAATTAAAACTAAAACGACACTGACCAAGCAAATAAATATAGTAAACAATAGGATACAAATGACAAATTATTTCCATGTTTTTGCCACACAATTAGGTTTTATTATATACGAAAAGAATGTACTTTCTTTCTCCCACTCGAACGGCAAACGCAGAAACGCGCACACACATACAGTACGGACACACACTAGCACTGAAACGTGTTGTCAGTGCTGCTCTGATGATTTTATCTGTAAAATAGTTTAACAACTTAAAAGCTACATGACATTTCTCATGAGGTAATAACAGCGCTGTTCTTGGAGCAGATTAACTTACAGTTTCGCTGTTAGTAGAGATGCTGCTGACGAACACGGTTACCACCTCAGGTGTGCATTATTTTTCTAATAATTCAACGGCCCGTCATCAATTATTCCTTACGTGATGCCTAAATTTACTTGTTGCATTTAAAACAATTGTTTCAGTCAAATTAGTAATTTTTGAGTTATCGGACTGTTAAATAATTAACAGTTTAGGGCAGAATTTTATTATCAGTGCTAGTAAACTAGTAATTGCAAGACTGTGGGTTCAAAACAAAATGAATGAATTTACAAAAATGCATCACCTAAAGTAATTCACAATAACTGTCTGGTCCCCATCTTGGCATGAAAATGATCCAGGACGACTCAAAAACTGAAGCACATGGCGCAAACCCCTACCATCACAGAGCCCAGCTAGGGTTCAGAGAGGGTAATCTAGCTGCCCCTTCAATTAAGAGTGGGTTGTGGAGCCGGACCCCTGTCCCCCACCCCACACAAAGTCTCTCTGGGACCAGGATCATGATCAGTGACCTCACCAGAACAAACCACCATCTGTTTTCATTACCATAAGACACACACACACCTGAACCTTCTACAGAAAAGACCAAAACACCAAGGATTTAGAGAATTACACAATCCCAAGCATAAAAATGGGATCTAGTTATTGGAAATATGGGAAAAAAATTAAGACGTAGATAGTAAGTGGCATGAATACAATAAAAATGCTTTAGTTTTTGGAGTAGACTAACAAGCACGCAGAGATCCATGGTGATTGTTAGCACTCTTAAAAATAAAGGTTTCTTATTGGCTTATGAAGAACCTTCTATTGCACAAATTTGAATCATTGTATTTGAATCATCATAATTTGAAGGAAAAATCAAGTTAAGAACTGATCATTAAAAGGTTCTTTGGGGAACCAAATTTGGTTCTTCAATGGCATCGCTGTGAAAACTTCCTTTTGGACCCTTTATTTTTAAGAGTGCATAAAAAAAAAACATGTGTGGTATTGTACAATAAAATATAAATACAGAAAAGACGCATTATGTTTCTAACATCAATCTGTGCCTCTATAATTAAAAGGGAGGTGACAGGTATTCTTCCCCCAATTTCACACAGAATGGATTAAATTTATATTAATGGCAACAGCACTTCTTAAATGCCCATAAACTGAATCCGACCAAAATCCTCGCATCAGTCGCAAATCCACAACAGATTATCAATCAGGGGTCCGCGGCGGGAAGAAAACCTTTTAAAACACGCTGATGTGCAGTAACTGTGCAATAAAAAATGGCCCCCTCTTCACTGCATCCCAGCCCCAGCAACCCTGGATCTATTAGTATAAGCAGGACAACAATCGCTGAATTATTGATTTCCTCATTAGACTTTTTGTCAGGACCATTTAGTGATGTTAAAAATGAGCTTTCATTAGCCACTTGCAGGAGAACCTCGCTGCCTTTGATTTATAATGTGCAACATGGTCAATATACGGCAGAACTGATGAGGAAAACACGGCGCACACGGAGAGATGGGCAATGCACACCTCACAGATAAAACGGACACACACTTCTTCATTGTGACGGAGGCTGAAAACTCTCCTCCCGGTGTGTACTTACAGTTACACATACATTTAGGACATACAGGATGCCTGGATTAACATATGCTTCTTATATGTCTAATTAAAAGATGCATTAAAATCAAGAACAGAATGTTGAAGGATGGTTTGTTAGCATAAGTCATATTGAATGAGAAGGTTAACACACACACTGTACAGGTAAGTGTCTGTGTTACATCATTTGAACTCATTTTGACTGGAACTCTTACTAATAATTTGTTTCAAATTCTCTCAAAGAAAATTTGGTTCTAAATAAAAATTTTAAACAACTAAAGAAACTTGATACAGCTTTATATTACATATAGTTACAACTTAAATATAGTTTGCTTACCAATGTCAATTGTATGATGCTTTATGATATTTTTGACAACAGAAATGGTCAAGGTAAATTGCACTTGTATAAAAAGTAAAAGATGAAAAGTCTCTTTTTGTGAGACAGGTAGGGGAAAAAAAACAGGTTTGGAACAATAAAGTTAAAAAATAAAAGCCAAAGATGTTTAGCCAAAGATGATGACAATGAAGAAAAGACTCAAAATATATATAGTTTCATTATAGAAGTTTATCAGGATCTCGAACATATTGTAGATTTTAGACGACGTGACTTTTCGCTAGACTTCACCTCTGAATTCCAGTATTGCAAACATTTGAGCAAAAGATCTGGATAGATTGTGCCAAGATGACTCCTTAGTCGATTCCCTCCACTTAACCTAACAAGAGTGCTAAAGCGACAAATCAAGCCGATCCCTTTGCTCATTAGGTAATTAGGAGCATCTCATCTCTTCAATCGGATTCCCATCTGTTCTGTTCCCTTTCACCGACGCACACAAGTAGGGCTGATAGACGGGTCACATCTGCACTCAAGACTGTAGGAAAGATCCATGCACACACTAGGAGGGCTGGAATGAAATTTTGGATTATTCTAAAATTGAAACAGGTGTAAATGAGGTTACTGAGTCAAACAAAGTACGAAAAATGTACATAAAGTGATGCGAATCAAAATTGTGTCAACTATGTGTCTTTGCAGTGGTACTGAATAGGGACCTGAGGCAAAGTGTGACGGTTGCGTTGTCGACCCGAGGCGACTTTGGCTCTCGTCACTTTCTGCTGCGTCTGAGGAAGGCAAACATGGTCTTGTCATCGATTTTTCTTTTGACACCTAATCTAACCTGTAGTGATGTACGACCTCATTCTCACACTAATTTCTTCTTTATCTGAGGTGATAAATATCACATTGATATAACTACCTCTGTCAGGATTGCTCTGATGCACTGTTTTGTAGAACATGACACTTCAAGAGAGAGAGAGAGAGAGAGAGAGAGAGAGAGAGAGAGAGAGAGAGAGAGAGAGAGAGAGAGAGAGAGAGAGAGAGAGAGAGAGAGAGAGAGAGAGAGACTTGACAAGAGTTTGGGGTGATTCTGTGATACTCTTCAAACATTCTGATTAGGGTTTGTCCTAAAACTGTAAAATTCTCTAAAACCCAATGGACAGCATGCTTAAAAAAATTAAAAAATTATTATAAATATATTCAAATAGAAAACTTATATATATATCCTACACAAATTAAGTATAGGATATAACATATATATATATATATATATATATATATATATATATATATATATATATATATATGAATATATAGGAACTGCAGGCGATTCGTAAAATAATGAAAAGGTAATAATTAAGTAAAAATATGTTAAAATGAAACAATTAAAATAAAATGCTTACTAAAAATATTGCACTTGTTTATGCTGTGTAGCCCCTCAATTTTCTTATTTTTGCAATTCCACAAAAATGTAAGCCTTTCCAAACATATACAAGCAATAGGCTTTTTTAGAAAGGAAAATGTAAAAAGTCAAATTTGGGAGAATCTTAAAAATTAAAATAATTATGGAGAATCTGTACATTTTTAATAATTGACTGCCTTTTTGTGAATATTAAATATTCATGTAACTAAAAAGTAACTGTATATAGTAACTGTATATGTCTGATTACAAGTATTTTAAAATGTAATATAATCGAATTACAAGTATTTAATATTAGGAATCTGATTAAGTAATCCAGATTATCCAAATCCATTATGTTGCTTCTTAAAATACATCGCTTTGGACTAATTCTAAGGCAGGTATCCTTTGTGGAGAAACAATCCCAGAATGCATTGCAACAAGTTCAGTGAAAGAGTAATGCATTTAGCAGGTAGCTTTTTTTATAATTTTTTTTTATATGTTAATAACTTTAAACCAACCAAAAGACTAAGCTTAAATAGTTTGGTGTGTGCGCATTTTGGAACGAAAAGAGTAAAGAGAGGCCTGTCATGCGAGTAGAGTAGGATCTCTCGACTCAAAGTGATGGTTAATGGCTGGAGAGTTCCCTGACAGCTGGCGGCCCTGCAGGAGTCAGTGGCTCCGAATGGGGCTGCGGGTACTGAAGAGGTTGCCGGAGATCTCAGCAGGGAAAGGATGCCTTTCTAGTGCCGCTGGGCTTTATCTGACTACTGGCCATACCACAGGGACCAAGTGCACATCCACACCTAAAACTCAACTACAGCTCTGTTGTGTACAAGTGATCTGTGATACACTACAGTCATCAGTGCACATGTATAACACTCATTCTCTTGTACAGTAAGGGCTTCCCTGTGGAATTCTGCTCCAGTAAGGATGGGGAATGTCTCACAGGCCCTGCAGATGGAGACCAGCATCTGCCAACTGAGTCTAAGAGATGCAACACAGGTAATCAGATGACAGCAAGTCCTGGCACGTCTACAAACATGAATGAGACTAAACCATAGAGGATCTGGCGGATGGCAATCAATATGAAATCAAACGCAATGGGGTCTTCCAATAAACCCACTACAAAATATTTATATTTCAAATAAATGATGTTTGTTCTTACTTTCTATCCAGCATCTGAAAAAAAATTGCTAATAATAATAATAATAATAATAAGGAATTTAGCACCAAAGCAGCATATTACAATGATTTCTGAAGGATCATGTGACACTGAAGACTGAAGTAATGATGCTGAAAATTCAGCTTTGAGATCACAAGAATAAATTACATTTTAAAATATACTAAAATAAACAAGTTATTTTAAACTGTAATGATATTTCACACAATTACTGTTTTACTGCATTTTGATCAAATAAATGAAGCTTTGGTTAACATAATAAACTCCTTTGAAAAACATTTTTATAAATATTACCAACCCCATACTTTTGAACAATATTGTACTTTATTTTGAAAGATGGCGACCAAAGTCCAAAATGACAAAAAGCACCATAAAAGTATGATAAAATTGGTCCATGTGAATTATAGATCAATTTGAACTCTTTAAAAAAAAAAAAAATTCTGACTAATGAAATTGAGGTCCAAAACAACACTGGACCCCATTGACGTTCATTGTATGGAGAGAAAAAACACAGAGGCACTTATCAACTTTTGTGTTTCAATGATTACAGATTATCATTCAGGTTTGGAACAACATAATGATGAGCATATGAGAATATTTTGAATGAACTGCAGTCTGTGGTTGGAAAAGTCCAATAAAGAGACCAATAAAGAAAACAAACAGAAGACACTGGTGAAATAAATAAATAAATAAATAAAATAAACACACACACACACACACACACACACACACACACACACACACACACACACACACACACACACACACACACACACACACACACACACACACACACACACACACACACACACATATATATAGTCACAAGGCTGTAACCATCATACATACTGAGGGGGATAATGTTCTGTTTGATGAATACGGGTGTTGAAATAGTTGATTCTTACAGATTTATACATTTGGTCTCTTCAAATTCCGAATATGTGATTAAAATCCTGTATGTGAAATTAAAATACATCACTTTTCTGTGATTTTTTTGATGTGATTAGTGTTGATACCCAACTACATGGTTGTGCAACGTGTGAGATCATCTTCTAACGTTATGTATGTAAAGTGCCAAACATCAGGTGGAGTTGTCTGCTATTTCTGTGTGTAAGTAGTGTGTGAACATGAGGAGGTGGCTGGAGCTGGGAGGGGTTTGAAAGTCCAGCAGGGATGGGGACAGGGCCACAGGTGAGATCTCAATAAATTACACTCTGAAGTGGTCATTAATTATAAATGACATCCCAGTCAGACCAGCGAATTCATTTGAAATGAGGAGCAGTGTGCATAGCGCTGGTGCCCTGGGCCCTGGTGAGATAGCTTACGTGTGAGAGAGAGAGAGAGAGAAAGCAGTGGGTCAAACAGTCTTAGCTCCTGTATTAGCTTTTTGATGAGGTCCCTCATTACGCTAAACGGCCCTCTATGGTTCAGCCTCCCTCCGACTTGAAGAAAGGTTAAACAGAGAATAATTAAAGATGACCGCCTCAGGCTGAGCATGTCACCCTTAAGGAGACACTCTGGTCAGCGGTAGGCTGTTCAAAGACGGCTCAGTAGAGCTCAAGTGCTCCTCCCTGGTCAGTATCATACGGCTAAAATAAATCACACATTAATAACACTTGGCGTGAATGTGGAAATGGCTACAATGCCAAAATTAACAACTAAAAGCCTTGAGAAAGTCTTTAAAAATTGTACAAATAGAATCAAAATTTTAGGGTCAGTAAGATTTTTTTTATGTTTTTGAAAGAAGACTGCATTTCTTTGATCAAAAAACTGTGATATTATTCAAATTTTAAATAACAGTTTATTATTTCAATGTATTTTAAAGTGCAATTTATTCCAGTGATGGCAAAGCTGAAATTTGCTCAGACATTTCTGCATCAAAATTTTTTTTTTGTTGTTTAACTAATTTTTGGTGGATTTATTGAGGAATATAAATTTTAAAAGGACAGCATTTATTTGAAATAGAAGTAATAAATATCAAAATCAAAATATTAATTTCCTTCTTAAAAAAAATCTTACTGACCCCAAAATTTTGAACAGTACTGATAAAAAAAAGTAAATAAAAAAATTTGAAAGATAAAAGTAGGGATGCACCGATACCACTCTTTAAGGATCGAGTGCGAGTACCGATATTTTTTTGTACTCGCCGATGTACTTGTACTCGTCAAACTCAATCTTTCCACAGAAGTTACTTTAAAAAGAATATATAGCTATTATTGTTAGTATTGTCAAATCTGAATTTAATATGGGCTCTGCATCAAACATTGTAACAGGCTTTCAAATGGCATTGTTTTTTTTAGATGGCAGTGATGATTAATACCACTTTAACACAATTTCAGTATGGTATTGTGGTGGAAAACGCAATCACATGCTTATTTCTCAAGGAGACAACCGCAAGACCACACATTTAAAAAGACAGCACACGTAGTGTAATAATAAAGTTCCCAAAGCCGAAGACAACTGAGACACTTTCTTTTCTCCTTTTTCTCATCATCTTGAAGACAGAGATTATCTTGGAAGCGCATGAATGATCAGCGATGAGAGAGAAAGTGTACTTTAACGAGTCCATGTGACGCTGCCTCTCACTGATTGTCTGCTTTTAATCCTCGACCTCATTATCACCCTCTGGTCTTACTCCAGCAGTAAATTAATCTATCTGCAAAGTGTCAAATCTTCTCACTTTCCTCCTGGTAATCACCCGAGGTGCAAATAAAACTAGGGAGCCGGGTTCGCTCAAGACCCCGCGTCCGTTATCAACAAGACGATGTCGTGTTATAATTAAAAACCAATTGGCCATTGTTGGGTTGCTCATTAAGCCTGTTAAATATTTGTGTCTTCTCTAAGGTCAATGCAATGACATTCAATAACAGGCAGTGTTAACAGGAAAAACATGTTAGAAATTGGAATAGTTGCATGGAGAAAACAGCCAAAAAGTCATGAAAATTATGCTAATTTCAGTGCTACGTTATATCAAGAAAGAGAAGACTGGCACAATTGTACAAATGGCCTAACATAGATATGCTAGAAATATGCTTGCTAGCCTAAAGCAATATGGTTAATGGTCTAAAAACATTTTGTATGAAGTAACCAATAATGCACAGGCAAAAAACATTGATCAAAATCCACCTATCAAACTTGAAATAGCCCCCGTTTCATAGAACGGTATCAAAGTCCATAAAAAAACCTCCAGCACCTTTAACTTTAAGCAAGATATGCATGGCCTTTGCTTCAGTAATATGATGATATATTAAAACAGTTATATATTTGTAAAAGGTTCCTAGAAAAATCTAACAAAAAAATCTGCAATACCTTCCTAACTATGATCATACATTATTGAGAGAGAAAAGATACAATGTAATAGAGAGATCTAAACCCATTCTCTCATGTGAATTATTTATCAAATTCAAATAACAGATGGTATAATTTTCTTAAAATATCTTAATCATTATTCAAAAGACACAGTGGTATAAAACGGTTCCTGTACACATAATCAAACAGCATTCTGATCACACAAGAGTCTATGTGCCACACAGATCTGAATCAACATCAACAGTCAACATTTATGCCTTCTGTCTTCTGGCCAATCCTGATTTCCCTTAAATTAAAATGTTATCTGCTCGCCAGCTTTGAAAAATAGTATCGTACGTAGAAAGTATAATTATCATTTGATTATTAAAAGACTCTCCTGAAGGTCTTGTGTCATCACGGTGATGGAAAAATGATTTCAAACTACCCAAGCAAATTCAATTACCCAACCAATTACTCGCCTGCGTTCGTACTGACTTATTGGGACATTAAATATTAATGGGAGCATGGATATCAAATTTGCTCATCATTAGAAGGTGCACACATTGTGGGCTAATCACAGATGTTCCACATCACTCAGATCCTTTCAGCAAAGAATGAAACACTCCAACACAAAGGAGCACCTACATCTGTTGCTTGAAAGCTCTGCTAGTGTTAAAATATTAAGAATAGTACATCTTTTTACACAGAGTAAACCTGTGTCACTATATGTTTGAAATCTGACATTTGAACTCAGTAATGGACTTAAATTTCAAATTTCAAGTAATGTACCCAGCACTGTATATATATATATATATATGTGTGTGTGTATATTATCATTATAATTAATTAATCGATTTTTTATTAGACTACATCCTATCCACTAATGGTGCATTTAAGTCCTTATAATTGTGAAGCTTGTGGCCTTAAACAATCTTTCTAGATCTCTTAAGCACATATTAACTTCTAGTATCACATTAAAAACATTCTTCTTTAAGACTAAGAGCCAGATTTACTAACAACTTGCGCCAGCGCAAATCATCTTTTGGCGTTTAAAAACTACTGTCAGGATTTAAAGACACGCAGTGAGAAATTAGCGCTGAAGAGGTTTGGACACAGTTATTTTTGCGGCTGACCTTATTTTATATGCATGTTGTAAGAGTTTCCCTTTCAGACGCAAAATTTATGGGAGGAGAGTATTTGAATCAATCATGCAAGGTGATTTACTAAGGTTTGCGCTAGTAAATTTACTGGTATTTGCGCCATTATTTAACGCCCAAAAATAGCATGTCTTAAACCAGGCGCTAAATTGCGCTGCTCTTGTGTTATGGAAATGATCCGGCTGCGTCTGTGTTTATTAATGTGTGCGTCATCGGTAGATCATGCGCAGAACTTTCCACTCCCATTGCCACTTTTATGGGATTGCGCTTGCCGCTCTCAAGCTAATTTGCCCTGTTTAGTCAATCTGGCTCTAAGAAGGTTATTCTGCTCAAGATCAGATTTTGGGATCCATAACAATACAATCCCACATCTTCATCTAATTTTAGGGAAGTAAAAGCATGGCAGGAGTCTGGGACACACCTGGGGGGGGGGGGGGGGGTTTCAGGGCAATAAACCCAGCAGACACGCTGGCGAGCTTACAGATCGAAATGACAGACAAAGCAGTTGGAGTTAAGATGCAGTGTTGGTGAAGTGTTTGCTGTTAACACAGAGATAGAGAAAGAGTGGTACCTGCTGTTAAACTTTTCCTGATGTTTCTCTCTCATAATGTGGAATCGATGAACGATGGATGCATCCTATAAAAGGAGAAAAAAGCAAATCAGATCAGTTTTTTTTTATGCACACCGTTATACCACCATCAATGTTTCGTGAGCTTCTGACAATGCTTCGCTAGGGGCCTTTGACGTATTAAACTCGTGTGTCAGATTCTCTGATCATCCGCTGTGCACCTGGGTCTTAATCTTGAATTTGACAAAACAGCTGTGTGAAGATGAAAAGACAACAGATTGAGGATTGAATTCAATGGTTTCATGATGGTTTTATCATGGGCCATTAGCTATAAACAAAAGCCCCGCGTCGGAGACGTCGCAGACAAGAGATGTGTTTATTTTAAAACCAGATGAATGTATTTTAAAACCAGACAAAAAACTAAATTCCTTTCCCCACACAACATCAGAGCACCAATTATGGGCCTGATCTCCCTTCCACGTGACTGGGAACAAGTTTGGGCTCCATGCATATGCATGTGTGTTAACAGATAAGGTGTTTGCGATTCTTTGCTGGGGTTCTAGCCAACGATGATGAGTATTGACAAGAGGACTGAACACGTGACTGGGCTAATTAATCACACACACATATACAGGATGCTGCAGCTCTGCAGGCGCCTGTCGCAGATACCCTTCCAATCTGACATCTGCGGGTTAGAGGTTCAGATGCACTTGCATGCGCCATGCATGTACTTTGTGTACTGTAAATGTTTTGTTGCTATGGTGATGTATAGAGACGGTGGTTGGAATGTAAACTGACTATATGTTCTGATTGAGAAATGTAGATTCTGAAGGCCTGATAATTTGCAAGGACAAAGGGGAGAAGCAAGACAAACTTGACACTTTATACACCTTATAGAAGATATGCAGATTTCATTTAGCAGGTGCTGAAGGGGTTAAGAATATAATTCATTGTTATAGGCAGGGTGTAAAATAAACTTTTTTTTCTACACACATGACAAGTGAATTGAGAAAATGTACTTTCTGAATGGCCATGAAACTGTATTTTTATAATTTGTTTAAAGTTAAATTTTTGCTGGCATATTATTGAGATGTTGAATATTCACAGAAAACAGCTATACAGCACAAAACAGTTTGACCTATGATGAATACAGTGGGACATTTTCTAATGATTAGCCAGTTACACAAAACCACGTAAGTGAAATATCCACAACATACAGGAAAACGGATTAAACATTACATATAGAAACTTAATTGTCCTACTTTACCAGTTTTCTCCCTGATTTTAGACCTTGTATTTTTGCTTTGGTGGGAAAAGGCTAAAAATGTCTCATGTTATTTAGTAATAATCAGGGCTTGACATTAACACCCGCCAAATGCGGGTGGATTTCAGCAGTGGCGTGTAACGCAGTCACTCCTACTTGAATTTTATATATTATAGCCTATATAAATTTCTCAATTTTAGTTTTTTTAAAAAGCATCTGAAATAATAAACTAAGTGCAATGTGGTGTTGTCAAAAATATAGATTTTTCAATACATATCGATACTGAAATATCTGAAACACTTCCAATACAAATTTTCCACAGAATAGATACACGATACCAGCTGCGCTTTCTCGGTCTCTCATGATCTCTTCGACAGAGAGTTGACACACAAACCAGCCTCCTCTCACTCACTTGTTTCATTTGCTCCAGATGAATATTGTTGCTGTTACAGGGCTTGAATTTCGCCGTGGGATTGCGCATAATTCCTGCAGATTTTGTGCTCACACCAAAAGTGTGTGCACATAAAGCCGGTTCTCAGACCTAAACTGAGTTATTTTTTGCTGGTTATTGTGATTAAACAGTCGAATACACAAAAAATAATGTCAAAATTGCAGTCTTGGCGAGTATGTTTTAAGTGAACGTAAACAGTTGAGAAAGGAAATGCACGTGTAACAGTATAATGGATTTGTGCGTCAGGTCTTAAAGTGACAGCAGCCCAATATGCCTGCTGCCAAATGATGAGATAATATTAAAAATATTTACACGTATATGGCAGTTCTTCCCCCATAGTACCAATGTCAAAATTGTGGCCACTGAAAATGCTGAGTGGCTAGTAACTTTGGAAAACCACTAGCCACAGTGGCTGGTGAGCAAAAAAAAGATGATGTCAAGCCCTGGTAATAATTATTATTTATTTATTTTTATTTAAAAAACAGATTTGGCTTATTTTCCATTAATGTAAAATTAAAGGATGTGTGACAGTCACTAAGGTTTTTAATACATGTCAAAATCAAACACTTAATTGGATTTAAAACCGAAACTGGAAAGTTCTGTGCATGTGAAATGACGTAGAAAAAGCGTAATGACGTATCACGCACATAACGAGCTATTGTTGTTGAATATAGTTAAAGAATGCTATATTTCTTTTATTGAATAAAAAATGTATTCAATAAAAGGGTTCACTATTTGAGATTAATTTCCAGAATATAGTTTAATAAATGACTGTAGTGTCATTCTAAAAATTTCTTTCTGCTCATTGTCAGTGAAGTGGTGCAGGACAGTCCTTGCTTCAGACCCGAAATAGATCAATAATAAGCCTGCTTTTTAAAACAAAGAAAAGAAGCGATGTCAGGATGACGGTTAGTATACGGGTCATCTCAATCAGCTCCCTAGTTCAGTAGTCAGGGCACTGATCATGAAGTCGAACATTTTAAGGGCTGTCTCAATCGCAAAATCCTTCCGCTCCCTAAAAAGTCCCACAATGCACCGTAAAAACCAGGAAGCATCGATGTTCCTTAAACGGAAGTTCTGAAGCACAAAATAAATCATGTGAGCCAACTCACTACACATAATGACACGCGATATATGTTTTTCAAAATACAAACCATTATTTAATTATATTTAAGCATAAACGTACATCATTAGACAGCTAATGAACATAATCTAGCTAACATTTATAATTTATTTACAGCTGAAAAGTTGTATCTATATGTAACAAGCAAAGTATTAATCATAATTTATTTAAATAACATTAAAAAATAATGTCGGAAAGATATCAGTTCTGCTGTTGTTCATAAATAACAGTAGTGATTATGTACAATGAGGATGTTGTCATGTCACCAGAAATAGAGTCATCAGTGTCCCAATGTGTAGTGAGTCAGGGTCCTTACTGTCCTTACCAGTGCCTGAATTAGTGTACACGATATACTGGTTCACGACCTAGAAAGCTAGTGAGTTGATTGAGACGCACCCTACGTCAACGGCGGGAAACTCTATATATTCGTGCAGTGTGCGCATGTCCAAAGATCAATTCCAATGTGAAGCTTATAACAAATGTGCACATCAACCCGATCACTTTATTCAGTGTTCGGATTCATTCCGAAAAGTGTCCATGCAAACGTGGCTAATGATACTAAAATGTACGGAGGGAGATCACTGTACACAATACAAAAGCATGAGTGAACTTGGGTGTGCTTAGAGATAAAAGAAGAAAAAAAAATCTTGCAGAAACTTTCTCCTATACCTCCCTCTCTTTCCCCCCTAGACCCAAACACACTCCGTTTGTGAACCCAGCCCCTCCAATGAAACCACCTCCACACAGAAGACCCCCTGCTAGCTCACTACTGAAAAATGTTTTAGTGGAAGCCAAAAAAATCAATTCCTTTACTGTTGACATCTTTTAAACCTGCAGTTAGTTGCAGAGCAAAGGGAGGCCCGGGGTCCCACCAGGCTCCGTTTTCTTCAACGCAGAACAAGAAGAAAGGTAAAATGACAGGTGTATCTAAAAGATTGTATTGCTCTTTTCTTACAAACTGCACAATATATGAAAACATGAGAGCAAAGGCACGGTCTCCCCTCGGTCTGGCTCTGGTTTGATGCCCGGCGCTGAAACCAAGGAGCTTTCAGAGACGTCATCACATCCGGCGTCCATGAAGGAGACACCAGATTTCCTTTCATTGACTCTAAAGTTATAGTTGCAGGCTTGCAGCAGTCAGTCAGTCACTCACTTTCTTTCATCTACCGTTGTCCACCCCTCCCCGATAATTACCACTGCAAAACTCTCGTGACCAAATTAATAAAGGGACATGTGTAATGTTCTCTCATAGTTCACCATTTAGTCCAATTACGACTTGTCCAGGCAGATGATGTGCCTTCACCGGGAGAGTAATGACTTTGACATGAGCGCAGGGTCATTAGGAAACAGACTACATTATCTTAGGCGATCCTGTGTGATTAGGGACTGTCTCTAGCTTCTGGCTCTGACCGAAATGATAACACCCCCTGTCTAACAGAGAGAGATATTTCAACTTTGGTATTTAAATGGTACCTAATTACCCAAAATATCACTTGACAGGGTGATCAGTCAACGAGACAAGCGTTAATATGAAGAACAGCTTTGATTTGAGAGAGTTTCTGTTGATGCGTTGCAGATGACAGACATTTCTTATACCAACCTTGTTAGTCTTTGGATTTTTCTTTTATTCATCAACACTTTGAAAATATGAGAAATACATTTCTGCTTATTTATTTTTTTTCAACTTAAAGCTTTTATATAAAACATGTCCATGTCCAATTTCCATTTTGTTTAGGGTCTCACTATTAACTACGACTTTTGCCTCAATAAACTCCTAAATACGGCTTATTAATAGTTAGTAAGGTAGTTGTTCAGTTTAGGTATTGGGTAGGATATTACCCAACATTCTGACAGACTGTTTTGTGAACGAGGGTCAATTCAAAGCAGGTCTTGCTTCAAAGTTAATCCTCAAGTGTGGATTGTTGCCTACTGTTCGCGATCCAACGTCACCTTAAGTAGAAGTAAGTGTATTTTATGATTTTTGAGCAAATAGTCATTTCAGTCGATGTCAGCCAATTCAACAACAAATGCGTCTAAAGTTGTTGTCGTCGTCGTAGTGTCATGAACTGCTCGGTGGAAACAGACAGTGGTGATCCAAATGCAGGCTTTATTGAGAGGAAGATCCAGAAACAGGTACGAGACAACAGGCAGTAGTCAAAACCAGGTAAGCAGTCCAGATCAGCCAACATACAATGCAGGTTTAAGGCAAACGGGAAGAGCAGATACAGGCAAGGAGTTCAGGAACCGTGAAACTGGAAAACACTAAGGAACTAGGCAAACACTTGATGCAGTCAGACACTTACAATACTGAGCCCCGAACCAAGGGAAAACTCAGGCTTAAATCAGGGACGCTAAATCTAAAACAGGTGCAACAAATAAACCATAATCAGTCCAGGGTAAAACATAAAGGAACCAATAAACTAGGACGGAGTGCCCCCCAGAGGCTCAAGCGGGCACTCCAGCCGCAGATCGTCACACGTAGGATGTCTGTGTATATAATTTAAACCTTGTTTGTAATATACATGTAATATAATGTAATGATAAAAATTAAACTTTCATATATTTTAGATTCATTGCACACCAACTGAAATATTTCAGGTATTTTATTGTTTTAATACTGATGATTTTGGCATACAGCTCATGAAAACCCCAAATTCCTATCTCAAAAAATTAGCATATCATGAAAAGGGTCTCTAAACGAGCTATTAACCTAATAATCTGAATCAACTAATTAACTATAAACACCTGCAAAAGATTCCTTTAAAAACTCCCAGCCTGTTTCATTACTCAAAACCGCAATCATGGGTTAGACTGCCGACCTGACTGCTGTCCAGAAGGCCATCATTGACACCCTCAAGCAAGAGGGTAAGACACAGAAAGAAATTTCTGAATAAATAGGCTGTTCCCAGAGTGCTATTTCAAGCAACCTCAGTGGGAAGTCTGTGGGAAGGAAAAAGTGTGGCAAAAAACGCTGCACAACGAGAAGAGGTGACCGGACCCTGAGGAAGATTGTGGAGAAGGACCGATTCCAGACCTTGGGGGACCTGCGGAAGCAGTGGACTGAGTCTGGAGTAGAAACATCCAGAGCCACCGTGCACAGGCGTGTGCAGGAAATGGGCTACAGGTGCCGCATTCCGCAGGTCAAGCCACTTTTGAACCAGAAACAGCGGCAGAAGCGCCTGACCTGGGCTACAGAGAAGCAGCACTGGACTGTTGCTCAGTGGTCCAAAGTACTTTTTTCGGATGAAAGCAAATTTTGCATGTCATTCGGAAATCAAGGTGCCGGAGTCTGGAGGAAGACTGGGGAGAAGGAAATGCCAAAATGCCTGAAGTCCAGTGTCAAGTACCCACAGTCAGTGATGGTCTGGGGTGCCATGTCAGCTGCTGGTGTTGGTCCACTGTGTTTTATCAAGGGCAGGGTCAATGCAGCTAGCTATCAGGTGATTTTGGAGCACTTCATGCTTCCATCTGCTGAAAAGCTTTATGGAGATGAAGATTTCATTTTTCAGCACAACCTGGCACCTGCTCACAGTGCCAAAACCACTGGTAAATGGTTTACTGACCATGGTATTACTGTGCTCAATTGGCCTGCCAACTCTCCTGACCTGAACCCCATAGAGAATCTGTGGGATATTGCGAAGAGAAAGTTGAGAGACGCAAGACCCAACACTCTGGATGAGCTTAAGGCCGCTATCGAAGCATCCTGGGCCTCCATAACACCTCAGCAGTGCCACAGGCTGATTGCCTCCATGCCACGCCGCATTGAAGCAGTCATTTCTGCAAAAGGATTCCCGACCAAGTATTGGGTGCATAACTGAACATAATTATTTGAAGGTTGACATTTTTTTTGTATTAAAAACACTTATTTTATTGGTCGGATGAAATATGCTAATTTTTTGAGATAGGAATTTTGGGTTTTCATGAGCTGTATGCCAAAATCATCAGCATTAAAACAATAAAAGACCTGAAATATTTCAGTTGGTGTGCAATGAATCTAAAATATATGAAAGTTTAATTTTTATCATTACATTATGGAAAATAATGAACTTTATCACAATATGCTAATTTTTTTAGAAGGACCTGTAGTGTGTAAGTTAACCACACGTTTATATATATTTTTTTTAAAGATATTGTATTAAAAACTGTGCATGTTTTCTGTAAAGACATTGCTATGTTTATACAAAGGCCAGCACATCGACACGAAGCTGTAGAACGAGGGATATTGGCGTGCAGACAGAAACATCACATAAATGTAATTTCGTTTGTACCTAGCAAACGTTATCAAAGTATTTGTGTTTGTAGTTTCAAAAAATTGCGCCAACGTTATCACAGTTTGTGTGTGTCTGTGTGTGTTGCACATCCATAATTGCAAAGGGGACGCGATTACAACTCTATAAGTACATAAATGTATCAAATAACCATTCCGAGACGTCCTGGTCCATTGTCATTTGTGTTTCTTCTGCCGGAGTCTCTTCATCATCTGGGTCTGATTCCGGTTCAAACATGTACGGCTAAATGCAATACAAAACAGCGGGTCTCTCACTTTCAGCCATTCTGCTCTGCTTCGACCGACCGTTTTATACGCTTATTTCACGCAGCCGTTATTTTGAAATCGAAAGTGAGGCTCCGGTGGGAAGAAAACCGGAAGTGTCGCCTTTAATCATAGGAGAGTCGCGAATGCGATGGCGTATTGTTGTGTTTAATGTAGAAATTAGTTATTCTAAAAATGTACATACATTTCTTTCATACTTTAGACTATATACAGTGAAATTCATTTATAATTTTTTTTTCAGAAAGTAAAAACAGAAAAAACGGTTCGTTTTTCAGGAACGAACTATATCTACATATCCTATATTGGATATTAACATCCAAAAGTGTAAATCGCGACAGCAGCTTCAGGTTGGTAGTCCAAGGCATTTTTGTTTATCTTTACTTCCGGGGTTCTTCCCACCAGAGCCTCGCTTTCGATTTCAAAATAACGGCTGCGTGAAATAAGCGTATTGCCATCAAGCGTGCCAGACAAGCCCTGAAAAGTGAAGCCAAAACGCCTCGATCGCCCACCGGTCACCGGTCCTAGTATAGCTCATAAACCCCGCCTCCCCATGTTATTCAATGATACGTGAGACCAACTAAACAATTAAATTACACTTCACATATCTTTTTTACAAAGTGTTTGTTTTTAAAATAAGTTTGTTTTTAGTTAGTTATTTGATGCTATAAAAACGGCACTGTGGCGTACATGATTGACAGGTGTGATTGACAGGTTCTCTGAGCAAACTAGTCACTAAAGCAACAACGGACTTTTTTTCGGGATCTTTGGAGGACTGAGGAGATTGGAGCTTTAAATTTAATATCTAAATTTCTATAATTAATTTTTTCACACCGACATAATGGGTTGTTTTGCAGGAGAGGTGTGTGCTTGTGATTGATTCAGCGAGAGTGAGGGCAGGACGTTGATTTTGCGGCTTTACTTCCTCCTCACTACTGCGCATGTCTGGTCCCGAAATCGCAACTGCGCAACCTCAAGTCTCAAGATGTCAGCGCCATATCGGGATAATGGTGTTTACAGTCTATGATTGCCATAGGTATGCAAGTTACGCCCTCATCCAAAGGCAGGGCGGGGATATGCAGCTCATTTACATTTAATGTGGTACACACCAAAACAGCTCTTTTTAAAACAGGCCCCAAAAATGACATTTTCAAATGGTTATAATAAATTAACTGTGGGGTATTTTGTGCTGAAACTTCAAAAATACATTCTGGGGACACCCGAGACCAATATTACCTCTTGTAAAAAGGGGCATAAATCTTAAGTTTATCAAACGACGAGAATACTTTTTGTGCGCCAAAAAACCTAAAATAACGACTTTATTTCAACTATTAATTTCCTTCTCTGTGGGCCTCGAGTCAGTTCACTAGTTTAACAGCGTAAGCTTCTATGTTGTACGTCACACGCATCACCCACATGACCAGCGTCGGCCAATAGTGAGCCTACGTGTGACGTAGCTCTACACAATCACACTAAGTTAATTGACTCGAGGCCCACAGAGAAGGAAATGAATAGTAATAAAGTCGTTGTTTTTGTTTTTTTTCCGCACAAAAAGTATTCACGTCGCTTGATAAGCTTAAGATTGAGCCACTGTAGTCACTTGGACTATTTTAACGATGTCTTTAATAACTTTTCGAGGCCGGCAAGTTCAATGCGTCAAGAAACCTATGGAGGAGTGATCCAGCTCTCAGATTTCATCAAAAATACCTTAATTCGTGTTCCGAAGATGAACAAAGGTCTTACGGGGTTGGAACGACATGAGGGTGAGTAAATACTGACAGAATTTTAATTTTTGGGTGAACTATCCCTTTAAAGAATTTGTTCAGATGATGTGATACCCTTTTGTGTTTTGTTGCAAATATCTTGAATTACCCCTTTCTGCTAAAATGTTCTTGCATCCTCTTGTCTGGCAACAGCTGCATTTGTTGGCTGTTTAGTTCCTACAGTTCATATACATAATTACGGAAGACATTGTTTTTCATTTGCATAATCTGCTAAGTAATTATGAGCACGACTTGCTCTGTAATCTCTATTGGTTTTCAGTTGTTTTCAAAAATAATTTGTGTTTTCATGTAAAATGTGATAGGAAAAATATCACTTGATCCCACTGAGATTTGCACTTCTCTTTAATCCAAATAAACAACTAAATCTGTCAACGTATTGAAATGTTAAATTCATTATCACAGTGCAGAATATTGTAGCCGAATGATTACTGTGACAGATAGATAGATAGATAGATAGATAGATAGATAGATAGATAGATCTCTATCTATCTATCTATCTATCTATCTATCTATCTATCTCTCTATCTCTCTATCTATCTATCTATCTATCTATCTATCTATCTATCTATCTCTCTATCTATCTATCTATCTATCTATCTATCTATCTATCTATCTATCTATCTATCTATCTATCTCTCTATCTATCTCTCTATCTATCTATCTATCTATCTATCTATCTATCTATCTATCTATCTATCTCTCTATCTCTCTATCTATCTATCTATCTATCTATCTATCTATCTATCTATCTATCTATCTGTCTGTCTGTCTGTCTGTCTATCTAAGACTTGTTTATGTAAATGTGAACACTGGACAGAATGTTTTATAAATCAATACTGATTTATGAAATGACATTCAATGACATAAATGACATCGACTAACATTTGTCCAAGCATGTCTCCCTCATTACAATTTCTTCTTTTTTTGAGATGTGTACAATTCTAAAATAAAACAGAGCCGTCAAACCTGTAAATGTCAATTACCGTATTTCCCTTGACATTTCTGGATAATGGCTGACATGCGGTCGGCGTAATAAGCATCATTAGATTTCAGATGGCCCGAGATGCATCAACACACGACGTGTTTGATCGCCGTTCGGTAAGACGAGAACCGTGTAACGTCTATGGCATATTTCATTCCCAATTGGCAAGCTTTGCTCCTCACTGCAGTGATGAGAGATGGCTTTGTTAATGTAATAGATGCTCTTGGCATTTCAAAAAGCACTCAGCCCTTTTGATTAGCTCATTTAGTCTTATTACTTAGGGGTCTTATTCACTTCATTCATAAACTCCACTCACAGTCATCACATACTGTATCATGGTTAATAGACTAGACCAGCATACCGGTCAGACGCGTATAAAGCGAGTCCCTGTCTGTTTATTGGGAGGGAAAGAGTACAAGTATGCTGATTGTTAAGGGGTCACATGGGGTCTTCACATCCTCAAATACAACTTTAATTCGTTCACTAACCACGCCAATAGAGAAGTAATTGTTCACAATGCTGTACGGGACTGGATCTCCTCCATCTTTGTCTAGGGGAGTGATGTCAATCTTCCACCTGTCCAACATCAGTTCAGTACTGTTCTCAATGTCCTTGAGAATCTGCAGAAGACTTTCTCCACTGTAGCCTGAAACCCAAAGGTCACATTACAAATTAGGGTTTGGTTCTATTGAGCACCAGCTATTTAAAAACAAGGAACTGAAAAAATAGTACTATTTTGATCTAATTAGTCATGAATGAGTAAAACATCTGTGAAAATACTACAGTGATAATATATGAGAGGTTTGCCAAGAGCTGATTAGCTCATCAATCCACAGTGCGAATTTAGGTTTAAGGATTCCCACAAAGTTTCATTCGTGCAGCAAATTAAAATATTAAAAAGACTTAAATTACCTCCACCCCAGCGCAGGCACCTTACGAGGTCATTTCCTGTGCCGAGAGGAAGTACACACACAGGAGGATTCTGTTCATAGTTGGATTTATCTATGGAAAAGAACAGCATATTTTTTATATATATATATATATATATATATATATATATATATATATAAAGTTATATATATATATATATATATATATATATATATATATATATATATATATAAATATATATTATATATAACTATATTAAATTTGTAGCCGTCATATACATTTTAAAATATTGCTGGTTATATATATATAATATATTGCTGGTTATATATATATATATATATATATATATATATATAACCAGCAATATTTTAAAATGTATTTGACGGCTACAAATTTAACCAGATTTGTTATGTAAAACATTTAGATAAACCTACGTCAACACAGGAGAATACGCTAATTATTGTTCATCCTGATTTTCAAAATATAAGTTTATACCCTCGCTTTGATTTTGCATGTTTTGATGTCCACAAGTTCTTGTACAAGAAATGACTGTGGCTGTAGCATTTATATAGTAAAGAAGTGGCCAAATATTAAAGATTAGATGGACATTTGAATAAAATGTTGTTTGGCCAATATTAAACTTTGATTTGATCATGCCGTATAGTTTTACAACAACAATCATGTCGGTGCCCTCGGCAGGCAATTGTTGTGTTTGCGTAATGTACGCATTAAGTTAATTGTTTATATTATAAATATAACATTATGTATTTTAACAGTGTTGTTTAATAAAATCAAATGTTAAGTAATTTTAACGGCTATTGTTCACTTCGGTTTATTTTCATTACCACATAAAAAATATTATCCGATTACCCGATTAATCATCAAAATAATTGACTGATTTCTCGATTACAAAATACACATTAGTGACAGCCCTAGATTAGTTAAAACATTTCAAAATGCACCTGCATTGTTTTGCATTTTGTGACTTTCAGTCAAATAAAAAAAAAGTTTTTCCCAGTCATACATTTCATCATTGAAGATTTCTTTAAAAAAAAAGTGTTAAGATATCTTGTTCTCATGAACCCAATATCGTGTCATCTCGTCTTGTGTATCGGCATACCCCTAAAAAAACTTAACTTTCCAAAAACAAAATTGTGGCCAGTTAAAATGCTGAGTGGCTAGTAACTATATAGTGTATACACACACACACAAACATATACAGTATACTGTATGTACAAACTAGAGTATATATGTATGCAAATATGTGTATGTATGAATAAATGGCAATGTCAAAATACAGTGGTTCTTTTCTGATACACTCCTCTGAAAGCATCCAGTCTATTACTCGGTCTTTGTTTTGATTGATAAAAAACGGAGGCAATTTTTGACAAATAAAGGACTAAATGAGGAAACAGTCATCTAAAAAAAAAAAAACACCTGCAGAGACTATTCTTCAGATGATATAAATAATATGCCATTTCTTGAAGAAAGATAATCATCCTATTTGCCCCGAAAATACAGATACGAATGTAATAGCTTTAGTTCTGTGAAAAATAAGTATTTGACTATTTCGACAAATATAACAAAATCACTTCTGTATAAAATAACCTCTGAAACAACAAGAAAAGCCTTTTTTGCAGCAGATGTCATTACGTTAAGAAGTTTAACTTAAGCTTGCTGTTTTTGTTATGCCTATAATGAAAACTTCCTAGATGGCAAGAGTATGGAAGCCCAGATCCACATGAATCCAGCATTTAATTGCTCTAATGACCAAAGGCCAAAACAAACAATAAGTTGAAAAATGTGTGTATTTTGGGTTTCAATTTTCACATCATCTGAACTCACCAATTACATCAAGAATCCATCCAACGGTACCATCTCCACCACAGGCCAAGACTCTGAAGTCTGGAACATCTCGCTGAAATGAAAAAATATTTAACCACAACTTTATACTTATACAACTGTTAAGTATTGTATATGAATTCATTTAGTGAAAGATAACAACAATAGTCAATAGACATTTTTTCAACAAATAATGAAAAGTAAAATAGTTACACTAAAAATATATATTACAAAGAATAATACATTTTATGTATTTTAATATTTTAATAAAAGTATCTACATATACTCATTTTTCCACCATATTAAACCTTTATTAACAAATGCAATGCAAATGCAAATCCATCTTTTCGAAAGCAAAGCATGTTCAGAAGCTAATCAGATCTACCAAGACATTGTTCATTACAACGTCTTCCGTTCCTTCACAATAATAAAGCTGTAACCGCATGAAGGGACCTTACATGGTAGAGTGGCGTGCGATATAAGACTCTCAATTACTTTACTTATTGGGACATGCAGGCTTGGCAAATCATATTAGATGGCAAAAACAGACGACCAATTGCATGAAAAAAAGCAACTTTGAAAGAAACAAACACTCAGTTTGCTCTTATTGTGTTAGCCATGCCTGTTATTGACAGGACAGCCCGGAGTTACACCTGACAGTCACCTTGACAAAGCAATGTCATTTTCTCATCACATGACTACACCAAGTTCATGTGTTATTTCAACAGATGTGACTGTCAATGCATAAAGTCAAAATCTATCTTTTCCACCAGCAGAGAAACATCAATACATAGGTGACCTACACCTGACCTAGTCAGGAGGACTTCAAACACCATAATCAATAAGTTCAAAAGAAAATTGGCTGACAAGGTCACTAAATGGTTTCTGGAGAGGATTGCTCAGTGGGGTGCATTTATAAAATAAGAAAATCCGGGGTAAAAATGAATCCAAAAAAATTGGGAAATATTCAGTGGAGTAAAAAGTGTGACAACTCATATGCATCGATCTTGAAATATGAGGAATATGATCGTGAATTATTTGATTTGTACCACTAATATAAGATGCTAGAAGTCAAATTTATTGAGATTTGGTACAATAGCAAACCTTTTTAAGGTTTTTGAAAGAAGTATCTGTAACACTTTACAATAAGGTTTCATTTGTTAACATTAGTTAATGTATGAACTAACATGAACTAACAATTAGCAATACATTTGTTACAGTATTTATACATGTATGCTCACCAGGGATGCAATTACAGTAAAAATACAATAAAATCAGTATATATATATATGTATATAGTGAAAAATTATTACAATTTAAAATTGCTTTTTTTTCTATTTTATAATATTTCAAAATGTAATTTATTCTTGTCATGGCAAAGCTGTATTTTCAGCATCATTACTCCAGTCTTCAGTGTCACATGATCCTTCACAAATCATTCTAATATGATGATTTGAAGAAAACATCAAGAAACATTCTTATTATTATCAATGCTGAAAACAGTTTTACAGCTTAATATTTTTGTGAAAACCTTGATACAATAAAAAAAGCAGGATTCTTTGATGAACTGAAACAGCATTTATTTGAAATAGAAATCTTTTGTAACCTTATAAATGTCTTTACTGTCAGTATTAATCAATTTAATCCATTCTTGTACAAAATATATTAATTTGCTTGTCATACTTTAGTTTAGGGTCCCATTCTAACTATCAACTAACTATTAACTACGACTTTTGCTTCAAACTCCTAATTATGGCTTATTAATAGTTAGTAAGTTAGTTGTTCAGTTTAGGTATTGGGTAGGATTGAGGGATGTAGAATATTATGGTCATACAGAATAAGGCATTAATATGTGCTTTATAAGCATTAATAAACAGCCAATATCCTAGTAATATGCATTCTAATAAGCATCTAGTTAATAGTGAGAATTGGACCCTAAACTAAAGAGTGACCCATTTCCTTAATTAATTTCCTTTATTTATATGCATATCAGAAATATCAACATAAAAATATCAAATAAGTAGGTTAGTATGATTTTTTCCTGCCAAAGAGTATCTAAAGAATCCTCTTCAGAATCAAATCACTAATTAAATCAAATCAATTTTCTTTGTAACTCATACTGAATTGTTCTGAATTCACAAAAATTTAAATCGAAAACCTACAGTATGAACAGTGAATGAAATCGATTTTCTGTCTACCCAAATATTCACCCCTAGTTCATTTACATGGCAACATCCCACAATAACATTTCCACTTTCTTTATTGCTCTTTAAAATTTCATTTTCAAAATATAGTATCAATGAATATTGTCACAGCCCTCACGGCTCTGCACTTAACTCAAAAGTGCCGACATCGCTGGCATACTAATAACAAATTCAGTCAGTGATCACAGAGTCTCACGGTTGCGTGCATTTGATTGACACCACGATGGTATGCGTGATCACACAAGGCCCTGAGAGCGGCAACACACTAACACTAACATGAATCTATTATGACCAGCTGACTGTCAGCACTGGACACTTCCACAGCCTGGCTTTGTTCTCTGCAGTGATTGTGATGGCGGATCTAACCCTTTAATAATGTCTACATTTGCAGCTAAGACACAGACAGAGATTGTCATGCATGAATTAGTGCACATTACCATCAAGCAGTGTCTGAATATACAATATACTGTTAACGCCTGGTTGTCGTAACTCTTATGTAGGATCATAAACTGAGAATGTGTTTATGCTTCTGTTAGAATACTAAGATATTGCCACTCACCCAGGCATTGGGCCGTTCTTGGCCAGGTTGTAGACTTGACGAGGGTTCAGCAGGTACTGGAACTTTCGGAAGATCCTAGATAGGACACAAGTTATGAACAAATCAATGACTAGGAAAAATTGCATTAAATGTCAATAAAATTACTTTTGTTGTAAAGTCGCCATGAACTCAATATGGACAATTCTTTTTTATATATATATATATAATGTATTTATTATAAATGTTATATCAGTGCACATCATTATTATTATTTTTTAATTCATGTGCCCTCATAATCTTTAATCAAAATAACTTCCCTCCCTCTTGCAATGACATCTCTTCTCTTCTCTGATGACGTGTTTACTAGAGCGAGGGCGGGACAACCTGCCACTCACATGAGATTGACCAATAGCAAACCACAACCATCCAACCATCCAATCGATTTGTGATGGACAAAATTAAGTCCCGCCCCCTATATTTTTTCTTGTTTGAGAAGCTTTCTCACTCAGATTTACGTTACAATAGGGAAGAAAAGACTATCGCAACTTACATTTTGTGCCGACTTTAACATTTTGATGAAGTTGATCTTCTATAAACTGGTCCCACACTATAAAAAATGCTTAAATTTTTACAGAAAAACTGTAATATTGCTACAGTAAAACCTGTTAATTGGTTAACTGCAAGTTACCTTACAGTACAGTTTATGGCAAAAAAAATAGTTTAACATGACATTATATGCAACTAATTTTACAATAATATACGGTCAAATTTACGGTATTTGGAATTAAAACTATGAATTACTGTATAATTTACAGCAAAAAACAATTAAAGGACATTCCCAGGACAAGACCCTGTATCAAATATGATTATTTTATTAAAATAGTTTTGTTTCTTCTTAATTTTGTTATCACTAATTGTTTTTTGCTGTGAATTTCTGGCAACCACCGCAAGCAGTTTTTTATTGTAAATTTAGCAGGATATTTTTTACAATGATTTTTCAAAAATAAGATGGTTGTGGTTAAATTAATTTCAATAGAAACTAAGGATAAAAATATTTGACATCATAGCCATCTCATTCAATGTGATCCATCAAGAGGAAATGAGATTTTAACTGGATCTTTAGGATGCCAAAATGGGTTTTGAATTGGAACTGATTTGATTAGATCATCATTTAAGTTGGCAGAAATAGAATTGAAACTCAAAGAAGTTCCATCAACAAATTGATGGAAATAAGAAAATCCATCATGCTCCTTTGACCGAGGCTGCAAATTTGGAGTCAAACTAACTGCTAGTGACCGATAAATTATGCAGATTGACTCTATTGTCTAATTTAAAACAGTAAATTAGAATTAGACAGTTGAAATAATATATAAAATACTGCGGTGTCAATATCTTAAATGTGCTCACAGTTTTCACCTTTCACCTTGTTTGCCTCCACTTTTAGGTTTGACGAAAACCAACAGTGGATGAGTTCCGTGTGATGACGTAATCTACAGAATAAAGTGATGAAAAGTATTATTACATATCCTAATTCAGACTTTAAGTGGAATTAGCTTTTAAATCAGCTGTTGTCAATACCATGTGCGCCATTATCAACATGAATTATTAACATGTCTTTTCTACAAAACTTTTGCTTAACAAATCTTGCCTAAGATCTCTCATTCACCAAACCTGAAATGTTTAGTGAGCAATTTGATAATTCTCTCTCTCTTTTTTCTTAATTATAAAAAGACGCCTACTACCTAAAGTATAACATAAATGTTGTTGAGCTATGAATAACTATTTTTTTACAAAAAGTCTTAAGATGTCCCAGCCATGAAAACCCACGTCATAAGACGCATCTAGCAAACCTCAGTAATCAGCTCCATATTTAGTCATTAATGACAGTCTTTGACCATGAGTCACTTTTCTGCATGGATGCATGATGATTGTGGGGTTTTGGAGCAGATGATGCACGCACAAACTAATCCAGAGAGTGTGAGTCGTCTTCCGGTGGACAGTGACTCAGATGAAGCGCTTAAAACAGAACCCATCGAAACAATCCCAGCAGGCCCAGGTGAATTAATGAGCTGCCCGTCTGGCGACGAGTGATCCATTACTTCCTCTAATTATAAATAATAATCCTGATTATTACACTGGTTAGCCGCCGCCAGCCAAGATGGATGGCCCAGGACATGATTCGTCTTTTTTCGTTCTGTCATTACTATGCTCAGACAACGCCCAGTCACAGCGGGTCACTGCAGCCTAACTGTTGCCTCAACCAAGTTAAGATCTAAGAATGCAAACTAGCTTGCACAAAGTGGGATTTTGAGATAAAATTGTCATTTTGGCTGAAACTTATAATAGTTGATGATTCTTCACTAGGAAGTTCATCATTAACATTATGGGTCACCCTTTATATTAAGTGTCTTCAACTACAGTATTGAGTATTTATGTTCAAAAAAATTATTGTTAGGTATAATGTACTTATTGTATTGCAAAACACTTTTGCTGCTATTGAGGCGGGATATGGGTTTGGTGGTATGGGTAAGTTTAAGGGTAATGAATGAGTCAATAGTGTAATTATAGATGAACTGCAGAAAGGAATTACAGCAGGTAAAGGGAATTTCATGCAGACATACTTTATATGTAATATTTAGCCAATCTCAAAATGAATATCCATTATGGGAAAACACCTAATATTGTGTATTATAATGTTTAGATGCATAGATTCACTTGTATCATTGGAAACTAATTATTTCAGTTGCTACCTTTTTTATTGTTTATTTATTCGGACAAAACCGCAAACTATCTGAATATCCGCAATTTATGCAGTAGGATATCAGAAATATCAAATAATTAATAATACATACAAATACATTAAAAAAAGTATTTTAATATAAGCACATCCTTAGTTAGCATGTAATTTTTAATTGCCTTTTCGTCTTCACTTTAATATTCAATAATGTCCCTAATTAATATGAAATCTAATAAGATGCATGCATAATAATTATAAAATAAATAGCAAAATAAAATGTTTTAGATGGATGTTAACTTAGGGCATGTCAACTTCCCAGAAAGCATTAGGGAAGCACAGTTTAACTTAATAATCTGCACAAAATGGACATCCTGCTTTTAGTAACATCCCACTCCACAGTATGTGTGAAAGTGTGTCATTCACCTGTAGCCCCTGTCCATCCACTGATACAGAATTGGTCCTTTGTATTTCCCCCCGGCCTCCTGATAGGCTGGAGTCTTTTCTCACAGTAGACTGTCTTTCCTGCAGTTAAAGGTCACATGTAAAGGTCTAAAAAAGCAGAGCTTTCTATAACCATCGATTCCAAAACTAACACAGGAAAAGAAATATGAGATATTACCAGTAAAACAGGACATATAGTGTTTGGAGGAAGGATGTGATCTCTCAGTGGTCCGCAGTCACATTCGGGTTTGACGTGTGAAGCACAATTGTTGTGTAGCTGTTGAGTTGGAGGAGAACACTATTATACTACTATTAAATTGTTTGACAAAAATAACTTTAATTGGATAACATGCCTTTAAAAATTTAAATATATTTTCAGACCATAAACACTGTAATAATTATTTGTAATGAGAAAGAAAGTGATAAAACTCACAGTAATCTGGCACCAGACACAATGAAGGCCCGTAAGACCCTGGTAACACTTGATGGTTTTGTGACACTTATCACACTTGCCTAGACAGTTTCCTCCAACCCAGAAATGATGCATAATCTATTCAAAAAAACATTTTGTTTTATATATATATATATATATATATATATATATATATATATATATATATATATATACACACAGCATAAAGAAAGTAAGAAAGAAAATACAGACAAAGGAGTGTGCGTTTTGATTAAGACTCATCATTGGTGTATTTGGGTCTCTTTTTAAACCAGGTTAATCATGTAATTAGCAATGCTTAGAGAGAGAATTTCTTTCTAATTTCATTAGCTGGAAAGAAGCCTTTGGTCTAAGCCCCGTGGAACATTGGTGATCCAAGCGTGCTGGTTTTTAAACACTACAATTCGACGCACCTCTGTGTTTTTCTTGGATTTGACGTATGTTTTGATGCAGGACGGGGGGGCTCGAGCTACACATCTCTCGTGAACGGTGTACTTACAGACTATGAACCAGACAGACAGAAAATTAAAAATTGTTACTGGTTTCTAGTCAATCAATTTATATAATTTGAAATACTTTAATGTGCATTTTAATTATATTTTAATATTTATACATTTTAAATAATTGCTTATTTAATATCAAAAATAATTTTACTGTTAATTTTTTCTATAATTTATTTAAATAATATCTACTTCACCGAAGTACAAAAATATATATATTTTTAAAAGATTATAAAATAAAAATTAAAGTAGGCTATATAAATACATATATATATATATATACACTCTAAAAAATGCTGGGTTGTTTCAATCCAAATTTGGGTAAAATATGGACAAACCCAGCCGTTGGGTTACATTTTTTAATTACATTTTTAACCCAATGTTTGGGTTTGTCCATATTTTACCCAAAATATGGTTAAAACAACCCAACATTTTTTATATACATACAGTAAATTACATATTATCTCACAACATATCTTAAAATCTTTGATTGCATTTGTTTAAAGATGCGATATTTAATACTAATATGATTTTTTACTTGTATTTGTCAGTTTGTACTTATCGAATAAGGCAAAAAATAATAAATAGCAGAATCATCTAGTGATCAATGTAATAAATGTTGTCAACTAACAGGAACAGCACAGGCCTTGCTTTCCAAATCCAATCAACATATTCAGACACAGGTTACAATGCAGGTTTACTGAAGTGCTTCAGTCTCCACACATGCTGCCTTCATCCTTTATATTCTGCAAGAGAGAGAGAAAGAGAAAGACAAAGATGACAGTGAGAGAATGAGAATAAGACATCAATGAGAACTTGACAATGATATTACAACTAATGAAAAACATTACAACATTCACATGGAGGCGATTCTGGAATCCTACTGGGATATGTCTTGAAAAGTGTCAAATATGCATCTTTAACAATTTGGAGGTCATGCCAAAAATATCAGACACCAGTCCACTAATGCAGCTGTCAAGGCATTTAAAATGAGTGGAGGACTCCATCTAGTGGGCAAGGAGAGTGTAACATAAATGTATGTTGATGCTGATGAATCTGTTCTTCTGGCTTAGATGAATGTATAGATGGACAGAGAGGTGGACTGGATGGATGGATGGACTGACTAGTGGGTAGGTGGACAAACACATATAAATATATAAAACTGAACTGGTAATCACATTTTCAGGTCCCAGCAGCACTAGCAGAGGAATGGTGGTCAAGCCACCCTGGACCCACTCTTCAAGAGAAACCATCCCGTCATGGTCATAGACAATCTCCTGCATCATTTCCTCCAGAATCTACACCCCACAAACACACAAAAAAAGTTAATAGGCGGAAAACATGATTGAATTCTGAACAGGATCAAGTTCTCCAGTTCCTGTTCAAGAGGAGCAAACTTTCTGCATTACATCACTGCAGCTCTACACAAAGATCTAGGCCGCATTCCGAAATTGCATTAACTTAAATTATTTCTTTGCGTCTGATAAACAAATGGGGGTTGAGGTAACGCATTACAAGTAACGCAAGCTACGTAATCAGATTACTTTTTTGATAGCTATAGATATCCTTTTTTATCCTAATTGCAAATTCAGTATCCTTCCAAATAGGATAAAAAAGGATATCTATTAAATGAACCTCACAATTCAGAGTGCAATCTAAGCTTTTTTTATGAGGCATCATAAAGTGGGTGTTGCCATGGAAACCAGCAGCTCAGCCAATAGCAGAATCTCTCAAGAAGTCAATTTAATCAGGTTTAGCACAATTTAAACTAGCACGTCACAGACGTCCTTTATGCAAAACGATTGTTCTTTCTTTCATAATGATGACTCAGAGGTGCTATCAGCCAGAGGTTATTAGAATCTGAGCATTTCAGCTGTTTAACCATGTCTGTCTGTCTGCCCATAGCAACAGGTTTCTGAACAAGGAGCCATGAATTACAATTACAAAAGCTGCCAGTAGATGGGAGCACAGCCTCAAGTTTTCTCCATTTTGGAAACCTAATTGGCAACCAATTACGGAACCAAATGGAAGCCCAACACAACATAAAGAGTTTCTTCCACATCACAAATAACTTGCGAGTGTACTTTTAAGTTGTTTTAAATAAAAATGGAATGGTATAGTAGGTGATCCTACATTCTAGTTTGTCTTCTGGTCGTCCGCCCTCCAGGAGAGAGAGGTAGCAAATCATATCCTTCAGCTGGATTGTGCCGAGAGGTTCGGACAAGGTTGTCACCTTTGGCGGGGTGTAGTTTCCCTTTATCAGCTTTAGACCTGGTAAAGCACAATCTGAGTATGTTTAAAGCGCATTGATTCCTGTGTATTTGCTATGTTTTGGCAAGAACCGAAACTAAAAATCACTGGAATCACCATTTTTGGTCTAAGTGTTGTCCTGGAATATTGTTGCAGCTCTATTGCTTTTAAAAAAGTTAATGTTATACAATTAAAACTGAATAAAAGGAATAAACGAAATACAGCTGCTTTGTGTGCATATGTGGCCAACACTATCGGTTCTTACACTACCGGGTCAGTGAGATTTTTATTCTCAACAAGGCAACATTTATTTGATCAAAAACACAGTAAAACAAAAACATTGTTAAATATTACTACAATATATAATGTATTAAAATGGAAAATTAATTAAAAAATTGACAATTTAATTTATTCCTGTGATCAAAGCTGTATTTTCAGCATCATTACTTCAGTCTTCAGTGTCACGTGATCCTTCAGAAATTACTCTTTTATGCTGATTTGCTGCTCAAACAATTATCATCAATGCTGAAAACAGCTGCGCTGCTTAATAAAAAAAGTTCAAAAGAACAGCACTTATTTGACAGAAATATTTTGTAATGGTACAAATGTCTTTACCGTCACTTCTGATCAATTTAATGCATTTTTTACAATGCTTTAACTCATCAAAATAAGCAATTTTCTTATAGCAAGTTATAACAAGATTCTTTTCATTTTGTAAGTCAGTTTAATGTAATTGAGTTGAAATTACTTAAATATCCAAGTTGATTGAACTTAAATTTAAGGCAGCAACTTTTTTTTAAGTAGCTTATTGGTAAATTCTTAATTAGATATTACAGTATATTAAATTTGTAGTTTTTCTCAAATAGGTTTGCCTAAGTTTGTACAGCCTGTGTGATTGGGAAGACCCAAATTACCCATGATCCTCTGCTTGTCCATCATTGAGGGCCTTGGCTTGGGGTCTTTGTTGCAGAAACTGAGGAAGAGATGCAGACAGAACTCCACAGCAAGTTCATTCTCCAGGAAGGTCTCCATGAAGAGCTTGAAACCCTCAAAGTCAATTTCCTGCTGAATGTGTTTTCCCCCGTTACTTGGTTAATCACTTCACACTAACATAATAACTGTAATATAAGGCTGTAAAACTATAAAAAGACAAATTACCTGATTGAAGATTTCCGGCTTCTACGCAAAACAAAATGACAAGCAAGAGGCATCTTCAGTAAATGGATGCCAAGCAATTATGGAAACACTATGGTTTCATTACCCAATACAAACATCATAGTTTAATGGTTCTAAAATCTGCTGAAACGATATCATCATCATAACATTCGGTCCAGTACAGCATTCTTAGCTCAACATGAACACTGCAGTATAATGTGCTTCACAAGAGCATAAAGAGTTGCAATACCTCTTCAGGATTATACTTGGCCGGAATCCCATCTCCATGAAACTCCTGGAGAACATCTCTTAGTTTCTTCGTTGTGTCTGCGACAAAGGAGTAAAATAAGAGGAAGATAACAGTTAAGACAGCGTAAGGAAATTTACTTCAAGACATTAAAGGGTCAATGATGTGTAGATGTAGTGCTAAATTATGCCCAAAATTTTTTTTTATGATAAACATGTCTGATGTTTGAAGGAAAAAGATCTTTTGCCATTTTTGGGATATGAACAGGTTACACTACCATTCAAAAGTTTGGGATCAATAAGATTTTTAATGTTTATCTTTTATGCTTCCCAAGGCTGCATTTATTTGATGAAAAAATACAGTAAAACTGTTATATAAATATATTCATGTATTAATAATTGTTTTATATTTTAAGATGTAAATTTTTCTTGTGATGGTAAAGCTGTATTTCCAGCATCATTATCGAGTCTTCAGTGTCACACAATCCTTCAGAAATCATTCTAATATGATGATTTGAAGAACAGTATACTGAATCCTACCTGTCGCAAAATTGTCCGTGACATCTCTTATAAAACAGCATTTTTTCAGTGTAAACTATGAAAACAAATCAATCCAAAACTAATTTTTATTGGCAAACATGTGTATTAACATGCATAGTTTAGCCGATACGCGTTCGATTCAATAAATAAGCTGTTTTCCCCAAAAAATTTATTCAGATTAGTGAAGCCTCTCCTCCATTGACATCCATTAAAAAAATGGCGTCTGGTCTCCTTACCTGCATTACAGTGGCTTTGGTTCTGAACTCTATGAAGCCCCTCCTTCTGAAAAGCTCAATGTGCTCTGATTGGTCGGCTGGACCAGTATGTTGTGATTAGTCAACCAAGTGTTTCAGAAATGTCACGCCCCTTACCATAACACCACTAAAACAGGCCTTGCCCCTTTTATTTTGTGTATGCCTTGGGCAGGAATTATTTAAATGAGGAATATTGTAAAGTGATCGTTCCTGTAAGGAAAATCAACACTACAATCGAGGCATGTATTGGCTTTCTTTCCTTCTTTAGCCAATCCCGTGAGGGAACCGCAAACTACGAACCTGTTTTAGCAAGACTTGAACTTTATTGTAACAAAAAGGTGAAAACTTAAAGACAAAACTCTCCTTCCAAAACAAGCAGTGTGGTGTAATGAAGGTCAAAAAACTGTCTCCCTTCCACCGTGCCCTTGCCACATCACTTCCTGTTTAAGATGGCTACCTTCAGGAAATCCCCAAAAGGGGAGAAATTATTTCCCTTTACCACAGGGGGAGTACAGAAAAATAGTTACATACACCCATGACATTGAGTAACATTATTAATAGCCTTATATACGGTATCGTCTACGATACTCTTTTTTTTTTCATTATGTGCAAGGCTGCGAGCTGATATTATCGAGTATGTCACTCATTTTGCAAAAAAACAGACATAAACACTACTAAAATTCAGTTAAATTCCAGATATAGGGGCAATGCCCCTGCATGAGCTTTTGTCTTATATAATATGGTAGCTTATAGTTAAGCACACAAGCAAGAGTGCTGTTTTTTCCACATGTGATATTAATTTTATACAGATCAAAAAACAAGTTTGTGAATTACACTTTTTCACTTGAGGGAGACTCAAACTCAAGAGCTAAATCTGCTGTTCTTGCTACACGCCACCCTCCCACTTTACCAGATCGAGTTCTTTTATAGAAAAATAAACCAAACCAGATAGTGGTAGAAAGATTTTAATATGAAAAGTGTTTTTTTCCTCCATAATAATCGCACTAAATTAGCCAGTTCAATAGACAGCTCTAATATTTACACATGCACATGTGAATCGACTTTCTCCTGCCGCAGTCTATTGTACTTTCTGCAAGTATTGATTGACAGATGTCTCGTCCAATCGGCGGTCAGTATTCCATTCGCCACATATACCAACCTTTTCCGTTTTGTCTGACATGGCGTTGTGTTTTCTGACTTGTTAATTTGTTTTCCAATTTGTTATTTTGTTTTTGGAAATGTTATTGTGTTTCCTAACTTGTTTTAGTCTTTCCATTGCGTTTGTAAATTTGTTTTGTTTTGGGAATTGTGGTTTGTTTTGCACTTCTCGGCCACCGTACTTATGGCTCCTACAAGGTGTTTTCAGGGAGTTCAGAAACGTCCTGGTTGCGTATGCAACCCACCGTTCCCTGAAGGAGGGAACGGAGGACGTAGTCGACGCGACTGAAATGGGATCACGCTAGGGAGCCTATCATCTTCGATTACTATTGAACGAGCCAATGGAATTTGGCGTGCGTGATTTGCATCACACACTCCGCCCCCGCGGCGCGGGTATAAATACGGAAGTGGATGCACGCACTAGTTGCTTTTCGCTGAGGAGCCGAGAGTAACCCGGGGTCAGCGGTGGTCCAGCGGTAGTGGCAAGGGGACTACGTCCTCCGTTCCCTCCTTCAGGGAACGGTGGGTTGCATACGCAACCAGGACGTTCCCTTTCAGTCGATAACGTCGGACGTAGTCGACGCGACTGAAATGGGATCAACCATTGAACACGCCACTAACGCTGCCACCTTCCAGTGCCTAAACCAAAGCCTCCTGATGCCCCCGCAAACTTAAGGCGGGGAAGGACAGGGCTTAGGCCAGGGAAGTCACTGCTGTTCCTACAGGACCACTGGGAAAGCGTTCCTCGTACGTTGGAAGGAAGGGACGCTGCGGAAGCCACATCCAACCCGAGGGAGGTAACGTGGAGAATACACATATGAACTGGGCGGAAACCGGGCAGTCTAACATATGGAATGTCACTGGGGTGGCTCCAGCCTAAGACGGGGGGAGACAGACCGGACAGTGACGGCAGAGAGACTCTGCCGAGGGAAAACACGGGCTCACCGCAGGGAGCCGTATCGTGGAGAAATACACATATGGGGTCACCGAAGGGACCGCAACATATGGACCCAGCCTAACACAGGTTCCACACTGCTTACGAGTGGTAGGCCTAACACCAGACGTTCCGCACGTCCGACGTCGGAAGGGTGTGGAGGAACTCAACAGGGTTCAATTTTAAGGGAACTCAACTGGAGTAGAAAGGCGCACGTATCCAGTCCATAGGAGGGGAATGGCGCAGCAAGCCGACACTTGAACCGGGCTCACGGTGAAACTGGCTTCATGAGCAGGGAGCCCACGTGAGGCAGCGGTTCAACTAGGTGTCGTCCAGCCCCCAACTCTAGAATCTGTTTTAGCAAAGCATATCGTCAACGCCCAGGCGGAGCTCTTTACACTCATCATAGAGGAGCTCAACACCTAAGTGGACATGTTGCATCTCGGATCTTTGCCGAAATGAAGGCAAGCACTAAGTGCAACTTTGCATGGAAACAGCCTTCCCTCTCTGCTGAATTCCAACAGATATTTGAAGAGCTGGTCTGAGGTCTATGACTTGCATTCTGTGCACGTCCAAGCGAACGGACAGAGAAGCCAGGGTTCTGGATCTGCCTCCTCCAGGGCAGCGCTTGCAGGCTCACCACCTGCTCCTATTACGGGAGAGGTAGGAACCTTGGGCACAATCCGAGCCGGGGTCTCAGCTTGTGAGAGTTAGCCGGCCCAGACTCCAGGCACAATACGTTGACCGAAAGCGAGCAAGTCCCTACCCTCTAGTAGAGACCACGCGAGCAGGAGAACTGATATAACAGCATTTTTAACTCACTACCTGCAGTGGCTCAGGGGCGGTCTCTGCAGTGCAGTCGCACCAGGGACAAGGCCCAAGAGGATAAAGAGGGACACAAGGATTTACAAGACCTTGCTCCTCAGGAACCTGACGATCAGAACGTGCTTCTGCATACTTCTGCAACACGATGAGCGTCTATAACACCGAGGCAACATCATTTTAAGGGTGATTTAGGAAAACAGCCTACTGCAACCCATTTTGCAGGAAAGAGAGCACTGAAGTGATCGAAAGCTTTCAGGATCTCCTCTGGAGAGAAGACGCACTCAACGACTAGGTTCCACTTCTAAAGGCGTAAGCACGCTACCCCATTCTAGGGGGTGCTCGCAGAAGTTATGGTAACTATCACACATTCTTGTGATAGCCACCTGAACCTCCGCGTTCAGATGTAAGACCGCCCGGAATCCCCGGGGGAAGAACGCGTGTGCCATCGTGCCCCGCCCCCGAAGAGTTTTCCGGGGAAGTCAGGAAGGCTGTTGATGGGAGCCAGGTCTAGTTGGGCCAATAAGGGGCAACTATGAAGACCTGTTCCTCTCCTGACTTGGCACGTAAGTGCAAGTGACGAGCGCAAAAGACAGGAGCATTGCTCAACACAACATGTGAAGATCACTGGGCTTCAGGAGCATTTTCTGCTCAGCACTTGGGTGTGACAAGTTCACTGAGCTTCAGGAGCATTCCTGCTCAACACCTGAGTGTGATAAACTCACCGAGCTTCAGGAGCATTTCTGCTCAACACTTGAGTACGAAGAACCTCACTGAGCGACAGGAGCATTTCTGCTCAGAACTTGAGTGTGACAAGTTCACTGAACTTCAGGAGCATTCCCTCACTGAGCTTCAGGAGCATTTCTGCTCAACACTTGAGTGCGAAGAATTTCACTGAACGACAGGAGCATTTCTGCTCAGCACTTGAGTGTGACAAGTTCACTGAGCTTCAGGAGCATTACTGCTCAACACCTGAGTGTGATAAACTCACTGAGCTTCAGGAGCATTACTGCTCAACACTTGAGTGCGAGGAACTTCACTGAGCACCAGGAGCATTTCTGCTCAGCACTGCGTGTGATGAATTCACTGCGCTACCTGTGATGGACTCACTGAGCTACAGGAGCATTGCTGCTCAACACCTGAGTGCGATGAACTTCACTGAGTTTCAGGAGCAACTCTGCTCAACATGAAGTGTGATGATCTCACTGACTTGAGCAGCGCAAGGCGACCCTGAGTCGCCGTCACTTCTTAGAAGGCTCACTGGGGTTAAACGTATTCTGCGGGCCCCTGGGACAGCTGGGACCCAGTGTTTGACCAAGGGTAGTCCGCTCGGTTTACCCAAACACTGGCGGAAAAATAAAACCGGGGGGGCAATTGAGCGGCCCCGGAATGGTCAAGACCCAGCGGACCCAGGGGATGGAGTCTCCACTTGCCCTGGCTATAACTGTCGTGAGGCTCGATGGCGGCACGATTGAGTAAGCGGGAGGGGTGGAACAAGGCGCCCTCAGAAGCGTCTGACTCCAAGGAGGAGGTGACGGGAGAGTTTGTGACACCCGCAATGTCTAACAACTCGAGGCACGAATGCCCGTGTAGTCGGGGGTCGCCCAGGCCCCCGTTAAAACACGCCCTTTGTACATGGCCCCTCTGCTGAGGAGGGTTTGGCAGCAGACCGGGATGAACTATAGTCACACAGGGTGAGCTGCTCTGCCACGGTCACCTCGGGACTCGATCGTAAAGCTAGCGCTGAAGCGGTCACATACGGAGGAAGCCAACTTAGGCTGCGCTATCGTATACCCCAGGAGCCTCTGAATCTTTTCAGTGGGACCCTTTCTCACTTCAATACCAGCTGAACACATTCTCACTGGAGAGACGTGTTGGACCGAGTACCTCTCCAAAACTGAAAAAGAGATACTCAGCCCGTGGGCGAGATTATTCTCTTCCAGTTGACCTGAAGACCCAACGGGCTCTGGAGCACTCGAGGGGAAGGACACCACGTGTCCTTCAGGTCAAAGCTGCAGACCAATCTTGGGCCAAGATGGTCACGACCCACCACCTAGTAGCACGAAGAACGAGTTTACAACTGGCCTTCGTACCGGCTGGAGGAGCGGCTATATCAAATCCTTCGCCAGCAGGATAAGATAAGCACGCAAAAGTCAGGAGCACTGCTCAACACTTGGTGTGAAGAATATCACTGAATTTTCAGGAGCACGTCTGCTCAACACCTAATGTGATGTTACTATCACTGACTTGAGCGGGGTAGCCGAGCCTGAGGTGGGGCAGCAAAGTAGAGATAGTGGTGTTAGTGTGCAGTGCAACACTTACCTGTCTCCACTAGCGGCAGGGGACGTGAGAAGGCGGATGACCGGGTCCTCGAACGCCCCAAGCTGCCTGTTGGCGACCAAGGGAAGCTGGGGGATGTAAGGCTATTATACAGGGTCACATCCGCCATACTGGCCCACTTGGGACTCAGGAATAGAAAAATTGCTCTTTTTCTGAATATGTGGGTACCGCTGACCCCGTTTTTATAGGGGCCAGCGGCGGAACAGACACACACATAACAAAAAACTCCAGCCGGCCCTCCAACCAGCCAGAGGGAGTGGATCGGCGACCACTCCACAAGCAACTCTTCCATCCCTGAGAGCCCGTCCAGGTTCAGCGTTTTCTTTTGCGCTGGAGCTTACCACCTGGCTTGGCAGCGCCTGGAGCGGGCTGGGCGCCCCTTCCGCGGCCGGCTCCGCGCCGGAACCTGGGTGAAGGCTGCTGCGGTGGTCCGGCGGGAGCTGAGGCGGCTGCAGGCGGACGCCCTCGGCGACGAGCAGGCGGAGGATCTGACCTCGGGGGGCGGGTGAAGGCAGCAGCGTCCCTCCGAGGCAGGATGTGCCGGATGGCCTCCGTCTGCTTCTGAGCTGTAGAGAACTGTTGGGAAAAGTTCTCCACAGCGTCGCCGAATAACCCAACCTGGGAAATGGGAGAGTCCAGGAACCGAACCTTGTCCGCATCTCTCATATCGGCCAGGTTGAGCCAGAGATGGCGCTCCTGGACCACAAGTGTGGACATCGCCGAACCCACCGCGCGAGCTGCAACCTTCGCCGCCCGGAGGGCGAGGTCAGTTGCAGTGCGGAGCTCACCCATGAGCTCAGGGTCCGAACTACCCTCGTGCATGTTCATGAGTGCCTGGGCCTGGTGGACCTGGAGCAACGCCATGGCATGCAAGGAGGAAGCGGCTTGCCCACAAGCTTTGTAAGCCTTGCCCGTAAGAGCGGACGAGAACTTACAGGCTTTAGAGGGGTGACGAGGATCACCTCTCCAGGAAGCGGCCGCCGTTGGGCATAACTGCATCGCAACGGCCCGCTCCACCGGAGGGATAGCCTCGTAACCCTTCACCGCTCCCCCATCAAGGGTAGTGAGGGGGGAGGAGCTACTCAGGCGGTTTCTGGCAGAGAAAGGTGCCATCCATGCCCTCGTAAGCTCCTCATGCACTTCAGGAAAGAAAGGAACCGGTGCGGCGGACTGAGAACCAGTACGGCCCGCCCCGATATACCAATCATCCAACCGAGACGGCTCGGGACACGGTGGAGGGTTCCACACGAGCCCTACCGCCTCGGCGGCCTTTTTCAGCATAGCTGACATCTCTGGATCTGGCTCGGGCAACACTGGTCTCCCGGAGGGAGGCAGTGCAGCCGAGTCATCATCTCCAGAGTTCAGCTCCCCCTCCGATGCTGCGATTGACAACGTATCCCCTGGAGGGGCCCCAAATGACACGGCTGGCCCGTCCATTACAGAGGGACCAGCGGGATCAATGGGGAGCTCCACCGGTTGCGGTGTGAAAGAGGAGTGAGGGACCCACGGGGCGTGGCCGGGCGGATTACCCCTCACTGTGATCCTCAGATCACCCAGCTTGGACGGCACCCCAGTCCTCCTCTGGGAAGGTAACCCAGAGGAAGAACAGGGGCGGGGCCCAGAGGTGGGGACTGCACCAACGCTTTTAACGAAGGCGAGTCTAGATCTCAACACCGAGATGGACATGTTCCCGCAGTGAGAACATGCCTCATCCACGAAAGCTGCCTCAGCATGCTGTAAGCCCAAACATGCGACACAACTTTCGTGACCGTCAGAAGGGGATAGTGCCAGACCGCACCCAGAAACGCACGGATGGAATGGCATCTTGAAAAAGACGCACTCACACCCGTGTTGCTCTTTTAGGAAATGGGACCGTCACCAGTGCCGGAGCACACAGGGAATGACCGCGGCAAACACTGAATAGTCTTTCAACTAACAGTGAAGCACTCACTTCTCGCCCTCTAACCAACCGTCAACACACAAACAAACAGTAGAAATTTGATGCTGTTAAAACAGCAGTTGAGAGCTGAGAAGCTCGCGATCACCGCTGCACCACGCTGTAGAACACCAACACTGGAGAGGTCTTCCCGCAAGAACACCGACACACTCGCTCGTTGAACACAACAGCACTCTTCAGAGACATCAAAGACGAACGGCTCCGAAGCGAAAGGCAACTAGTGCGTGCATCCACTTCCGTATTTATACCCGCGCCGCGGGGGCGGAGTGTGTGATGCAAATCACGCACGCCAAATTCCATTGGCTCGTTCAATAGTAATCGAAGATGATAGGCTCCCTAGCTTGATCCCATTTCAGTCGCGTCGACTACGTCCGACGTTATCGACTGAAAGGGAACAGTGTTTACTGATATAAAGAAAAATTCCCTATGTAGTGGACCTTGTGTTTTGTAACTTTTCAGACCTTTTTATGTTTAAACAGCAACATTACACAATAAATAAATCTGAAATTGTAAAAAAGCATAACTTTGAAGAGATCAGATCATCTCTATCATTGAGTCTGATGATGGTAGAGCTCACAACTATCAAACCTAGTAGACATTTATTCAGCTGCAGAGAGATGTATCCCTCCTTCCTCTTCACTAATGGCCCATATTGTAATACTGCATGCTACCCAATCCAAATGAGAGAAGCCCAGGCCTGGCACAGGAAACAGCGGGCTCTGGGGGCATCAATTATTCAGATTACTCAATTAAATGCAGAAGACCTCTATTCTCTGCATACGTAATGAAATATCTTCTCTTTTACAGTGGATTTGTTATGTATGAATGCAGGTTTTGGGGTAATTAAATGGCCCACATCTGTATCTTGATCTTTATGTGGTCGGTTTTGAATTGGTGTGCAATAGATCCTTTATTATTTTTATGTCACGCAGATTCTTGCAATTACAACCGTCTAATAATAGTTTTATGTCTTTATCTTAATGGTAAATATAATACATAATGGATGGAAAAAAACATTAACAAAAAACAAAACAAAAACTAAGAGTTTCCTCCAAGAAAAGATTATAGATGACACTTCGGTCAGACTGACTCCCACCACAGCATTAGCACTCAAAGGAATCTATGTTCATCATAGATGGATTATGTATTTAGTGGAATTAATAACTGTCAGTCAGAATCGTCTCTCCCATCATAGTCTGGTACCGATTAGATTAGTCTGAAGACTTAACCTTAAGCTCCAGACAGGAAATGACATTTCCTTAAGTGACACATGCACAAATGGTGTTAAATGGTTCGATTTTTATTCCTGTGAACTGGCAGCCTGTCAGTGTCTCTGCAAGGATATGTAGATGATGTCTTTTCGGAGATACTGAAGAATAAACCGTGAATTATGAATCGAATTTAAACTGTACGCTGCAAAAAATATTTTTTGTCTTGTTTTCCGGTGCAAATATCTAAACATTCTTAAACCAAGATACATTTACTTGAGAAGAAAAATGACTTAAGATATTAAGTCTTATTTCCAGGAAGAAAAAAAATCAGAATTAAGTGAGTTCATGCTTAAAACAAGAAAAAATATCTGAAATTAAGAGTCAGAAAAACAAACAATTGTCAAGAGAAAACAAAAATTATTTTTCAGACCCTATTGCCAGATATTATTTCTTGTTTGAAATATAAACTCCCTTAATTAGAATACATTTTTCATTATACAAGACTTATTATCTTGAGTAAATTGCTTCTCAAGTAAACATCTTGATTAAAGAATTTTTTTAAAATGTATGATTTGACTCGCCCATCTCAAAAATGTTCTTCAGTATACATAACTGAATTGAACTATAAATGACGCATTGATAAACACATATTGGACAAATTTGGTCTAAATCAACCAACTGAAGAATAGCAAAACAAAGGCCTTACATTGTGCATAGTCTTGAAGAAGAGAGAATTCATTAAGGCTCAAAGTGACAAACTTTTCTTCATTAGACATGCTGCCTAGTGTTTCTCTGCCTCGGTTTACATTCCAGAACAAGATCCACCACTCCCCCAGCCTCTGAGGAGAGAATGAGAAAACTGTCAGTCATCCTAAATGTTACAAAACGTACTCGGTTACTAACGTAACCTCGGTTCTCTCTAGAGAGGGAACGAGTACTGCGTAATATCTTACGCTATGGGGAAAACCTCTTTTCCACGAGATATTGAAGCAAAAATTATCCTTAATTTTGATTTAATGTAAAACGCTGTGCAGCAGCATGCAGACATAGGCAAGACGGCTTGCGCGCCTATTTGGCTGCCCTGCGGCAACAGCAGCAGCCTATCGAGAGTGGCCCTGCGTGACACATATCCAATGGGGGCATTTCGCGCACATTTCGTCACTTCCCGCCAGAAAGGGCGTGGTTTCGCCCTATAAATATAGCTCGATTAGGCTGGTACAACTGGTTTTCATCGCCGAAGCGAACCAGAGCTGTGTATGCACGGCAAGATACGCAGTACTCGTTCCCTCTCTAGAGAGAACCGAGGTTACGTTAGTAACCGAGTACGTTCTCTTATGAGAGTATCTCTCGTACTGCGTAATATCTTTCACTATGGGGAACACAATGCAAAACGCCGTGCGTACTGGGATCCGACACCAAAGTCCCAAGGGCAGTAGCCCGGGGTTATGCAGTATATCATACAGTGCCTAATCACCATAGACTCACAGAGAGTCGGAGAAGAGAGGCTGCAAGCATCATTCCCCATGAAATAGCATCCTACAGGAGCTAGTTATGTTAACAGTGCTTCACACAGACAGGGTGAACGTGTTCAGCCTGAACTGGGTAATAGTAGGGGTTATTCAACACCCATGGAGCTGTTTTATCGCTCAGTGAGCGATGCACAAGCAAAACTCAGCATCTGGGCCGGCGCAGCGGGGTTGATAGCACTGAATTCTATACCGACAGAAGCTTGGCTTGTAAGGCGGGAACCTCTAGGTTATAAAACCTTATAAATGTAGACGGCGAGGCCCAGCCCGCGGCCGTACAGATATCTTGCAGGGTAGCCCCACTATACCACGCCCACGACGAGGCCATGCCTCTCGTGGAGTGCGCTCTGACACCCAAAGGACACTGCAGGCCCTTAGAAGTGTAAGCCAGTGCTATGGCGTCGACTATCCATCTGGATTGGCTCTGTTTTGATGCGGCCAGTCCCTTGGAGCGTCCGCCAAACAAAGCGAAGAGCTGCTCTGTCCATCTGAAGACAGACGAGCGGGACACATAAGCTCTCAGTGCCCTGACAGGGCAAAGGAGACTCGCATCCTCCTCCTCATCATGAACCGAGAGTGCGCACAGGGAAATAACCTGGGCCCTTAACGGTGTGTTGAGGGATTTGGTCACGTACCCGTGCCTTGGTTTGAGTATGACTTTTGAGTCATTAGGCCCAAACTCCATACATGACGCACTTACTGAAAGCGCTTGTAAGTCCCCAATGCACTTCACTGAAGCGAGAGCCAAAAGAAACACTGTCTTGAAAGACAGATGCTTCATGTCTGACAAATGGATAGGCTCGAACGGGGTACCGTTCATGGTTTCCAAAACCGTAGAAAGGTCCCACACCGGGACTGAAGGAGGTCTGGGAGGTTTCAGCCTCCGAGCTCCCTTGAGGAATCGCACGACTAGGTCGTTTTTCCCCAGTGACAGGCCAGACACAGGCTTTGTAAACGTTGCTATGGCCGCCACGTACACTTTGAGCGTGGATGGGGTCCTGCCCTTATCCAGCAGCTCTTGAAGGAAGGAGAGTACTTCCGTGACCCTTTAGTCTACGGGTGAAAAGCCCTGAGCTTGACACCAGGCAGAGAACACAGACCATTTCAAGGAATAGAGCCGTCTAGTAAACGGGTCCCTCGCCTGCGTGATCGTGTTTAACACTCCCTCCGGGAGGTTAGCGGGTACCCGTTGATGGCCCATGCATGTAGGGACCATAGTTGCGGGCGAGGATGCCAAATCGAGCCCTTAGCCTGGGAGAGGAGGTCTTTCCTCAACGGTATTTGCCCCGGGGCAGTGCTGGTCAGCCGCATCAGGACTGGGAACCAAATCTGGTTTGTCCAGAGCAGAGCCACAAGCAGCACTGGGCATCCGTTTTCCCTGATTCGTTCCAGCACTTGAGGCAGGAGCGAGACGGGGGGAAAAGCATAGAGGGGACAGCGGGGCCAGACGTGGGCCAGCGCGTCCTTGAGAAATATTTCGGACAGTGAGCGTTCTCGTGGGACGCGAACAGGTCCACCTGCGCTCTGCCGAATGTCTCTCAAAGCAGTTGAATCGTCTGCGGGTGCAGCGACCATTCCCCTGCTGGGACATTGTTTCTGGACAGTCTGTCTGGTCCCAGATTCAGGTGACCAGGCACATGCGCCGCTCTCAGTGAAAGCAGGTTGTGCTGAGCCCAGACCAGGAGGCGTTCCGTTAGCCTGTAAAGGTTTCGGGACTTGATGCCGCCCTGGCGATTTATGTATGCCAACACTGACATGTTGTCCGACCGGACCAAGACGTGGTGAACCTCTATTGTGGGACAGAAGCGCCGTAGCACGTTGTCGACTGCCATCATTTCCAGACAGTTTATGTGTAGGAGCTTTTCCCGTTCTGACCACTGGCCAAAGAACGGTCTGCCCTCGAGCAGCGCTCCCCATCCCGAGGTGGAGGCGTCCGTGGACACCACCTTGACACTCAAGGGAGTCCCCAGACTCACACCTGACTGATACCAGTCGGTTATCTTCCAAGGTTCCAAAGCTGAAACGCATTTCAGATCGACCCGGAGGCGAAACCGACCAGCGGTCCATGCCCTGGGCGGAACTCGCGCTTTCAGGAACTTTTTTTTCGGAACTCGCTCTTGTCCAAAGTTGGGAATGACCGAAAAAGTTTAGAACCACTGCAGTCAACCAACCGTGTCAGATCGTCCCTGGACTTGGAAATTTGACCGCAAAAATGAAACGAGTCTATCCATCGGGTGCAGAAAAAAGGAAAAAGAAAAATATGTTTAAATCACTTTAGAAGGAAGCAAAGAAATTCTGGTCCAACTTCTCCCTCTTTTTAAAGTGTGGAAAAGGGAAAAGTTCAAAGATCGAGACTCCAGCAACATCTGTAGTAGGCCTATATGCAACAACTTTATTGAAGGTTTGTTAGATTGTATACAGTTGCTGGTTTGCGTTGGCAATAGGCTACTCCATTATTCACTGCAAGGCAGGGCCCCAAAATTATCCTGCTTAGGGCCCCCAGATTTACAGAGCTCTTGAGCCCTGCTAAAGCACATAGGCTACCGTCATCACAGAACAACAACAATTGGTTATGTGTCACACGTGCCAACAACAAATAATCAAATAGCTATGTAACATCATGCCAGTAAATACTGAAGTCAAAGCTGGACTCACTGGACCTCAGTGACTGGCACTGATTGGAGTGAAGCACTGCTTTTAATCCTCAACAAGGCTGCATTGATTTGATCAAAGACACACTAAAAACAATAATATTGTTAAATGTTATTACAATTTAAAATAACTGTTTTCCCTTCTGATTTAGGAAGGGGATCTTATTATAATATTAGCGCCCCTTAATCTGCACGTTTCCACCCACGGTACTGCCATTTGGTTTTACGCAAGCGATAGTTCTAAAGCAATGGCGAAAGTTCGAGCAAAGCATGCAAACTGTTCTGTCGTTGGCTGCAAACGGAGCACAGGACACTATTTGACCAAAAAGTTAAACATGACGGCACGTGCAAGTCGATGAGATGAATCAATTTAACTCCACAACAAATAAATAAATGTATCCACAAACCATTCTGAAACGTCCAGGTTCAGTCTAAAAGTTGCAACCACTTCCCGAGTCTCTCCGTAAGGCTGCACTCCTCTACTTATGTTTGAAATTTGACTGAAATTCACTTGTTTTGTCATTGACGGAGTATCCGAAGCCTTCTTCTGGAGGCGGGGAGCAGCAGCTTATTTGCATTTAAAGGGACACACACAAAAACGGAGCGTTTTTGCTCACACACAAAAAGGGGCAACTTTGACAAGTTATAATAAATTATCTGGGGGGTATTTTAAGCTGAAATGTCACAGACACATTCTGGGGACACCAAAGATTTATATTACATCTTGTAAAAAAAGGGGCATAATGTGTCACCCTCAATATATAATATATCAAAGCTGAATTTTCAGCATCATTACACCTCAGTGTCACATGATCCTTCAGAAATCATTCAAATTTGACGATTTGATGATCAAGAAACATTTATTCTTCTTATTATTATCAATGTTGAAAATAGTGGTGCTGCTTAATATTTTTTTGGAAATTGTGATGTATTTTCTTTTAGGGTTATAGAATGAATAGAATGTTCAAAAGAAAAATTCGATATTATTTTCTCCAAATAAATGATAAACAAAACAGTATTGATCAAAACAAATATTATAGTTTTAGAAACCTCATGTGCCCTGACATAACCAGTATTACCTGCTATTATAATCGTTTTGCAACAAGAGAACACATTTAAGTATTTAGCCCTACTGTGCAAGAACATTTATACGTTCATAAGAGATGACTATTGTCACAAGAAAAAGAAGTTTAAATAAAATGAGATCATGCACTCATCCATTCCTGAAGCATTCCTCAAACTGAAGGAAAACTCTGCAACTCAATTCCATATCCTGTCATGCCTTCGAACCTACTGCGACAAGAGCAGGAAGTGCCTGGAGCAAGTGTCTTTTCTGAAAGATAGTCTTTATTCATGAATAAAAGTGTCTGTCGTGTCAAGAAACCAAAACAAACTCTTCTCAGCGTTACCTCGGGGTACGAAAAATGGATAATCTTGGCCTCGTCTTGACCTTAATGGTTGAAATACATTATATCCACAAGCTAGGCTCACAAAAGTGACAAATTACAATAGCATTAATAGATCACAAGTATACAAAACATTATATACAATAATGCATATCCAACCCTGCACCATTAGTCATATCAACAACCCTGGAATGAAGCAATGAAAATACAGTCAAGAGCTCCATCATGATGTCACTGATAACAGATGGAACACGATTCCCTCTTTCCCACAAACACAAGTGCTCAATGCGGAGTTCCACTCACCTGATGCATCTCCGAGTCAACAGCAGTGATCCAGCAGGAATGTTATATCTGCGAGAATCACTGAGCATGAGAGAGGAGCGCTGGAGAGAGCGATCTACTCATCTGCAACAATCAGTTCTTGTGCCTCTGTTCGCATCACACACTCCCCCTCCCCTCCTCTTTTTCCCCTTGATCTCTCCATCTTGCCATTTAGCAGGCAGTGGATCTCGGATGCGATATTGGAAGGATGCTGCACATTAATATGCAGCCTTATGAGGGTGAGTATGTGTACCTTTACTGATGATACTGTTGAGACCCGCCAGACTCTCATCCAGGGGACTCCCTATATGAAAATGTTGTATAATATTGTATATTAACCTCAACTTCAATTAACATCAACAAACATTAAATTACACTAGTGTTGACCTGTTCCAGTTAAAGTATTAACATAGTTAGGGTCATGTTTTGGGTTTGCTGTGCTACTGTGTTGTCTAACAGGGAGAAGCAATCTAATTAACCAAATATACACTCACCTAAAGGATTATTAGGAACACCTGTTCAATTTCTCATTAATGCAATTATCTAATCAACCAATCACATGGCAGTTGCTTCAATGCATTTAGGGGTGTGGTCCTGGTCAAGACAATCTCCTGAACTCTAAACTGAATGTCAGAATGGGAAAGAAAGGTGATTTAAGCAATTTTGAGCGTGGCATGGTTGGTGGTGCCAGACGGGCCGGTCTGAGTATTTCACAATCTGCTCAGTTACTGGGATTTTCACGCACAAACATTTCTAGGGTTTACAAAGAATGGTGTGAGAAGGGAAAAACATCCAGTATGCGGCAGTCCTGTGGACGAAAATGCCTTGTTGATGCTAGAGGTCAGAGGAGAATGGGCCGAATGATTCAAGCTGATAGAAGAGCAACTTTGACTGAAATAACCACTCGTTACAACCGAGGTATGCAGCAAAGCATTTGTGAAGCCACAACACGCACAATCTTGAGGCGGATGGGCTACAACAGCAGAAGACCCCACCGGGTACCACTCATCTCCACTACAAATAGGAAAAAGAGGCTACAATTTGTAAGAGCTCACCAAAATTGGACAGTTGAAGACTGGAAAAATGTTGCCTGGTCTGACGAATGTCGATTTCTGTTGAGACCTTCAGATGGTAGAGTCAGAATTTAGCGTAAACAGAATGAGAACATGGATCCATCATGCCTTGTTACCACTTTGCAGGCTGGTGGTGGTGGTGTAATGGTGTGGGTGATGTTTTCTTGGCACACTTTAGGCCCCTTAGTGCCAATTGGGCATCGTTTAAATGCCACGGCCTACCTGAGCATTGTTTCTGACCATGTCCATCCCTTTATGGCCACCATGTACCCATCCTCTGATGGCTACTTTCAGAAGGATAATGCACCATGTCACAAAGCTCGAATCATTTCAAATTGGTTTCTTGAACATGAAATGGCCCCCACAGTCACCAGATCTCAACCCAATAGAGCATCTTTGGGATGTGGTGGAACGGGAGCTTCGTGCCCTGGATGTGCATCCCACAAATCTCCATCAACTGCAAGATGCTATCCTATCAATATGGGCCAACATTTCTAAAGAATGCTTTCAGCACCTTGTTGAATCAATGCCAGGTAGAATTAAGGAAGTTCTGAAGGCGAAAGGGGGTCAAACACATTGTTCCTAATAATCCTTTAGGTAAGTGTATATACTGTATATTTTTATACAAATCTGTGGAACTAATGAATCAAATTTTGAAATATGTAAAACCTTTTTTTAATATTTGTTTAATATTTTAAAAGATTATATCTTTTTGGACTAAAAAATGGTAAAACAAATTAACCACATTTACAAATATGCAGAATATTTATGGAAATGTTTAAAATATTTCTGAATATTTTTCAAAGATTAGATTTTTTTTATGGGGGGATAAAATCTCACCTCAAAAAAAGAACACCTCAAACACATTTACAAATATGCAGATAATTAGTTAGTAATTAGTACTAAAATTAGTTGTAATTAGTATTTATAAAAATATATATTTTTCAAAGATATATTTCTAAAATCAAAAATAAATTATCCATACTTAGAAACATAAAGAATATTTTAAAATATATATTTTTGAAAATTTCTCAAATATGTTTTGACAAAAATATCTGTAGCACAAATTATTACAATTTATAAAATGATGTACAGCATATTAAATATTAAAATTATAAAATAAATATTAAATATAACATTATAAAATTAAAAATTATATACAGAATATTTTTTTAGAAATACAAATTTTCATCCTCACTCCAGTCTGATGATCGTTCGGAAATTATTCTGATATGCTGATTTGATTTCTCATTATTATCAATGTTGAAAACAGTTGTGCTATACTGTATATAGCACAACTGTTTTCAACATTGATAATCAGAAATCAAACCAGCATATATATATCAGCATATATATAATCTTTACTGAATTCAGAAACTCCAATTTGTCCAATTGTATGCCTAAACTATAAACATACAGATTAAAAGCATTGATATCTACAATGTCAGATAAGTACTTTGCAGCGTAACAGCCTGTCAATGGGGCAGTATCCTCAACGCTACACCTTTGTTGCTTATCTACCAGTAAAGGCTGAATGTTAGGTACTAATACACATTATGTGTACTTTGTGTATGGCTAAACCTCCTGGATGTTTTGCATGAATTCCCTCTATTTACCTGAATATCTCCAACCACATTTGTCATATAACTCAAATCCTACAATCATTATATTCTGTAATCATTACTGTGAATATATTTCGAAAAATGCCTCAGTGTTTATTGTTGATACAATGAAAGTCAATGGTATCCAAAACTGCTCAAACATTCTTCAAAATATCTTCTTTTGTGCATTACAGAAAAATAAAGTCAGACAGGTTTGGAACAATATGAGTAAATTTAAATGTTTCAGTGAACTATCCTTTTAATTTAACCAATAATATGTGTGAATGCACAGAGCACATAACTTTTCAATAAATATCTGTTTGGAAGCAATTAACAAAGGCAAATTACTGCCAATTGTCTAGTTGGAAAACGCAATGTGAACGGCACATATTTTATAAACAATCTTGTACAATCTCTCATTTAGACTTGTTACAAGGCTAAATGAGGCCACAAATCCTATAATGCTGTATATTTTACTGTGGTCAACATCCCGTGGAAAAGCTTCATTCTAGGCTAGGAGACAGAAAGGACCGGCCTGTTTCTTTCTAGTTCTGCCAGTTGATGAAAGCAGTGTAATGCTATAATCTGAACATGAGTCATTTGGGTCTTTTCTGGCAGCAGAACATCACATTTGTGAGGTTAAAAGGACCCATCTGCCATTTCGTGGAGGACAGGCCTGTTATTTTCACTGCATTATACGTTTTACCTAATCATGTCTCTGAAAATTGTTTCCAGTTGATTGTATTGTTCTTGTAATGCGGATCTTGCAGTCCGCACTTAATAGTGTAATAACCTGACAAAATATCAGCACAAAGGAGGTTCAGGTCATTGCTAATGTGTGTTATCCTCACATCAGTGAGCTTTCAGCTCAAACTCAATGTGCAGGCATGCAACTAACAGTCGGTGATGGCAGAAAAGAGATTAGTGTCAAGCCAAGCTGTCATGTGAATATACCTGTACATAAGTAGTTTGTATAAACAATAGCATAACAGAACACACATGTGTAGTTTAGACTCCAAACCCTTTGAACAGAATAACCGATCCCATTTGAATAATATTTTTAAATGTTTGTCAATGGGGACCATCTTCCCTAAGGAATTGTTATTTACAGCTCCTATTCAACACACATATAGTGTTGAATATCATTTGCCCATAAATAAGCAAAGCAGGTATACAAGCATATATATATATATATATATATATATATATATATATATATATATATATATATTCTATGCAAATCTGTTACATAATTCCTTAAAAGCAATATAAAGCAGTTAGTGATGTTTCATGTTGCCACTGAAAATACTAAATGTGTTAATATTCTACACTGCTAACATCAACTACCGCTGCTTTAGTGAGCAGTAACATTTAAGTAGCATTCAATTCAGACACTCCTCTGGGAATCTGTTAGCCAGACATCAAACAAATTTGTCATTAATTATTTACACTGCTTAAGCACACCACCTCACTTCAATCCAGGTGTGAAATCCAGATGTTATGAAACTGGATATTGAACAGCAGAAATAGTGACAGCCACATTCTGTAAGAAAGCTGCTATCAATGCATATGTGTAAATCAAATGTAAAACAAGCTCAAATGTTTGGCGAAGAAAACATTTTTCTATTTTTCTCCATCTACATTTACTAAAGTTAATATTGTTATTGTGCCGGGAGCTTGTTAATTTGTTGCATTATTTGTCTGGCTGACTGTACGCTGATGTGATAAATTATATAGAATGTACTGTAATATATGTAGGCTATTTATTATACCCAATTATACTCAAGAAGTGGTTCCGTTTAAAAAAACAACACCATAAGGTATTCTTATTTTATTCATTTATTTTCATCATTAATAATAATAATATTAATTAAAAACAAATGCTTTCTTTCAACTAATCATAAGGGACAGTGGCTCTAAGGCACGCTCTGTTATTCTTGTCCTACAGGAATTGTTCTCCACTGGAACTGTCCCAGTCAAAAAGCAATGAAATGATCAATAAACATAAGTAGGCTCCTGAATGAAATGGGGACACAATTCTAGTGGCCCTGCTAGTACCACCTGCAGGTAATTTGTAGAATTACATGAGATCACTCCACAGCTTATTACCAGCCTCCATTGGTTTAATCAGACTGCGTAGTACAAAGAAAAATCATAAGATTTTTCCTCAAATAAAACATATATATATATATATATATATATATGTTACATGTTAAAATCTAAAAACAAATGCATGTAGGTATTTCATGTTGTCAGTAAGAGTTCAGGTAGATTCTGTATGATAAAACTGATCTAAAATTTATAATTTTACACAGTTCTTCAAAAAACAAAAAACTTGAATACATTTCAAATATGGTATGCATCCAGATAAAGCTACAGTTATTATAAGTTGGTACCTTCTGTGTTTAATTAACTGCAACCATTATATGTGGTTACGGTTTAAAAGTTAATTTTAAGCTGGTTAGAACCCTATTGTCTTTACAATACATCTCTTTAGTGTGTTAATATCTTCATTCAGACCATTTTAATAGCATCTTGTCAATGCCAAACCAAAACCAGTCTCAAGTTTGTAAGAAGACAGATTCATAAAGTTGTGCAATGTGTCAATGTGATGTCAGTTGGTGTCTTATCTAGTTTTGCTTCTTCATCCTGTTAGTTAGCTGGTTCACACACTGTAGACTCCAGTAGACTGCAGAGAATAAGACAAAGGCCTGCAGAATACAAACAGATATTTCAATTCAAATTGAAAAAAGGTTAATATTAATAGGCAAACTCTAGTTTATGAAAGTTGTAGTTTTCTGTAAACGGTTACATATTTCAAATTTAATTTAGCAAAGTTTTTAATATAATTATGTGTTTGAAGAGTTATACATTAATGTATTAAAAATGACATTCATTACAATAATGCATTATTATATACAATTTTACAGTGGACTTCAATGAGTATCAATTACATAGGTCAACATCTTATTTGCAATTGAATGTGAGAGCCCTAAAATGTCACATACCAGGAGAATATACTACATTAAAAAAAAGAATTAACGCCAAAAGGTCAAGCATGTGGCCAAAGAATCTCCCATGATGCATCTGGAGTTGAGGTTCACAGAAGCCACTGTGGAAAAAGGCCAAAAGTGACATTCTTCCAAAAAGCTGTAACCTTAACTGCCCCTCCTTCCTTGCGTTCAAGATCATAAACTGCATCCGAGCTCTAAACAGAGTCCAAAATCATATTCTGTCTATCAGAACTACCTCTCCGATGGGAAATAAATAACGATAGTTTCCTCAAGAGCAGCACAGCTGTTTCCCTCTGAGAGAAGAGAGAGAGAGAGAGAGAGAGAGAGAGAGAGAGAGAGAGAGAGAGAGAGAGAGAGAGCGAGACGAAGGGAAAGGCATTCCTCTGTGCTTCCTGACCTCCTGCTACCTGATTCCACACATCTAATTGCAATGCCATTTTTACAATGCATGTTGTTTACCCTTATTCATTGGGGGAAAAAAAAGTTTTCAGGGCATCTGCACTTTTGGGCCAAATAGGTGCAGGACTAAATCTCTGCTGTCACCTTTGTGATGTATGACTAGTGAGGGGGGTGGGGGGGGGTTCAACCTGTACACTCCACATGCCAGTAATGAACACTGCTTCCAAGTTAGGAACTAAGAGAAACCTACAATTAAATTACTGGAATAGATACTGTTATAGGATGCATTGGCTTTCCACACACACACAAAGCCATAGAAAAAAAAAGGCTGTCAAACAGTCCCAGTTCTCGTCTGGGGTGGCAGTGCTGACCTATTACTGAAACCCCCTCCTGCGTTTGGCAGTCAAATAAGCGCTGATTCTCTGAAATGAAGCCGAGAGACCGAAGCCTGGTTCAGTCCGGCTCCAAACGCTTTGATGCCGGGGTGAAGGGCGTCATGGCAGCCTCGTGTCACTCTCACTGGACTTTCTGTAAATCAGTTCAATGGGATTCTGAGACAAGGTCCAAGATTGATGTGTCTCCTGAGGCTTGTAAGGAACGTTCTGTTCACCATGGCAGCTTGCTTAGCAACCTGAAGCCACAGAAAGATCTAGAATACTCTATATTAGCATTAGCCTTCTTCAATCAAGAGAGGAGATCGAAATACCGCTACTGATTATACCAGTCATTGTTAATACAGACGTCAAGACTAAATCTAATAAATTGGTTAATATATAATATTTATATATCAGGAATGCCTTTAATCAAAATACTAAAATAATATCAAAATAATAGAACCGTGATATTTTCCAGTGGGTTGGATATTTAAAAAATGTTAAAAAAATTTACTAAGGTCAGTATGATTTTTGTTGTTGTTGTTGTTTTAAAGAAATTAATACTTTTAATAGATCAAAAGTGACAGTAAAGACTTTTGTACTTCTATTCAAAGAATCCAGAAAAAAAAAATTTAATTAAAAAACTATTAGGCAGCATAACTATTTTCAACATTGATAATAATAATAATTTAAAACAATAAGCAGCAAACCAGCGTATTAGAATTATTTCAGAAGGATCATGTGACACTAAAGACTGGAGTAATGATAATTTAGCTTAACATCACAGAAATAAATTACATTTTAAAATATATTCAAATGGAAAACAATTATTTTAGATTGTAATAATATTTCACAATAATACTGTTTTTACATATTTTTGATTATGTAAGTGCAGGCTTAGTGAGCATTAATGGTACTGTACAAAGTAAATATGGATGCTATATTAACATATACTAAACATTACAAAAGTCGTCAAATTGCTAAATACATTTACAAACAAAAAATTGGCTAATTTTAATGTAGGTTCAAGTCTGAAATATAATATTCCCACTCTCTCCCAACAATTTCCTGTCACTTTTCCTCTCTATCCACTTTTACGTCTATCACCTAAAAAGATATAAAAAAAAATATTTGTAAAAATTATTTTCTTTCCCTTTACGCACTGCTGTAATGCTATCTTTTCCAAGATATCCCAAACAATCCACAAACCAACAATTCACTGGTGACAACACTGGTGAGAACTACCAGTGGAAACAACTGTTCCCAATCACCTGAAATATCTGCTAACTCTCTTCTTATCAGTCTAATGCCGGCTCAAGCTCCAGAGCTCCTCTCCTGCAGTGTGCTGGGGCGTCAGGTGCTGTGGAAAGATAAGCTGACTGCAGCTTTTGTGTGAAGCTGATCTTCATAATATTATCTTAACCTTTTCCTTCAAAAAAGTGGGGTGGGTCTTTGCAGTGGTGTAATTTTTGTTTCACCCTTGAGAAATGAGGAGGACAAATATTAGCTTTGATGGGTGGAAAAACACGGAATGAAAAAAAAAAAAAAAACAGGCTAGAATGGAAGAATATCATCCCCTACCTGAAATAAACAGATTCTTGAATGAGTGTGGAACTGACAGTGCAATTTTTAGGAACTGATAATGTTTCTGAAGGCTTATGATGGCATTAATGATGACTCATGTAAAGGAAACCCTTATCCTGGTATGCGGTCTATTACCGAAACATCAGGTTGAGTCTATGGATACAGTTCACGTGGACACAAAAATCCAACATGACGCTACTTTTGCGTAAAACTGTTCGGGGGGAATTTCAGCACCTGAGCTTACAGATGCACGCTCTCACAGTAAAATGAGCAATTCAGCTCTTGTGTAAATCTAATCAGTCTTCCACGGCGAGCCGCAGACATGGTTAATTGATTCCAGAAACACTGCCTTTGCATAAAGCTTGGATGGCGAGAAGAGAAGGGATGGAGGGAGGGCTGTGAAGAGAGAGGTGGCGCACTAATGAAAGGTCAGCTGAGATGCACGGCCCACGCTGCAAGTGCCAGAAACACACACACAGCAATTTTATGGTCAATTGGGCCATGCATCTGGAGTCATACATCACCGAGCCGTGCAGCAAGACACAGTGCCAGATCCGGAAAACATGCACTCGAACACACATTCATTTAGGATGAAGTTAACACGTATACACAAGTCTGATACCACTAGTAAGAAACCATCTATTTCTATTGCTTCAGCATAACATTTTGAGTAAAATGTTTGAGAAATCAGAATACTACAACAGTATTTGAATTGCCCCTCTTTTGCGGCACTCAAGCTGCATGAAAAAAAAAAAACTTGATCATGTTATCCAGCATGTTTTGAAAATAATCCAAAGAGCATCTTGTGGAAGATGGAAATCTGTAATAGCGATTGTGATAATGCCATGCATGTGTCAGTCAAACTTACCTCAGTTGGAAAAGCCAAAACAGGCACCGGAGGTTTAATGTAACCAAACCAATGAAGCACCATTATCAAAACGCATCTCATCATCTCCAATTCAACTGCATTAGCCCTGAAAGAAAGGTACAAGAAACTGTTATTTTTTCTTATGTATTTTTGATACATTTTTACTGTACTGTTTAGTAAATATAGTAGTAGTAATATAGCGTCCATACTTTACTTTGCATATACAGTACATTAATTTTCAAAATCCGGTCCAATAGGAAAAATCATGTGCCATCATGTCCAGTCCACAAAAAAATATAAATAAAATAAGATAAAATAAAATAAATAATAAATGAAATAAATAAAAGATAATAAATTAAATTAATAATAGATAATACATTAAATAAAATGTAAAATAAAATAAAATAAAATAAAATAAAATAAAATAAAATAAAATTAAATAAAATTAAATAAAATTAGGAGCCGTACCTCTGATCTATCAGGAATCCCAGACAGGTTAGAGAAAGTAATACGTAGGCAGTCATGAGAAGTACAGTCATCTCAGAAAGCAGCTTTAGGTAAGAGGGAACAATAAATTAGGTCATGATTTGGTTAAAAATATCCTTATGTCTCCCTCAATTCAGTCAAAATATAGAAAGATTTCATCATGCAACACAGGTCAGGTGTCAGGACAGTTGAGTTATACCACTAGGACGCTCCAAGAACTCAAGGCCAACCATTAGGGAAGTATCATCTAAATCAGATTACCTGGCACACCTCTATAGATGGATTTTCTCTGAAATCATAATCTGGTGATAATTTGCTGTTAATACAAGTAACAATGATAATGAGGGTTTTCTTGACCTTGCTAACCCACCTTACTCAGCAGCGGTTAAGTCAGGTGGGTGACCTCATAACATATTTGATATGACACCAGCAAACAATTACTGACTTTTTCCTGTGTGACTCACGACAGAATCCAGATCCCAGACCTCAGCCCTGAAGCGCTGGCTCATTTTTCAACAATTAACAAAAAGGGGGGGGAAAATCTATTTTGATTAGTTAATTTTTAAAACCTTTCCATATCCAGTTTCAAAAATAACAGAGCAAGAGGGCAGAGGGGGGAAGGGGGAGGGGCATCTTCCAAAATTTGCATTTCAACAGAGGTCAGTGCACAGACCTTCCATAATGATCAGTTAGTCAAACATCCAGCAAGATTGATAGCCCTGCATGGATGATGCAATCGAAAGATTGCAGAAAGAAAAATAATGTTTTCCATATTTTTAAAGAGGCACTAAACAGAGCTGTAGCATCACTTACATTTACATTTATTCATTTAGCTGAAGCTTTTATCCAAAGCGACTTACAATTGCTATATATGTCAGAGGTCGCACGCCTCTGGAGCAACTAGGGGTTAAGTGTCTTGCTCAGGGACACATTGGTGTCTCACAGTGGATTCGAATCCGGGTCTCTCACACCAAAGGCATGTGTCTTATCCACTGCGCCATCACCACCACCCAAAAATGTCCCCCACTTGTCAATAACCCCAAAAACCACCCACTTGTCAATCGAAGTGAATGCAAATGGACAAAGAGATACAAATACACAGTTACACAATATTTATTGCTAAGCCAGAAGGCCTCAGTTTGCTATTTTCCATGGAAAAGGTGATTGATGCAAAAGGAAGGTTCCCAGGGGGCTGGGAAATTTGTCAGAGGATTTGTATTGGTTGCTGGACCGCTGACCAGCTGTTTTATTTGCTGGTGGAGCCAGAGAGGGATCCAGGGGATACTTCACCGAGAACAACAACTAAAGGAGCACCGCAGAGGTAGGAATCACAGGAAAACAGGCCGTTTCATTTCAGTGGGGAGGCAGGGAGGGGTCACATATTCTGGCTTACCAAAAATATGCCTGGGGAACATGGACTTCCAAGGATAACGGACAAGGGCAACTGAACATCTCTGTTTTTAAACGGGGGGGTCGAAAAATAATAGACAAAGATTACTTCAAAGTATTCTGTCTGTACTAAGGCCTAGTAAAATGCCTTATTATTAAAGGATTTTTAGGATAATGAGAGAGAGACTGAGGTTGATAACAGACCTTGCGAGGTTGCATTAACCACACAGCAAATTAAAAGCCTTTAAAAGATCTTGTAGATGACAATGAAAGATGGCACACAGATGATAGCTTTGATATTTCAGTCGGGTAGACTTCTGGGAAAATCTGATGTCAATGTCAAGGGTGAAAGGGTTCAAAAAGCAAAAAAAGGTACCTACCGTTTGATCCATTAACAAATTGTTATATACATCCAATAGAAGTATGAACTGTATGAACACATAGGCTTGCATCGAAGAGGACCATGCTGGATCGTAAGGCTTTTCCTCTCCTGTAATCTGAATAGAGAAAAACCAATGAAACCCCAAAATATAATGTTTATAAACAACAATTTTCCAATTTTTTGGCTACCACAGCAGAATGATAGCATTATCTGTGAGATAATTCTATTAACTATTATTTTTATTTATTTTCTTTGGTATTTTTCAGATGCTTTTTAGACTGTAGAGAGTTTTACATGGTTTCTAGCCGTTCCAAGTTGGTTAATTAGAGCCATCAATTGGTTAAATTAGAGCTGGTAGGACCAAGGTCAACTTGGTTAGCACTAGTAGACTACCTTGGACCAGAAACAAACCAACTACCATGCTCGAAAAACCAGATTGACTACCTAACTCAAATTACATCACTGTTTGGATCCCAACCTAAAATAACCCTGCTACATACATCAGTTGTATAGGCATGAATCACTGAGAATTTGATTTTCCTAAGAATTCCTGAGGCCGTCTCAGCTGCAGACACGCGCGGGTTTCCCTCACACCAGAACCCCGGTGTTCTGCTTTCCCTCAGAAATCAACACATCCGAGCCGGTCTCCCTCGCTCCTTCTCTCCTCCACTCCACAGGAGAAACAACAGGCACACCCCGGTCTGCATCACCGAGGGCCTTTCAAGATATTTCTGTCAAATTCCTTCTCTCCCACATGTTTAGGATCACCAGGACCTACTTTGAGGTGGCTTTAATTGTAAGATGGTGAGAGCGACAGAAAAAGAAAGAGAGCGAGAGAGAGAGAGAGGCTTTCTCAGAGTGTGAAACTGCATCTATGAGTATGTGGCGCAGTTAGACGCGTTTCAAAGCAAACCGCCGCTCTCCTGATGAGAAGACTTTAAAACCTTGTCTCAGGCCTGCTGTTTGATCAGGCCCAAAAAAGCCCCGCTTTTTAAAGACGAGTGAAAATGAGCCTATTATGCTTCGGCTCACAAAGGCGGTTAAGATTCATTTGGCAACAGCGCACACTTGTAAAGCCTGTTTGAAACGTGAGTTTGTTTTTATGTGAGAACTCAGGGAGTCATTTGGGAGACCTCTTTTCTTTTTACAGAAATAGCAGGTAGTAAATGACAAGTAAGGCAAGGAACAAAAGAGTTTCCAATTTAAAGATAAAGCTGAAATTTTCTGCACCATTAGCAGAAATGGAACAGCGAACAATTATTTCCAAACCGTTTTCCTGAGTATTAACTCAATTGGTCGGACAAACAGATAGTCCTGTCCCTAACCCATACTATTGGTTGAGCACATTATATTTTTTTTAAATAACTATTTTCTATTTTAAGATATTTTAAAATGTCATTTATTCCTATGATTTTGAACTTTTTAATTTCAAGTTGAATTTTCAGCATCATTTCTCCAGTCTTCAGTGTCACATGATATTTCAGAAATCATTGCTCAAGAAACATTTATTATCATCAACGTTGAAAACATTTGTGCTGCTTAATATTTTTTGTGGAAAGTTTGAAACAATGTAAAAGTCTTTTCATGCATGACTGCTGAATAGAAGTATTCATTAAAAAAAAAACTGACCCCAAACCTTTGAATGGTAGTGTATGAATTAAATACAATTTTTAAAAAAAAAAACAATGTCTATGAGTCCTTAAACTACAACCATTTATTTCATTCAATTTTAAATTTCCTAGAAATGTAGGAATTTGGTTAGAATTTAAAGTACATTCTCAATTCATTCAAGTCTACCATTTTATCAGAATACAGTAAGATGTAGTGGAGTTAAAAAAAATTAAAAGTTTCCCACCTGGGGTATATCAGCAATGTCTCCCAGTCTTGGCTTTCCAGGAGTCCAGCCTGGCCCTTTAAAAATGACGGACAGCTTATTTAAAATTCCTTCAGCCTCCCAGAACCTCTGCCACAGGTACGGGTAACAAAGGAACTGGAGAGGGGAAAGAAAAGAAGAATGAGTGTTTAAACCATACATGGCACATGCAGCCGTTATACTAAGCAATCTCTTTAATGCTTCATTACCCAAAAACTTTTCACTCAACTATGACGTGAAATATTACCCTTTTGATTTGTATTTTAGACTTTTCATCACATCAGTTTTTTTTTGTGCACAGTTTATATTTCACCAAAAGATAAACATTTTTCTTATTCATTTTATTCATCATCATCTAGTCCTCGTGTCTAAATGCTTTTTGTCACATACATTAAACCGTTCTTACTCCGGACCGCCACAGGAGAGCGGAGAAAAAATAATCAAACACAACCTCCATTTGGTTTTGCAGGACTCTTTCACCTCTCCTGAGCCATATGTTTAAAGTGAAGTAATAATGTTATGGTTACAGCATGGCTTTTCCACTAGCCCGGTAATGTGAGCAGAAGCCGGCTCCCATTGACTCTGCTCAGATATTTACATCTCTAAAATTAGATTGGTCTGATACACTAGAGCCCATTATGTGAAACCCAATTCATCTCCAGTGTTGATATTTTCACCAGTCAAAGGTCTTGATAGAATGAGGGGGTAAATTAATCTAAACATTTTGTTTATAATGATGTAAACTTTGCTTACATAATATGATCACTAAGACCATGTATGTTGCAATGATACCATAGAAAAGAAACTAACCCCAAAACAGACATAATGCAAAGATTAACTCTTTAAATCTTAGATATTGCAAAAGAGATCAGTATTACAAAAAAATAATCATTTTAAAACATTACTGTAATATTAGTATTGCTATTATTAATATTTAAATACATTTGTAAAATAAAAAGTGAAAAAATATTATTTTAAATAATCTTTAAATAAATCTTTATCATTAGTATTTTCACAGCTGTGGTGTACCAACCTCGACAGACCAGACTTCAAATGTGTTAATTGGGTGTGTGAGACCATAGACAACTTTATCACTTTCAGGAGTAAACGTACCTACATGGAAAAGAGCAGAGAACATCACATTTTCTACATGTGCATTCCTAAATCACAATATTAGAGTACAATTCACAAAAAGTGACAGATCATCATTTGTGTTTTTAAGTTATAATTTACCCTTCTAATTTGTACTTTGTGCCATTTTTATTCCCAAAGACAGTAGAAAGATTACATGAATGTAATGCATGGATGCATGTGCCACTAGGGCACAGATCAGGCCTTTTTTCATTAATCAGACAACAACCTATTGCTCGACATTTTGAAAGCATTTACAGACAGAACTTACCAAACATCCTGTCCCATATGATCAGAATTCCTGCATAATTCTTATCTATGCAATATGGATTTCGCCCTGCGAATGCATGCACAAATGTTAATGATTCACTAAACAGATAATGACTAGTCGTTACAGCATCACCATTTTTTCTCAAATAAAGCATATGAAGTATTAACACAGTGTTACTTATGTCACATGATAAGATCCGACAAAATAGGCTTCGCTTTTGACCCACAGTGATAAACTAACAGCAATGCATTATCGGAACAGTGCAATGCAATTCTACTGTCAAAGTTAATAACACTTACCATGATGAACTCTATGGTGGCTGGGAGTATTTAGGATCCACTCCAGAGGTCCAAGATCTTTGACCAGCTAGTGATAGAAAAAGTTGCACAAGGTCACAGATAATATTCTTACAGACTTCCAAGCTTCAAAAATGAAGCAAAGCACCATAAAATATGTGACTTGCTACATTCAAAGTCATATGATAGCATTTGAATGTTATTCAACTGACAATCTTGACATCAGTTGATCTGGTTCACAAAAAACAATTTAATTGATTTGTTCACAAATCTGACCGATCTGGTACCCAAGTTCAACCCACTGGTCAAAGACCCATTCTCAATGGTTCACGGCTTACCGAAGGGGAAGATTATCGATTCATAAGGACTTTAATTTGGGTTCACTTTTACGGTGCTTTTGTGTCATTTTTTTTATTATTATTTGAAAACCTACTTAGACAAAAATGACTAGTACAATATTCAAAATGACTTTTTTTGTGTTCCAGAGAAGAAATAAAGTCACACAGCTTTGGAATGATATTAGGGCAAGTACATGATGACAGAATTTTCGTTTTTTGGTGAACGCTCTCTTTAACCTCATTAAGAACTATTTCCTTTAATGCACAAAAGGGCAACAGCAACAGGTCGATCCTATATTTAGTATGTAAACCACAGACAAAACACCCAAAGACAAATGATCATGGGTTAGTCCATTGTCCTCCTTTGACATTTTTCATACGGACAGGCAGACAGAATCGTAATATTAGTCTTACATACAACATGTGATTAATTTTCCCTATTGAGGGCCTTGTCTTTATCTTGGCATTACATGCTGAAGAAATGTGCTCTTCAGGGATTGTGTAACCTTGACTGGTTCAGATGTTCACGAATGTACTTGGAGACATCATTAATACATAGTGTTTTCTTATCTGATGAGCTCGGTCGAAACTCTGCTAACTACGGAAAGAAAAAGGTGGCCAAATTTCCAGATGGAAAGAACAATATTTATAGATCGGATGTAAAACAAACATTACATTGGATTAGAAGAAGAACAAAGAAGCCATTAAGTCTACTAACACACACTCATAAATACACGTGTGCGTGCCTATGTGCAAGCTTTATGGTGAGTTAAAAGCACACATAAACATTCAAAGCCTTATTTTACCAGGTTATAAACATCCATTTCAACTTGATGGAGAATATACCGCAGGTGTTAGGGCTGACCATCAGGTTTTTTACTTAAGAATTTGATTTTTTGACGTCTGCAAAATGGGAACAGCTCAGCATAAGTGAGCACCGTATTTCAGTGGGCCATTATTTCCATGTAATGAGAGATCTGGCAACAGCTGAATTTTATCTTAAAAGAAAAGAGCTCGCTCACGACTTAACTCGTGTTCTAATGTTGGATGAGGGCTGGGAATTCGACGCCAATAAATTACATGACATCAAAAAAAAGCCTATAAAGGGAGCATAAATTATACCCCTCAGAAAATTGGAGACGTGAAGACTGTTTTCACTAATAGAGCTCTACAAGATGGAAGTGATTCCAAATCCATTTCCCAAACCATCCCCGAATGTAAAGCCGATACTGAAGCCCATTTAAATGGCAAATGTAAAGCTTCTGTTTGGAATATTTCATAAAATCTCGAAATCTCATTACTTATGATTGGGTGTGGTATTCATAACCACAGAACGGGCAAACCTACAAAAGATTAGAGTTTTGAAAATGGCTAAACTAAGTCTACCATGATATGAAAGTAACATGAAACAGTTAAGAGCAAAGAAATGGCTTAATTTTATCTTATAATGTGCCAGTAAAGGATTTAATTTTAAATGTGCTTAACCATTAGTAATGACAAATCCACAGTACCTCAGTATGAATCCAGAACTGATACAGCAGGTTAAACTGTATGTGCACTGCAAACACTGACGGAGGGACCAACAGCGCCAACGGAAGGTAAAACAGCTGATAAAACATAAAATATTATCACTTCATAATAGGTCATTAGCTACACGGCTAGAGCTCATTAACTAATAACTGTTATGTGATCTCACATGCATCATGCCAAAATGATCATAGGTTAATTAGGGAGATGCAGGTACTTCATACCCATGAGGAAAACTGCTGAGTGACAGATTGGCGTAGTGCTGTCGACAGATTGTAGTATTCAGAACTGTGGTGAACCTGATGAGCAGCCCACAGGAAGTTTAACTCTGAAATGACAAAAAAGGAGAAAGACACAGCTGAGTGACATTATTGAAATAATGTGCAGAATCTCAATCGATGATAAGCAGCAATGAATTTAACTAATTTCTATGTTTTGGCTTTAGACATGGTTTGAAATTGTTGATATAAGAATAGTTTGCAAACTACAAAAAAGCCATTTTTTTTTGGCAGAAAGATTTCCCTGCATGCTTCTGAATATGCACCAGGAGTAAGAACAAGTAACCTAATTGCTATGAGACTCCTTGTGGAAATATTCTTTAACATTTCTTAAAATAAAACAAATAATGTAAATGAATACGATTTAAATAAAATTTAAAATAAAAATGTAATAAAATAAAATAAATTGTACAAACAGCAACTGTAGGCTTCTGTGGAGTCTGGAATAGAAATTTCTTTTCTTATTTGTTTTTACATTTTCTAATGAAAACGAAAAAAGAAAGAAAGAAAAAGTCCTCTCTCAAGTCTCCTTGATATTCTGGTCCTTTGATACAGCTTGGCTTCCTCCTTCAATGAAGTCTACAGGACCGCCGTACTTAGCAGCACTAATGAGATGACCAACACTGTCAAATCTCTTTAGGATTTTTCTCAGAGATTTTCGAAGGCCTTGTGTAAGTGTGAGGTCCATCAAATCTAAGTGCTGGTGAAGTTCTCGGTGAAATGCTGTGATCCAGCTGAAAAAACACATCATGGTGAGAGCATAAGAACAAAACCTTCCTCCCTGCCAGTGGGGCTCTGCTGAGATGTTAGAATCACCAGGCCAGTGGCAAAGTGAGCAGTCAAAGCTCTCCATTGAGATAACAACTTCAACCAGTCCACTTAATCCAGATAACAGGACCACGAAGAGATGCTTTCAGTGTGTATGAAAATGAAAACTGTTTTTCAGACAGGTTCCCCCAAACATTTCCCCTTTCTGCTATTGATTGAACAAACAGACATCAGTTATTGCCATGTCAGGATTCTCAAACCAACAAAAAAAATTTCCAATAGTTTATTTATATTTGTCATTGCACTTCAAGCTAGTATAGAATTAGATTTAAATTCCAAACTTCAAATGAAGTGTTGCAAGAGCTAATTTGCTAATTTGCAACTTTGTTATAAAAAACACTCTTTTGAGCTTTCTGCTTCGAATCAAGAGATGAAATCAGAGTTTTTTCTCAAAACACAACCGCAGAGCTCCAGTCAGTGTTTGAGAGTGTGTGAGCCCATGCTTTCACCTCCTAGGGCAGAGCAGTGTAAGATTGATGTGGGGTGTCACCGGTAGGAAGTATGTTCAGCTAGGCCTCATTGCAATCCGTGTCCTCGTGCGCAGGCCTCGGCTGGAAGCCGCATAGTTTGGCAGGCAGTATTCAGAGGGGAAGAGCTTTAATGATGAGAACCTATGCCACAGAAAAGACTTTCCCATCATGCCTGAAGACCATGGTCCGCTCAGACACAGAGATTCTGTTCTTTTCTCAAGAATACAGGGATAAACAACATTTATTTGCACAGAAAGCAGCTATGTACTATAAATGGATAAAGAAAAGCATTAGTTTGCTCTCAAATTCAATGAGAGATATCAGCTAGGGTTACTTGGATGCTCTTGGTGCTTGCTGGGGAATTTGTTCTATCTATTTTTAAAAAAAAACTGCGTTAGACTAAACTGGGAAGGTTCATAGCACTTGCATATTGTTGTCCTTTCGTTAGTTCAACTGCTTCTATTACTCTCCTCATTTGTAAGTCGCTTTGGATAAAAGTGCCTGCTAAATTATTAAATGTAAATGTAAATCTGCTTACTTGCCCGAAGCAAACTAGTGTCTCTATGCAAATTAATATCCAAACCATGTCATAAAATTCTAAGAAAGAATGAATGAAATTGAGACATTAATGTACATTTTTATGGAAAACAAAATCATCACCTTAAGGTTCAGGGTCTATTGCACTTAAACAGGGTCTTATCTATAAACTCTGGTATGGATGCAAAGTACAGGAACAGAAACATACAGAGTCGTGTACAATTTCCATCACAGTACATACCTGTGCTGTAATAGGAGATATAAGGGTGAGAGGCCTTAAAACAAGCCCCATAAAATGAAGGGTTAAACTAACAAGAAAATACACTGATTATACCATTGTGCATTACAGTGCACACTTTAAAATGTACTGCCGAAACATTTTGAAAGGAAAATATTTAAATATGTAAATATGTTCATGTATTTTTAAATGTGCAACACATGTGCACATTTAAACAACCTTTTAATAAAAACTATAAGAGACCAAGAACACTTGGCAGTCAAGTTCTTTTCCTCACATGCATTAAATATTGAGTTTCCACTTTTCATCTAACATGTGAATACCTCCTCAGCTCTAGTGCCGTGGCCCCACATGATGCCACGGGCCTCACTGAACCTCAGCGTGGCGAGAGACTGCATGCCACGTCACTCAGGTTATCAATGAACTGTGAACATCTGGGCAGAGTGGACAAGCTGTCAGCGAACAAAACACGCCAACATAAACAGTCACAAACCCATGTCTGTCACCACAATACTTCACAATGTCTTTGCTCACAGTCAAAACTGCTGCTTAAGACATTTGTAAAAAACAGTGTTATATTTTGAATTAGGCACATGAATCATCAATTATAAGATGTTTATAAGAAAAACTGTGCAAATGCAGGAGCGATTTTGCTCTTATAAAATGCTTTAATTAAACAATATGTTAATACAGAGTAAACTTACTGTACATTTTAGGTACAATATTGTCATTTGTTTGTGATTCACACAGCTGTGCTGAATGTTTTTGATTCACTAAAAGAATAGGTTTTGAATAATTAATTTGTTCTTGAATCAGACTACACTGGTTGCACTATGTTATTGCTTTCTGCCTGTAGGGATAACGCAATAGAAGTTCGTTTTTTGTCTTTGCTGTAATATTGCAATACTCTGCATTTTTTATGCATTCATTATGGACTGCAGGATTTAACAGGTCACATGCGAATGGGCATTGTGATGCAACGCGCTACAATGGACGCTTCAATACAGCATCATCATGCACCCATTCAGAAAGACAAAAGTACCCGTTTATAATGTTTACTTTGACTTGTCCAGAAAGACAACATCAAACAGTTGTAGTGCATCAAAAAATCTGTCCAGTCCAGAGTGTTATTAGCCTAATTAGTTTCTTAATCATGACACCTAGCAACACAGATAAAAGTATTCCTAACATTTTGGACCTTTTATTGAAGGTAGCCTACGTTTACCTGTTGAGAAACACCTTGCACCCTTAAGAGCTGTTTTTGGGATGTTTGAGTTGGGGGAGGCGTAACGCGAGAAGGCACATTTGCACAGTTGCTTTATTTTTGTAATTCCGCAAAGTGTCACTAGTGTCGCAGAAGCTACACGATTTACCTTTAAGAATAATAGTCAAAATCAAGTTCAAAAGAACATAGCAATTAATTGGAAAATCTGTATTTTTTCCTAGTCCTACTTTACTCATGGCATATGGTGGAGGAAGACTCCTGTCCTGAAGGACAAAATCCCTGACACAGCAAGAGACATCCCTCAGACTGGCTTGGTCTGGCTTCGTCCAAAACTTACATATGCACACACTTGCCTACAAACACAAGTGGCTGATTTGCTGGACATTGTTGATATTATTGCAGTGTCCCAGGGGTGCTGGTTTTGAGCCCTGGCTCCACATCCTGGCCGGTTCGATTCTTTTGTACGCCCTCCAACCTGCACGGCCGGGGACTTCCAGAGGCAAGAGAAGATTTATGAAGCCCCCGTGGCCTGGGGTTAAACCCCGCCGCTTTCCACCAAGAGGATTCCTTTTGAAAACAATAACATCCAGTCCCGGCCTCCTTTGGGACGGCCCGTGGCGGCACTGACGTGACCTGTTTGTCTTGACAACTGTTGGCGTCTGCGTAAACGCTAAACGTGTGCCACTACTGTATCCCTAACATGATATTGGGAGGTTGCATATGTAAACATATGTGCTACTGCAACATTTTGCTTGCTTTGTTGCTTTTCTGATTCCAGTTACAAATGAAAAAATGTGCAAATAAAGTCAAACCTTCCATACATTTCCAACGATGACAGCCACAAAATACCATTTCTAATATGATCAAAGCGTACTTTTGGAAAACCCAGTGGCTCAAGTGCAATAAACACCTTTCCCACTGAAAAACATTGAACGGTGTTAGGTGATAAAGAATGTAACATTACGTAATGCCTTCCATAATTTGTTTATAGTTTCTATCCAGCTTTATGACCCTCTGTATAAACCTACAGCATCTAGCCTCAACCTCAAAATAAAGTAAAAAGACATGAATATGACACTTCTGCTAGACTGCACACCAGATAAAAAACATGTCTTAGAAACCCACACAATGTCCTCCTTGGACGAACCAAATGTTTTTCTAAACTATCATTATTCAAATGTCTTTATGTGACTTTAGTGAATGAAAAGGAGAGGGAATTAGGGAATTGAAATGCATGTTGCTTTACAAAAGTTGGGCTTACAAGTAGGACTCCAGATCCAAAGACCTGCAGGACTTGTAATTAATCTAAAGACGTCATGCTACACATCTACTGTAAGAAACACAGAATGCAACCTTAGGCCAAACTAATCACCAAAACTAAGGTTATTTAAGCGAGTCTGCCATTAAAAGCAATCCAACCTGACAGCATTACTGTAGGAAAATCAATCTTCTCAAAATTGAGGATGCAATGAAATATTTACTGAAAAAAAAAAAAAGTTCAATCTGAAAAAGGATATACAACAGGGTCCACTAGAAACCACTTGTAAAAATGTTATGATTTCAACTATTTAAAATGTGAAAAGTTCAATTTACATGAATTTCAGAATGTCATATTTGGTTTGTCCCTTTTGCACAAACACATTTCGTTGTAAAACCTGATGATTGTGTTCTCCAGCATGAAATTTAAGAAGGATACAAAGTGTATCTGGTGCTTTAAATGGAAGCAAGAGTATTTTGCTTGATTAGTAACCCAAGAAAAAGTGCAGAATCTTATTCATAGTTCTCATTAATTTGACCTCACAGCTTTTCTTTGTTTTAGGTTTTTCAAAGTACAAAAAATGTATTTCCATATTTAAACTACAGTAGATAGTAGTTGAAAGTAGTAAAACCCAAATCTGGTCTCAGACTTCTGGAGCCCACCATACATCTGTCATTGCTCATGACTCATGAAACTGAGAAAAGAAAGTCTAACTTGATAGAGCCCTAATGCAGCAGCAGCCACCATGTCCTTCATGTCAAAAGCCCATGGGCTGCTTCAGGGTTCCTGAATGGAGGGTTAAGCTGAGGTTTTGGTGGAGCTCTTTGGAAATAGTAGCATATGGGGACCTGAATCACAGTTGGTATGAGAGCGGAGGAGCTACTACTGCTGTCAACGAGCCGGCCAAATGAAATCTCTCTCCTACTGACGCCAATGAGTGTGGTGCCTATGATTATGTTGTTTACCGATGGTAAAACACACACTAGTAAAACACACTGGGTAAATGGTGTAAATACAACTATAAGTTCTATATGAAATATCAATGATCCAAATTGCAACAAATATAATTTTGTTTTAAAACAAAAGCACATGTAGACAGTGCAAACAACCGCATTACCTATATTGCACATTGGGGACCACAGCTATTTTAAAATACACTTCTCTGTCTACAGATTTTTTTTAAATCTTTATGCGTGAAAAGGATCTAGAAGACCATTAACCTAGTCCGGGCTAAACCATAAACCTCGTCTGGCCTACGTTGCCAAAACCGACCATGCGGTCGGAAAGCCAGCCCCGCTACAGTGAAGTGTGGCATCGCTATAGAGGAAGACAAGGAAAGGCCAACACCACTAAGAGTCGCAATAAAGGTTTGCCGGCAACTGGAAAATAAGGCAACATGTGGAAAAAATGTGACAGAGAATGACAGAAGAGAGCAGAATGGACGCATGCAAATAGCTCACGCAGAAGCAGACGCCTGGACAACATCAAAAGTCACCAAAGCCAAACGCAGCCTTTGATTTATGAGGATATGAATTTCTAACTATATTAAATGGCTACTTCAGACAAGGAAAAACAACTACTTTACAAATCGGTCTTAAATGTAAGCTTGAATTTAGTTTTAAATGTCATTCAGGGCAGTAGTGATAAATTATGCAAAAATTGGGTTCCTACTGTACAATACGAACTTTGAAAGATACAGATATTATACCGGTATTACAGATATTACAGCATTTTTAACAGATCTTAGCATGCTCATAGTATCAAAAAAGGACCTGTGACCGGTGTAGGGAAAAATGAATTTCATAAAAATGATCAAAAAAAAATGTCCCATTTTACAATGGCACTAATTAGGGTCGGTATAGTTTTATAGCGGTCATATTTCTGCTGTTATGCCCATAAAATTGTTTTTTCATGCGATAGAATAAAGATTTATAGCTTACAAGTCCCAAAAGAATAGAGCTTTAAATAAAAGCTTTTGTGTGCCAACTGAACCAAAATTGAGTATGAAAAATATTCAGAGATCATTAGCTAAACCTTAAGACAAGCTGTAAACCTCTCAAGTTAGTGGTCAGAAGTGAAATATGAAAGAGCAAAGGTGGACATGTGGTTTAGTCCGAGAGCTGCTGCTCACAGGTTTCTGGTCTTTATATATATCTGGTCTTATATATTTTCTATATAGTTGCATTTCATCTTAATGTGATAATTACAACTAACACCAATAAAATAATATTAAAATTATATGAAATGAAAACCTTACCATGAACAACCATGAACAAGAAAGTTCTATCGAGTTGCCCTCACTCAACAAAAATGACCAGAGTAGTCAAATTAATCAGCAAATTACTCTTTTGAGTCAGTTCTTTATAATGAAGTGGTCAAAAGACTCCCTGGAAACAGAATCCCTTGCGATTCCCATTGCTACTACGATCACTTTTCCGATTCTTCTCGAAGTAATATTTTCTGGTTGAAAAGGTATAGCAGCTAAACTAACTACGATCCTTAAAAGAAAAGCCATTATGTCTGGGTCTTTTATGAATTATAATCATACCATATCCAAAAGAAGTCATCTTGGACAGCAATGGAATAGAAAACTAGACAAATACTTTCCTCTGACTTCAAAAAGAACAAATTGGGCCTCTGACATAAATGACATTTCCGACTCGGAGCAAGAACTCGGGACAATGGAAAACATAACATGACAGCCACAAGCACCTCATCACTTTATTTAGGGGTCCAAGTGAAGTCTGGAGGGATGTAATTAAAAAAAAAACATCCTGCCATCATATCAACATTAAATCCCAATTGGATGGAATTGGTGTAGCATATGGTAAGCATTCTTCAGAGGTGAAGGGCAGTGGCCTGCTTTTACCTTTTTTATTTGGAAGAAACTGTCAATGTCAATGCACTGGCCTCTGCTCTGACACACTGGATGTTTACTTGTGGAATAGAAGAGGACATGGGGCAAATTATTGAGCAATGTGCATTTCAGAAAAAGAAAAAAAGAGCCTGATAACATTGTATTTTGGTAAACCAAAAGTAGGATTAGGATCTACTGGAGAGTTACTGCTATTACTGCAGATTTACAACCTACAGTATGGTAACAAAGTATATTTACTGACAATGCTATTCTGTGATGGCTGCTATTGAAGAAAGAAGAAAAACACCACAGCACTCAAAGATTACAGCTGTGACAACGTTATCCTCTGTTTGGACGCACATCTCACGGCTCTCTGCCTGAACTCTCATGCTACGCAAACATAAGTGTCTTTTGCAATCGCCGACTTCTTGACAGATTGATATTTCATATGCAAGGCCAAAAAAAAAAAGAAAAGCATTTAATCTAAGATGCATTTTCCACATCTGGATAGAAGACAGATTATACTGTATATAAATGTGTTTACTGAAATATGGAAATAAAACTCCTATAGAGTCTGAGGTAAATCAAAAACAGTTGCTTTTCCAAGTTATGAACTTGCAAATGTAGCTAGACATACAATCCTTGAAGACACAGGGGTCAAAACAACATTATCATGGAACTAAACCAGGCATTATGGCAAGAACATAAAACTAACATCCATATGACTTCAGAAACAAATAATGCTTCCTACAGTACTTTAGTTTAAACATGTTCAAAAGCGTTTCGTCGCAATGAAAAACTCAGTTAATGTTTTTAATTCTGGTAGGATTTTCAGTGAATTATGGTTTCACAAAACCTTACCATACGGCTTCAGAAATCATATGGACCAATTTAATGGCACTCTTTGTTTTTATGTCATTATATCACTATAAACTGAATGAAAGGATTTTAAAAATGACTATTGTAATGGCTCATGTTCCAGTTGGAACTGAAATGTGTAAAAACGCTATAAGAGCTAGATTAAATAATTAAATCATTTTAAAATTCACAAGAAGAAAGCAGCACACCCTGTAAATTTTGGAATGTTAAGACCTTCCATTTTTACATTCAGCGAACTCCTTTAAAGCAGATAGATGGATATAAAATAGCAGTGCATTTGGCAGGATATCCACATACCATGGGCGAATCGATGGAACCAGTAGTATCCCATGTCCACACCAAAAAACGCAAGCCACCACGTCCAAGCTGAATCCCAGGGAAGCTCCAATAAACGGAAGTTGTTCCAGACATAAATATAAGCTGACAGCTCCAAACTTCTCACCACGAGCCTTGAGAAAGACACACAGAGAGCTGTATTTATTCATATCAGCTGATAAACATGTAATATAGTCTATTACTGCACGAGAGAAACAAGAATTAACATTAGTTTTCATTCAGTGCTCAAAACACTGCACAATCGCGTTGTATGGTCAAGTGATATTCGATAAACAGTATGACTGTCAACAAAATTGAGTTTTGAAATCTAAGGCATGTCAATACTTTCCTATGATTCATAACTACAGCCATTTCTGTGAGGTAAATCTGACACTTGGGAAGTTCTTGTCAACTCACTGAGGCAGACGAGACATCATCCCTGCGGACAAAGACGTGATGAAATCGTTGATCTTGATGCGAGGGCCATCTGTCTTTAACCATCCCAACACAATCTCCAATACTATCAAACCAATGAAATACGGTGTGGCCTACAACACACAAAAATCATAAATGCAGCAGTGAATAAACGGCAGCATAACAATCATTATAATTATATACTGATGATTGAACATGGGATAAAAGAAAAGAATATGTATTTATTTGTGTGTGTGTGTGTGTGTGTGTGTGTGTGTGTGTGTGTGTGTGTGTGTGTGTGTGTGTGTGTGTGTGTGTGTGTGTGTGTGTGTGTGTGTGTGTGTGTGTGTAATATATGAAGTACTGTATTATAAATATACTAAACTATTTTATCTAAAATATACAAATAAAAAAACATTAAAAAAATCATTCATTAAATGCGACAAGTGAAATTACCAATATGACATAATAAACTGTATTGTGCATTCCTAAAAATGTATACCTTGAATTCAATGCAAGTAAATGTAAATTTCAATGCAAAGTGTGTTGGATTGGAGTATAAGGAAATGTAAGTCCATCATCATGTCCATCTTCTGAACACCAGACACATTATTCAAAATTATAATTTGCCAGCAAGGTTTAACTTTAAATATTTGGTTCTGAGGTTCAGGATTTCTTGAACTTGGATTACCCATCAAAACCAAGGGCAAATCACAAAAGACTAATTAAAAACTTAACAGATGTGGTGCTGGCAGAACTCTGGGTAACTCTTCGCAGTGTGTAACCCTAGACTCACTTTCTCACATGAAAACAAACGCACACTGAACTGAGTGGGGGAGGGGGGGGGGCATTCTCAACAGTATAGAGTAGATCTACAGGTGGAACTCGACGTGTGTGTGTGTGTGTGTGTGTGTGTGTGTGTGTGTGTGTGTGTGTGTGTGTGTGTGTGTGTGTGTGTGTGTGTGTGTGTGTGTGTGTGTGTGTGTGTGTGTGTGTGTGTGTGTGTGTGTGTGTGTGTGTGTGTACATGTGAACTGAGGCAGGATAGACGACTTGGGAACCCCTCTCACACGCAAACCTGGACACATCTGGCTGCCGACTGCAGCGAATCTCGAGCTGCTAGCGATGAATATGAAGCTCCCAAAAACTACAAACCTATTATGAAACCTATATGAAATTCAACCTACATGTAATTAGAAAACGGTCATTAGCATGTTTTTAACTATGCATTAAAAAAAACTAAATGAAAACAGCTATTTAGCCCAGCAGTAACATTTTTTAAGCTTGCAAAAATTGTTAATAGTTGTATATAAAGCTGTGATTGTGGAAGATCTCACCAGGGGAAACAAATACATTTGTGAAGCAGATGTTAGTATTTTAGGTTTTTTCTTTAACTTTCATGGTCATATTCTGGACTTTACACAGAAAAATGCAAAAACAGTCAAATCACAAAACTGTTTTTAAGGAATGCAATGTCAACTAAACTGCCTTTATACACATTTCTAATACAACATTTTTATTGAGATTTTATTGTTTCAACTACACATTTATTGTCTAACATGCAATGACATTTTTTAATCAAACTGATCGGAGAAAATACCTAAAATGTTAAAAGCACAAATTCGTGTATTGACCGAGACAAGAAAACAGAGATTTTCTATTCTCTCACCCACACACTTCAAGAGACAGAAACTTCAAATAAAGTTCTGCAGGAATAGCGAGCGAGGCAATTTAACAAGTGTGTGTTTGTGACAGAATTACAACAATTAGGATTCCTGCAGTGTGGTTAATTGCAATTTCTCTATTCATGTGTTTATGGAGGCCTGTAAAAATGTGAGTGTTTTACCTCAAATAACAAACATGTGTTGATTTGAGTACAGCCAAACCAAAAAACACACATATGGGTCTGTTAAAATGTGAGAAGCGAGCACCCTGCTGCAGGGCTTAAAAACCCGAACAGGTGGCAGACTTATTTTCCAATTGTTGCAGGCATGGTGCTCACTGTTTTTGCACATTGATGAAAATCAAGAAACCACACAATGTGGAATTAAGGCATAATTTAAACCCTTAGTTTTAGATTTGTTGTTAGAAAACATGGGTGAAGTCTCCATTAAAGTCAAAAAGAGCATCATGTCAGAGTGTCTGAACGTGTTTGGTAAAGCATTATCATCAATACTGAAGAAACCATTAGGCAGATGTTTTGTACAATACTATACTGATTTGGCATGATTAAAAAATCAGAGCAAGTAGCTAAAACTCCCAACACTGAGCACTGTTGCTCTGTCGAACTCTCTCAATGAGTGTGTGTTGTTGTTATTGTTGTTATTAAGCATCGTGTAGCTCTAATAATTAGTAGCATACAGTAGGCTATATAATATCGTATTTGTTTTCACAATTTTTAAATAATGACGTCAGATTTACCTGATTAACATATGTCGGCACCTCTTGTACAGTGGCGAATGATGATTCATTAGGCATCATTAGACTGAACAGCATACGAACTCCCTGAGAAACAGTCACATTGTTTACTTCCCCGTGCGCCATTGTGTTTGTAAGTGGTAAAAATGAAACTATAGTATAAATCAGCGGCTCCTCTGACGGATTAAACACAGATGTTGACTGTTGAACGTTTTTAAGCACCCAGGCGACCTTTGAACTTCACGAAAACGCAGTCATGAAAAGAGATTATGTAACAGTTAATCATGACACAAAACAAGGAAGCAATGTTGCTGCCTTCACGTGCTATCGGAATTATCGTACTTGTTTCCTAGTTAAAAAATTGGTCATGAACGGATTCTTAAGCCAAAATTTGAATGGGATGAGCTCGTACTACTTATTCAAGTGTTAGGAAATTTCCGATGGCACGTGAAGGCAGCATATATCCTGGCACCTTGATATCAATTTGATGTCAAATATTAGTCAAGACTTAATCAAGATTCTGTAAAACATCATTTTAAATTCATTTTGGAAAGCAATTTATTCCAGTGATTTAATGCGATGTTGACGTTCAATTGACATCAAATCAATGTCATGTAGCCTAGTCAAATTGCATCACATTAACATCAATTAGGCTATGTTTAATTAGGATTGATCTAAATGTATGGCATAATATGAATTTGTCGTCAGCTTGATTAAGTTTAAATAGCATTTTTTTCTTAACTGATGCCTTAAACGCATATTTGGCACACTTCTGAACCGGGTTGAATTTGTGGATAGTGTCCATTGCTAATGGTGCATTCAATTCATGTCGTAAAGATCGTCGTATAGGAGTGGGAAGCTCTGGATTTTCTTTAAAGTCAATAATTGTATCCCTTAAAGGGACAATGTGTAGTTTTTTAGGTATTTTATTATCAAATCAATATTTTTATTCATAAATATGTCCTCAATGGTCTACAAATACCTCTGCCAATTATCTGACTTATCCTCTTGAAGAATTTATTATCTTTATACATGTGACGGGTAGGCCTAGGTCCACGGAGGTTTCCATGTAGTTCCGCCATCTTGAAAAACTATAATAGCAGAGAGGGTCAAAAAGTACTAGGCCAACGTTTCCACAATGCGTTTTCGTTCAGAGCCAGGAAGCAGCAGAAACGGAGGAGCAGAGCAGTGAGAGGCGCTTGTCACTGACCCAGCAAGTTAAAAGGCTGCATTGCACTGTTATTTTTAATGGCTGATACATATGCGAGCCACAGGAGAAGAAATCCTCGTCACCAAAAAGTAAAAAATTGTACGTAAAAGGAAACGTGACCGGAGATTACAAAAAACAAGAGTCAATGTCGGGATAGCTTTTTCCAGGTGGACAGAGCTAATGCAGGAGAAAGATTTCAAAAGAGACGCTGAGTTGCCTGCTTTCTCCTCGACAGGAGTTAGTCAATTACAGTCTTAATTACATGCTTTTTTCATTGCTTGGTTGTGTACTTTATTTCACAATAAAACTCGATGAAGGGCTATTAGAAGACATCCTGTCATAGCTTTTTGGTACATAACAGCTAGATGCAACACGCATTTGAAAAAGCAAGGCGCTGGAGAGCACAATTCGTCTGAATGCAAAGTACAATTTCACCGCTAGATGGGAGAAATTCCTACACAATGTCCCTTTAAAGTCCCCCTGTTGTCAATAATTGTATGCCTTAAAACTCATCTTTGATCACTAAAATTACAAAAAAAAAAAAAAAAATTGTGTTAAAAAAAATAGCTTGAATGCCTCACCCTTGCTTTATTTACGCGGACTCGTGAATATGCTAATTGGCCACACCCAGATTTCCTCAGCCAACTTACTGAGGTAAAGCAGCACAATGTAATCGCTCTTTACAACATCGGACACATAACTGTAATTAATATCAATAGCCTTATTTTGCCCAGACTATGTTATCAAACAGCTAATAATGTGTTGTTACAAAAACCATGTTCCCATTCGCCATCTCAGAGTCAGGCAGCTGCATTCTAAAAATAATCAACAACTCAGAAAGTCAGTTGAGAAAGGTATAGTTGATCATAACATCGTAATATACATTATACACCAGCTATATTGCTAAATCTACCCGATTTTTCATATCAACAGAAAAAATATACCGGGGTAACCTGGCTTCTCTTCTCTTCTCCCCTGCAGCGCAGCATAGTAATCAGGGGCGGAGTGACAATCGGTAGAGTCGACACTCTTCCCTGTGGGCCGGAAGTGTTTTGAGGCCAAGTGTAGTATGACCCTCGGGATGCCCCGTACCTGGGGCCGTAGAAATGTACTCGGATTGCCAGAAGCACCAGAACGCTATATGTCAATGCACTGCCCACAAAGGCTATCTGTCCTAACAAGCCAGTGACAGTTTTGTAAATATTAGAACCTCATTCTGGCCAGCACCCCTTAGGTCTGCACTTTCTGACGTCACCAAGTGTGAACTCGATGGAGGTCCACAAGGCCGGAGTGTACCATTTGGGATCCAGCCTTGATGTAGGGACTCAAAAGATGCTGATTCTATTCTGTGTTTGGATGGAGCTTAACCAGTATCAGTTTAAAGATTTATTTTTTGACATGTTTGGCTTTTATCATGTTAGGACAGTATGTAGACAGGAACCAAAGTGAGAGAGACAGAGATAGGGTGACGGGATCATGAAAAGTCCACGAGCCGAGACTTGACCTCAGGTCACCCGAAACATAAAAGTGCTCTATGATAGCGCGCTGCCCACGAGGCTATCGGCACCACCTAGCCTGCATCAGTTTTGTAAATATTAGAACCTCATTGTGTAAGAAACATGGGGTGAATAGAATCCGATGGCATGCAATCCAGCTGCCAGAATCTGTTGATGAGGGAGTGCAGCTGCAGGCAATCAGTATCTGGTGATGATGAGCAGCAGGTGTGGTAATGGCTGACTGAGTGCAGGTGGGGACCAGAAGGGATGCTGGGAAGTGAAGTGCAGACAGGTTACAGAGTTGGTGACTGAGCTGGTGACTGTGACAATAATTTTTTATTAAAAGTGTTTTAAAAATGTAACAAAATTACTTCATGACTTGAAATGATGCAGAATATTCAATAAAAATATTTTAATATTCTTCACACATCATCACATATCTCATCTCAAGTATGCTTTTCACTAATGTCTTCTTAGTGACTACATAACCAACACTCATTTTACACATATGCCAGCGGTTGTATTGATTGATTGATTGACAGATTGATTGATTGATTGGTTGGTCGGTTCAGCAACGATTACAATATATATTATATTATAACAATGTTTAAACTTTTTTTCACAAAGTAAAATAAATAAATTTGCCATGGGAATTATTAATATAATAATTTATATTAATTAATTAATGTTTATTTTTATTTTAGGAGGACAAGATTGATTTATTATGATTTATTACTACTTTTTTTTCTTTTTTTTTTACTAAAAAGCATATTTTTAAACAGAATTTACGTTAATGGATATGGAATTTAACCTTCATTAGGTTCAACATTTCTGGGTTTGGTTAAAATAATGTCTCAACTGATTGACAATCATAATTTACATGTTTAGAAATTATTTCTTACACAGTAAATACTTAATAAATTACATGTTATCACATATTTACATTATAGTTTCAAGTTGTAAAATTATTGTTGAATAATGGTAAAACAATATAATGTCAGACATTTGCAGATAGCAAAATAAATTATATTATACTGATAAAAATAGAAAGAAAATATGAATCCCTTTAGGTGTATTGGTAGAGGGAAAAGGTCACAGCAATGTGCACAAAATGTAAATTTAAAAATATTTTGGAAAAGCTTGTAGTCTACTGCTGTTTTTGGCTTGTACTATATTTAAAACAATGTAGCTTTTCCTCTCCAGAAAAGAACCTAAGAAGTCAAAGTGCAATAAAAGACTTAGATGTGAAACAGAGAGTAACATGACTTTGTGTGTGACCTCTCTATTCCATTGTGGAGGAAGTTCCAGAAATCTCCTTGGTGATACAAAAACATTTAAACAAAATATCTTTTTGTGGTTTCTTCTGTCAAAAGCAGTTGAAGCTACAACAGATTCTATTGGCAGGACCCTCAGAATCATTGGTCCTGGTGGGCAAATGGGTCTTGATTCTCCTGGCTTTCATTACAAATTAGAATGCAGGCTCACTCAGTGGCGACAGCATGAATGGGCCATAACAATATTTCAGACCTGATTTTGTAATGGAATATGATCCGTTTGCTCACCCACCTCTCAGACTTAAGGCAGAAGTCCTGACCCTGCCTGGAGGAAAAACTGAATTTAGCATATTCCCCTGCCCCTTCCTCAATAACTTATTCATGTAGGCTCCTCGCTCAGCCTTATAGCATATTCGCTTCATAATCATGGTGATGAGTCGCAGACCCTCACTGGATGGATTTCTATAGGAACATTCAGCTTAAGGCATTTGAAGTGGCTGAGGGTTAGAAAATGTACTTGACGAAATAGACTCGCAGCTGAACACACAACAATGGTTGTGTATCAGTGCATATTCTCCAGTCCAACTGCTTGCAATTAAGGCCCTGTAATTTCAGCTTCTGTAAGGAGGTCCCTATGGCTCAGTAAAGTGACCCAAGTCATGCAACTAATTCAAACTAAAACAAATCTTTCGTTATTACTCACTACTAGTGGCAGTAGATGTCTTCACATTAAATTAAGATAATCACGTAAAGGCGAGGTAGGTGATTTGTTCCAGAAGCATTTTTTGTTATGCTGGTTGAAAGTCTCTTCACATCCTAAAAGCAATCACTAAGTTAAGTGCTCTAAATGTAATTATTCTTATATATGTCGTCTGTGGAATGCGTAGGACCATAAAATGTTCGTCCAATCATTGAATTCGGTCCGAATGCAATGGTACGGTGTTCTAAATGCCTGTCAACGTAATGTATTTTCATACATCTGCACACCTGCTCACGCAGACATCACACATCAGCAGCGCGTTTCATGCTATGAGTTAGCCAGACATCATTGAGCACCCAGCAGCCACCTTTTACAGTTCCTCCTGAACCAAAACAACGAGCTTATGCTGCGTTCACACCATAACTATACCTTAATCTGGAAGAGATAACCGTGACGTTATACTCGGTGCGGTTCGAGACTCGAAATTATGCGTTTCGATGGCAAAACCATCAATGTTGTAATGAAAATGCAGCATTGAGGTGGTACAAGCCAGTGCTCTTAAAGTTGTTTATGTTCATTATTATTGTAATGTTATGTGCTTTAAGACATGAGGTAGTTTTACGCCATCGTGACACTTTGTAGACTCTGCTGTGTACTTTCATGTGTTTTAAAGGAGGCATGCTGGGATCTTGTGCTTTCAGAGCGAGCTCGCCATTGCTATAGCCTCTCGAAAATGTCCTACCCTACCTTTAAAGTGCACCTGTTTGAGAAAACTGTGTTGGAATAAGCAGCTATAGAGGGAACATATATGATTTCAGTAATAAGAGACAAGCAGATAATCAATGGATGTAGCCTGTTTTTTTTTTTTTTGCTTGCTCAGTTGGGCCAGTAGATAATATTTCTACTCTTTTAAAATATTTAAATTATTAATTTTAATTTACATTGAGTTTCTAATTTTTGTAAGTTTTACATTATTTAAAGGAATACTTTGTAGCTAGCCTATTTTTTTTGTTCAAAATTAACTACATTTAAATAAGTCAATAGGCCTACATCATTAATCCCTCTTCTAAAACGTGCTTTTGTCTTACCCTTATTCACTATGGTAAACCTATTAAAAAAATATATATATTTTAGAAGAAAAAAAATGTATATTTGCCTCACTCGCCCGTGCATGTCTCGTCTTATCCGTAAATAGAGAAAAAATGATCTTCTACTTTGAGCCTTGGGAGTGGGTATGTTACATTGTATGAAACATTAATGGAGTAGCTAAATCTCCTGGGTAAAAAAAAAACACTGAACAGAGACAATGCTCGTAAATCAAAACAAAATCAACGGCTTGGCTTTTCGGAGATGGCGAGAACTGAAGCGTTTGAGACCGAAGCGGAGATGTCGTTTTTATGACTCGACGGGTGACTGAGTAAGGTATTTTATTTAACAGATCAATTACATATTGTTTATTGTAAAGCATTATACTTTGTTAAGGGTCATTTTATTATGGTTGTTGTAGCGCTGTGCTGGAATTTATTTTCAAGGAAGTACCGTGTCTATTAATGAGTTAATCTGCTGTAAGGTCTTCAGTTAGTCAGCTTGAGATCCTTTCCATGTCAAGCCTAGTAGTGTGTGTTTTATGAGTTGTACCATACATAGATATCATATTCATCAGCACAGTCACGTAGAGACGAATTGAAACCAATGTTCTAACGCAAAATGCATGCACTTTTGTTTTTTAACCGCTAGAGGGCCAAGTGGTATATATTGTATCTTTGATTTTTAGTAGTCAGCCTAAAGCCCCTACTTTTATACGCTAAGCCACGCCCATTCTGGCGGGCTGTGACGCTATGAAGGCGCGGGCGCCCTTCATTGGGCGTGTCGTCACGCCGGGCTCACTGGTAGGCTGCAGCAGTTGCCCGCAGGGCAGCCAATGAGCACGCAAGATGGCCTGCTCTAGGTCTGCTAGCTGCTGCACTGCGTTGACAATGAATACAAAATTAAGGATAATTTTTTGGCTTCAATATCTCGAGAAGATGAATCTTTCCCGTAGCGTAAGCTAAACTTACGCAATACGAAAGAACCTCTCGTAAGAGAACTCGCGCATGACATGGTGTTCTAAAAACACACGCTCAAGTTCAAATCATTTCTACTTTTAAAAACCCTCGAGACCTTGTATTTTTCCCCCATTTCACTGCCCATCTCACGGATCTGATTCGGGATCAAAAATGTATGGCTGAATCTGATTGTTAGCCATGGTTTGTTTTGGGATGTCAGTCACAGCTTCTCAGTCTACGCTCTCAACGCAAAAGCTTCACACGCTTGTGATTATTTAGCTCCGCCCACACCCGCTCGTTTTTTTCCGGAAAGACTCGGTACAGCCTATCTTTCTTTTATAAATATAATAAAACTAAAGACTTTTTGGAGATATGAAGAATGCAATACTACTCTATAGGTACTCAAGATTAACATGAGATTGACTGACTGAAACTGAGTGTTTCACCCCCCCCTTTAATATTATAATTTGCAAAGAAAATTTTTGCTTAGACATTATAGTCAATATAATCATACAGGAAACTCCAGGACAAAAATATTTTCACAAACACATTTGCTAGAAAATGATGTCATACAGTTGGTTACATAGCAAAAATGACATTATTTTCAACCCGTTCTTACTGATACTACTATCACAAAAATGTAAAATAGTATTTCACAAGCAAAAAATTTAAAGACATAAATATGCATCCATAAAAAAAAGGTAGGATATAGCAGAGGCCCAATAGGGTGGCAGTTTCTTATTAACTGGCCCCACTCACATATTGAGCCCTGGCAGTCAGTTCTATAGTCAAAAGCCAGTTTTCTCAAATTATTTAAGCACTGTTTTTTATTAACTAACCTCCCAGAAAAAATCATTCATGAGAAAATCATTCCAAGCAACATACGAAAAGTTTATTGTTGAAGCATTGTCTGCACATGATACAGCTGTCAGATTTTTGGAAGATAGGAATACTATATTTACATGACAAAATATTATCTGAAATGTTTTTGACTCTCCTGCACACTTGATTGAATATTATTTCGATCACATTGAAATTGTACAAAAACATACAGTAGAAATCAATTAAGGCACAGAAATTGACAGTGCAAACTTAAACATACACCTTTTCAATGCAAGATCAGAATGGAATGTTGTTGGGCCAGATTCGACCAGTCAGTTTTAACACTGCTATTCTATCTTTCAAGTAAAACAGCAGTAGAAGGGTACTTTAAAGGTACTGTAAGAAATTATTTTTTGGAATAGCATGCAGGACATATCAATATCCAAGGCTCTGTAAAACACTTTGGCTTTGCTGACAGGGAGGATTTTGAAGTGGCTTACAGCACCTTTAATGCATTTAAGAGCATTTTCAAATGTGTAAACATTTCCGTCAAACTAGCAAGGCACCTTTTCTTTGTGAATATTGATGCCAAAGAATCACAAATATTCTGTATCATCCAAATGCAGAACAATATATCAGTCCTGTGTACATTTTTCATATTGAGCAAGCACTGTCACTACTTTGAGGCGTCACAGGAACTGTCCTGGGAGGCGTCGTGCGGTTGCTCCTCAATGGCACGTTTCATGCAGTCTTTGTGTACTTTCAGTCTGTACTTTACATAATCCCTAACTGAACATGACCCCGGATAAGCATCATAAGTGAGCGTGCTCAGAGCTCTGGTCGCTGTCGTGGCTGTCCTCATTGTTGATAAGTGAGTCCGGTGTATGTTGGAGTCCAGGAATTCCCGAAAACTCAGAGGGGAGCAACGTTCCCTTTTTGACATTCACAAGCTCTTTTTCTCTCGCTACCGCCCCCTGTTGGCCTCCTTTAACTCGCTTCCACTTCATCCGTCTGTTCTGAAACCACACTTTTACCTAGGGGGAAAGAAAGACACATGAGTTATCAGATCCTACACTCTTAGGCTACGTCTATATTAAGCCCATGACATTAAGTTCGTTTCAAAACGCTCTTCAACCATATTAGCGTTTTCAAGCTTTTCCAAAAGTTTCTCGTCCACACTAAAACTACGAAAAATGCTTAAATCCTCTTACTGCGCATGCACAATAAAAGCTCAGTGAGATGATACAGAGAGAGCAGACATAATAAAGTACTCACACTTCTTCTGGCACAAACATTTCATTTCATCTAAATATCCCAACACTTACTGGTGCATCCAATCGCACTCAAAAATAGAAAAACGCCATTCCATGTATGGTCTAAAGCACAATTGCCCTCATGTTTTGACGCACAACAGCAATTGTGAGTACATTTTCTGTCATCTTTTCAGAAATGTAATATGAAGATTGTACAAAACCTTTATCGTTAGCAACGGTATGCAAGTAGGACATGCGATTATAACCATGATATTTATACCATGATATACACCGCCATTTTTAAATACTTCATTTCACAGTCCAAACTGCAAAACTGTAAAGAATTTGCAGTATCTTCAAAAATCTGTTTTCTCAGGACAAAAATGCCATCTCAGTGTGGACAGATGGGCAAAAATAGAGAAAAAGATGCGTTTTCAAATGTATCCAGACTAATGTAGGCGTAGCCGTAAAAATAAAGGTTTGTTCCATGAAGAACCTTTAACATCCAAGGAAACTTTCCATTGCACAAAAGGATCTTTATAGTGGAAATCTTTATAGTTGTTTAGATTATTAAAAAGTCTTTCACTCTACGAAAAAATTGGTTCTTTAAAAAGTGTTCCATGTAAGGTTCCTTGCATGGGGAACCAAAAATGACTCTTTAATGGCAGCGCTGTGAAAACTACAACAACAACAAAATATTTGGAATCTTTATTTTTGAGAGTGTTTTTTGTCTTCAGCAAAAAAAACATCAGTCTGTATGTTCACCCGATGGTGTAGATGATCTGCTTACTGTGGTTGTTGGCGGAGCGACTGGAAAGGTATCAGGCCATGACTCACCAAACTCCAGTAAGCTAATATCCCTCGATAGGGAGCAACTGTGCCATGTGATCAGATGACTGCCTTGCTATTCTAATGCATGGAACAAAGTTTGGAATTATGTTTTTCTGATGACGCTTGAAAAATACCATGGCTTCAATGCACATATTTGGCAGCTATTCTCAGCCGATCTATTCTGGGGCATCAGACATTTTTGTCTTTTTCTTGCGCATTAAAGGTAGGCTACAATATGTAAGAATTTTGTTATAAAATATCCCAAAAATCACTTGCACAGTTTGATATATTTCCTGAAGTTGTGCACTTATAATATAAGTCTCCAAAGATTTTTTATTTCAGAAATTCCAATTTTAAATAAGTGGCCGGCCCGGAAAAAAATGTCGCCTGTCAATGACGCAATATCCGCGCTATCCTCGGTTTCCGCTCGTACTTCCATAGCCATGACGTGACCATGGCGACAGACGTGGACAACTGCGTAGTGCGTAACGTTTAGCGGGACACGCTGTTCTTTTTTCGTTCAAACATTATAGACTATGGCAAGCAGACTTTGGGACAAAAAGGAGAACTAAAATGAGGATCAGTATGTGCGTGGCGTTTTCGAGATGCCGAGAGCTCCACGTCCGCGACTAATTTGGACTTGACAGCGACACCGCTCTTGCACATACTTTATTAGACAGGTGAGCAAATGTAGCCTACATAAAACAAATCGATGTTATATAGCTCAACATGATGAAATGTTAGAATATGATCAGTATGTTATTCTAATGTTGATCTAGCTTACTGATAGTTTCATATAGCAAACAAACTAACACATAGAATAACATTATATCTTTCAACGCACATTTAAATGCTGTTTAGTGTGATAGTGTAACGTTAGATCAAGTGAAACAGCGCTGCGTTACCTCACAAGTTTAATTCGTCTAATTAACTGACCTATGAGTACGTTAGTAATCCAGCACTTGCGGGTAGTTCGGTAGAATTAAATGTCCTTATTCCTTTATATCCGCGGGACTCGCGTGTGATATCTGTCTCTTATTAGCAATCGCGACCAGAGGTGGAAAGTCCAGTTTCAGAAAGTAAAAGTCCTCCTCAGTAGTTTGTTCCAATCACCTGGATTTGCTAATTAGCAGTTTTTCAGCCAGTAGGTAGAACTAATTAGTGAGATCAGCTGGCTGAGTTCATGGGTGGAATAAACTTATGGCAGGACTTTTACTTTCTGCCCCCTGGAGTTTCCACCTCTGATCGCGACCTGCTTCATACCACTGTAATGTTAAAAAACATGAATGTTTTTACTCATCCATAAACATTATTAGATCCATCAGCTTGACAGCAAGTCCCATCATTCAGCTTATCACTGCGTCATCAACCTACGCCTTTGTTATAGTAAGAGGTTAGCGACCCCTTGCGGCGAAAAAAAATTACATATTGTAACTTTAATTCAGAGCCTTATTTACGTTTCCCAGAATGATGATTTTGCTGTTCCTTAAAGGGTCACTGCAGTGCAAGTAAGGCTTGCTGGGGGACCGGGCCATCTTATGCTTAAATGTATTATTTTTATTTCAGTTATGATGTTAGATAGTCACATGGAATAGACCAGAATTCTTCATACACAATCAGACTTGACGAATACCAGGCCCAAATCAGCAAAATTATGTAATTTGAAGTATTTTTTCCCCCAAATGGCTATCAAACTTGATTATGTTCAAAGGCGCATTTTACATTCAAATTAATTTTATGCTCAACACAATCATTCCTTCAGCTTACGTTTCAAGCATCCGCAAGGAATAGTCTTTGGATTTTAAGGCCACCCACGTTCATTACTGTCAGCACTGTTAGACTGCCACCCTTAAAATATATCTGCAACGTTTGCAATTCTTCTCTCAGCCTGAAAATGTCCCAGTAAGTTCACTGGTTACAGGTTAGTGCATGACATTAGACAATTCTCTCATTTCTTAAAAATACCAGCACTTGCATGGCAGCATTGAAATAAATTTAAAGTTTTGGACTGGATCTGTGTAAATGAAATCAGGGCCTCTTTGCAGGACAAGACACCCATATGGACAAATATGCAAAAGCCAATAAGAATTCACTATGTGCATGACATAGTCTTTTGTTCAAAAAAAGTAAATGGGAAATGAGGAAAAAAAACGAATTTTTTGATTCACTTTAATTTTAAATTTCTCAAATTATAAAGTTAAAAAAAGTTTCTAAATAAATAAATAGACAAAGTTCAAACAGAGTTTGTATGTTAATCAGTTCAGACTGAATTAACTGGAGGAGTTTAATTCTAAACCCCTAAAACATTAAGGGAGACCAATACAGTGCTGTCTTGCAGGTGCTGTAATAAATTTAATTACAGGTATTTGTTTTAATTAGCCTGTGCAATATCATTATGATTAGTAACCATTTTACGTGTGCCCCAGTCATAGTCCTTCTCCTGCCACTATCGTCCAGAACTCCAGCAGGTTCACACAGGGATCACATTGCAGGAGACGGATTTGCTTACTTGTCGTGTGGCAAGGTTTTTAATTCTAAGCCTTGGGAATGTATCCCCAGAGAATGTAGCATAATTTAAGGCCACAGATGTCACTTCCTTGTGGGATCCATGGCAAACTGCAAAAATCTTAACAAACCAATAGGTCTAGAAAAATGTGTAATCTAAAATACTGCGATGTTCTGGACATATTATAATTTAAAGTACTTGCATGGTTCATTGAGCAGTTAAAAATGTTATGAATGGTGTTTTGAATTAGGCCAGAATGACCTGCCAATGATGTCATTTCAAAAACAGCAAGCATTATGTCATCTCTTTATGTCTGTAGGAGTCAATAAACTTCAATGGTTTAATAAGATTACATAGTTGTTTGGTTAAAACATCAAATAGTTACAACAACCAATATATCTTTGGCTCCAAATAAAGCGTCATGTGCTATTTATTTCACATATGGCTGTAGGAAGCGCCTTCCCACGCAGAGACCAATTTGTAAGACGGAGCAGAAAGGCGGAAGTGCCTTAGCGGACAGAACTTCCTTCGCCTCTCCCGTTACTTGACTACAGCCAAAAAGAGAGCTTGCAAAAACATCTGGAATACAATAGTCCCACTCCATGGCTGGATAGAAAAGCACTGAACCCAGGAAAAAAATAAAACGACAGTAGCTTCTGACAGAATGATTGATGAACAGGGACCAGGTCGCACTCGGTCATCTCACCTGCCTTTCTGTGAGATCCAGGTTTACAGCGATTTCGTACCGCCTCAGTCTGGTCAAATAGTTGTGATGGGCGAATTCTGCCTCCAGTTCTCGAATCTGCTCTTTGGTGAACGCTGTCCGCTCCTTCCTTGGCTTGCTGCTCACATCCGATTTGTAATTCCCATCTTGGGACTCTTAAAAGAAAAAACAAGAATGAAAGAAATGGTCACAAACTTTTTGAAAAGCAGTATCAGCTGTTCCACAACAAAATGGGCTTTGAAACACAATCAGTTCGTTTCAATTCAATCGTTCCAATTAAATACAATCACTGCAGGGTTGAAATCCCAGAAATGTCATAAAGAAAAGCAGAGGAGAGTAAGGAATACTGCCAGTCATATTTTACGACGCTGCAATTGTGCATGCCAGCTGTTTGTAAAAGTCAGCTCCAGCCGTGAGTTTTCATTAACCGCTTTATAGATTCTCACAATGAGTTGGCGCTCAGCAAAACACTTTCCAAAGACTTCATTTGACTTACTGTTAATGGAATCTGCTATCCTTGTAGTTTTAATATGGAACAAAACAGTACTGGAGGATGTGTAGAAATATATTTCCTTAGTTTATTTACCTCAAAATTTTACGGGCGTCTTCCACTCATGGCCCAAGAGCTGCCAGCTCACAACAATTTTCAGTGGAGTGTTTCTTATTCCCTCCCTCGCTCTTGCGCTGTCAATTACGGCGAATTGCTTTCCCTAGTTTCAGATGTTTTTTGGAGTGACAGAACATGAACGCATAAAAGCTCATATATACAATTACATGTGGTTATTGCCAGAGCTCAAAATTACATCTAGTCTATTCTTGAATGGGAAACGCAAAAGGTCATTGAGGAAATGTCAGATTAGCCTAGCTATCCATCCTACCGAAGACACATGCACTTCTGTTGTTTTGACACATGAGGAAGGAAATTTTATGCTTCCTTTTTTTCACAAGACGTGCGCCTTTATCATGGCTTCATGTTGCTTTGACTCACTTGCAAAGCCTTTAGTTTAATTTATCTATGGGTGTGGAGTGAGCGCTAATCCAACTAGCAATCCAAAACCCAGCTGTAAATAGAGTCTCATTTAATGAGACCCCATCCACAAGTGGCGAGACCTGCTGTGCCATTTCAGCACAAGTCAGCATGATATTTCAAATACATAATTGTTCATGTTTTTTCAATGATAAAATGCTGTGTACTACTACTATCCCATCTTAAGGGAAAGTTCACCCTTAAATGAAATTTTACTCACTCTCATAATGATCCAAAATTTAAGGTCCGTTCACACCCAAAACGATAACTATTAAAAGATAACTATATTAGGTGATGGGCAACTTTTTGAGCAATGTTGCTGGGCAATGTTGCCGTCAACGGGCCAACCAGATGAGAAAAAGTGTCCCTGTGTATCATCACCTTTAGGCTCCTTTCACACTGGTCTCGTTTGCTGCGGTCCGAGCCCGAGCACGATTGTTCCCGGCGCCCCCGCGGCGTTGGTCTGGTTTCACACTCAACTTGATTCTATCGAACCCTGGTGCATCTTCATTATCATCGCAAACGTGCACAGCGCATTACAGAAAACAAAACGCAGGTCAATATATTGTTTTTTATTAATTTTGTGCTATTATGCACAGCTGAGTGAACAACACAGGTTTACTGCGTTTGTGTGTGTGTGTGTGTCGCATAAGGTGGCCTTCTGCTGCTTGCAAACGGACTCTTTTGAGGAGACAGCTGATTTCCATTAATTTGTTGCCCTGATTCCATGCGATATGCGCGAATACACTGCAGACTCACTCTCGCTCGTATCCAAGGTAAATCATCAACACTATCATCCCTTACATGTGTTTTATTTAACTAAATACATCATAATCAGCACCCGAGTCAGTGTTGCTTTCACATTCACTTGGACCGCGGCACGGTTCGAGTGCAAGTCTCGGTTTCGGTAACGTTACCCCAGTGCGCACCCGGGTCCGCATGACAGCGTTCACATTAGTGCTTTTTCTTGTGAACCTAAACTAAACTGTGTGAAAGCACCGTCAGTGTGTGCTGGTCTGTCACTTTAAATGCTCATGCTCTTCAGGAACACATAGAAGAATGTAAATGATCAGATTTGTAATTTTTAACTGTTTTCAAACATATTTTCCCTCAACTGCCCTTAGTCAGATTGTCCCCGCCCCCAAACTCATGCTATTGGTCGAGCCACTGTTGCTGTGTCAGGCTGGTCGGATTCTCAAACAAACTGTTTTTAAAACGGGTCTAGCGTATCTTAGATACACTGAAATATATGGCAAAGTATTATTTTAGTTTGCCTTGAAGGTCTCACTGTAGGTGGATGTTCAGATGAGGTGTGAAATCGCCGCTGTCAGCTACATCGCGATGGCTATAAACAAATGCCAAACGTGTTATTTAACAGTATAATTTGCAGGTTGAGATTTGCAGAAGCTGACAAGGACAGAGACTCAGGATTGTTCGTGTAATGATGATATTGTAGTTTAGTATAGAAGTTGCAGTCTATGGTGACTCATGCTAATGAAGAGACTTTGAACAAATAATCATCTGGGGCCTCATTTATAAAACTTTGCTTAGGATTTGCGTCAGAAGTGTTGTACGGATGAAACATAGGACGTGCGTACGCACAGAAATATTCGGATTTATAAAACCGTGCGCACGCACATCCTACGCATTTTTCCCTTAATAAATCACAATCAATTCTAAATGTAGCGCAGCTTTTGCGGCTTCATATCACGCCCATAGTTGCCCATAAATAGTCACTGAAACGCCCACAAGTTAATATTCATCGATTGCGAAATCATGGCAAACACAGAGAGGAAATCAAAAAAACGTAACTTCACTCAATGTGAAGTAGAAGTTATCGTTGGCGAGGTGGAAAAGAGGAGAAAAATGTTGTTTGGAGGGCACAGTGTGGGCATTAGGCTACTAAGGCCCAAAAGGCACTTGATTGGCAAAAGGTTGCAGACGCCATAAATGCTGTAGCCTCACAACCTCGGACTGTGGCCGAAATAAAAAAGAAATGGTCGGACATTTGCCTCATTTGCCAGCAAGTCTTCTTGCTGTCTGAAGATGCGTTCACTCCGAATCCTTCCATTTTCCACATCTTCTAAGAGCGCAAGATCAGCCATTGTGCGTCATTACGCATTGTGATGGGGAATTTTATTTCCATCCATTTAATTGCATCTGACAAGCTAAAGATGTCGGTTATAATCTACTTGGAAATGGGAAATAGTTCAGCGCAAATGTAATTTCTAGCAGCTTTCTGAATGGTTGAGACATACGTCATATGTTATTTTATCTAAAATAAAACAAACTAAAGGCATATGCATGAATAACATGATTCCGTAGCTGATGAAGACATTTTTACTATGAAAACAACTTTCCCGAGTGGACAAATAATACATCCATCTATCTATCTGTCTATCTATCTGTCTGTCTGTCTGTCTGTCTGTCTGTCTGTCTGTCTGTCTGTCTGTCTGTCACATTGGCGAGAATATCAGTTTTGTACATTATTTCGTTCTGTTTACCATCTTATTTATGAGGATGAATTGTATAACATGCCAATATTATTGCAGAACATATTTCACTTTTCTTTTTGCAAATGTGTTAATTTGCATTTCTGTTGCAGATCGATCAAACGGGTGTTCGTGTAGGCTGTTAATTGTAAGATTTGCTTTGTGAAGTCTTCGTGTTATTTATAGGAGGCAGTATTGCCATTTATTTTACACAACGTTCTACAGTTTCACACACTTTCACGTGTTTCTTCCATCTGCCGACGGTGTCGCCATTTCACCCGTTTTTGTAGGGTGAAGGACCGCACATTTTACCGTCAAGTTTGCTTTTTATAAATACCATTTATTGCGTAGAGAGCGGCGTACGCCTTCTTTTGTGCGTATGCAACGTTTATAAATCAGGCCCCAGGTCATTTCTAAAGACAGTGCATCAAAATGAAACTGATTACACCCAGTTTTAGCAACAATTTTACCAGATGTATTTTAAAGAGTTGGCTGAATGTGGGTCTGATTAAAACGAGCAAAAAGGCACATTTATTGCGGGCCAAAAGCAGCCACTGTAGAGTGAGAAAAGCAACACGAGTAGCGTTTTGTGAACAGAGTTGGTCTAAGTTAAGGCAACTTTTCCCGGCTTGGTGACACGGCGGTTACACCACAGCAATTAGGCCTGCGTTTTAACTTTTATCTCTTCTTTAAAAAAAGGAAAGTAAAGAAACAGGACAGCTTAAGCTTTCAAAGATGATTTAAAAAATACAGCTACAATGAAAATTTAGACATCTACTTTAATATTTTACTTACACACTGAGCTTTATTGGTGAAAAAAACAAGAAACCAAAATGAATATCATGAAAACCCACATGACAAAATACACGCTAGGCTGCTGTCTCCTATCCAAACCAGACATGTGCTGTTTTATTAGAACATCCACACATGCTTTGAATAAATCAAACAATATATCTTAAAATAAATTGAGAAAATATGTTGACATTTTGACTGTTAAATCAGCCCTTGTTGCATTGATTGGTGCTCATTATAAATGCCTTCTATAATTAAATGTTTTGTTATGCCAAACTTTGCTCTGAAAATGAATAGAAAGTATATTAAAACATTTTAATAATTTAAATACCTTTTAAAATCTATAATGCTTAAAATAGGTCAACACTGTCCCTGAACACATCCGTGAGAATTACATTTTATATTATTCAATAAATTTTACAATATTACACACCAAAACATGGTAATCATTTTGTTTATTGTAAATCCCACTTGCAGGCAGAAAATTGAGAATAATATAAAAAATTGATTAATATTAATACAAATATAATATAATAGTAAATGTATAGTAAATTCATAATGATTATATTTAGCAGTGCAAATAACTTCTAATCACGTCTGCCTGTTTTTAAAAATATTTTATATGAATTGCGACAAAGATTTGTAAGATATCTGTCTGTATAAAATGTGTATATATATATATATATATATATATATATATATAAAAATACACATTTGTTACACTTTATTTTAAGGTTTCCTTGTAACAGTGTAATTATAAATTTAAGTAATGAGTAATAATAATTTACTGCATGTACTTACTATAGGGTTAGGTTTAGGGTTTGGTTCAGGGTTAGTTGCATGTGATTTATGCAAAATGTTATGTTGTCACTACAGTGAGTACATGCAACATATGCAACAAGAACACTGTAAAATGAAGTGCTACCATAAATTGTTAAAGTTTAAAATGTATGAACTAGTGCTGAGTCCTCCAATTCTGTTAAGACCTTTTCAGCCGTGGAACAAGTGTATTTATGTTATGTTAATTTCGGGTTGGCACAAATGAGAATAAATCCACATCTGCAGGGCTGTACCTTTTGTGTGGACCTGAACTTTGTTTTAAAGAGCAGAAAGTAGTTACAATTCCCTTTGAAGTAACAAGATCGTTAAAGTACATTTTATGATTCATTTTATGCAGTGTTAAATTGATTTTTTTTTTAACACGAGTGGCAACTATTCCCGACAAAACAAACTGGAGATGCCCATCAGATTAAACAACAACTTTTGCAGTGAACCGAAACCCTTTCAGTTTACTTCATCTCCCTGCCCGTTTTACCCATCAGCAAAACCAAAAATAAAGTAACCGTATATTCCCGTTCTGATTCCAATGTACAAACAAATTATCTTCAAAGAGAAAGCACTCCTGTCATCTAACGTTTGGCTTTTTGTGTTAAATGCCAACACAGGCGTCCCTGTTCTCCTTCTCAGACCATGGCATTAGTGACTTTACCACATGCCTTATTTGTGCTTGCCAAAAAAGTGAGGAGATGAAACAGATGAGACTAAACGTGAATCATGCGTGCAGTTAAATGCCCACACATGAGTTGCAATATCCCCTCTGCTAGCCAAAATAATTGCTTCTGTGCGTGTAAGCCAACACCTACAGTACAAAACTCTCTCAGGCAAAATCACGACTCCACGTTTCCAAAAACACTAGCACTGCACTCAGTCTGATTGTTAAGGCTGTTAAAATGCACCATAACTTGTAAAAAAAAGAAAAAAACATTTTCAGTTACAATAAAACAAACTTGGATGTTTTAACAGTGTTTAATGGGGACTAAAATAACAAAAGTATAATTGATAGAGAAAAATGTTATTCTGGATACATTACAAAGAATTTATTTACACGATGCAATATGCTCTTGTATTATGCATAGGAGAAAATTACAGTTTTTCAATACATACACCACACACACACACACATACATATATATATATATATATATATATATATTCATAAATATAATATATGAATATACAAATATATTTAAAAATATGTAAAACAATTAATATATAATATTTGTAAATTAATTTTGTATTTAACAAATATTAATATTATTTACAGATAGCAAATAAATAATACATGGTAAATTTTGATATATTATTTTTATATATGATTTAAAAAATAAGAATATTTTGCAAATAATAAGCCTAATATTAAATACTGAAATTAAATAAATAATTAGACTGTGTGTGTATGTATATATATATATATATATATATATATATTTGTTGTGACACTGAACACTAGAGTAATGGCTGAGGATTATATTTTAAAGTAAATGAAAATAGAAAACCATTATTAATAATATTTCACAATATTACTGTGTTTTCCTGTATTTTGATCAAATAAATGAAGGCTACATATAAAACAAAAAATGACTTGATCAGATCGGACCCTTTAGCTTTTTACTTAAGTATAGATGGGTTTAAAATAAAAATGAGCCTTTTTCTTACCAGAGCTGTCACTTCTTCGTTTGCTATTCCTTTTCTCTGCCTCAGCTGGCGACATCGTGTGACGTCCAAAATCTCCTCCGGGAACACAAGAGGCCCCTGAGGGCACCCCTCCGCCGAGGCTCGGGGTGCTTGCGCAGAGGCTGGGGCCCCCGGGACCCATGTCTGAAGAGCCCGAATCAGGGGCTGAGATACCCAGTCCCAGACGGGCGCTGGCCGGCGAGGCGCTGGCCGTCTGCGGTATGTGCCATCCGGTCTGCTGCGGTTGGGGTAGGTGATGATGATGGTGATGATGATGATGCTGCTGCTGGGACATGGGTGGCCCTCGCTGGTGCCCGTGCCCCCCAAACAGTCCCCCATCCTCACCTGGGTAACCGCTCACGATGCAGGAAGAAGGAGAGGAGGTGGAGAGGTCAGGGTACGTGGAGAGGTGCTCAGAGCGCCCGTGAAGGGCGAAGGCGGGGTGCAGGGCCTGTGGAGGTGCGTGAGGGCTGCGCAAACAGCCGAACAGCGTGTGATCCATCGCATGCACCAAACCGGTCGCTCACGAAAACACAAGCCACAACAGCAAAACTTCCAAAAGATTAATTAAAAGCAGCAGAAACACAAAACGCTCCTTTGCTTCTCACTTTAAGCAATCTCTCCTTGTAAAAAAAAGTGGAAAAGGAAAAAAGTGCGTCAGTACACATGAGTGTATGTGTGTGTGTGTGTGTGTGTGATAATCCCATGCACGTCGCAAACGAAAGTTGCCAGGCAGCAAAAGCTGACGATTATGATGATGAGAGATGAATCTCAGTTGACAGTCCAGCGCAGACTGCCGCCCAGCTGAGAGGGAAAGGTGCTTCCTAACAGTGGCCGGGATTTTGGGCAATGGGCTGGGACTGAAGGAGGGGTGGGAGATGTTATAAATAGGGACATGTAACATGAGAGGGAGGCTGGGTCACAGAACCCCGCCACAACTGTCCACTGAATCGAGCCAGTCCAAGCCCTACAGCTCGATACATCTAAAACATGTCAGAAATAGATTTTCATTTCGGCCCTTTTAAATCTTTTTCATGGTTTGCCGTTTTAATTGTTACTTTTTCTTCGGCCCCGAAAGGCAGATTTGTTGAGGAGGTAGAAGCAGCTGAGAGGGGTTAAGAGTGTTAATGGGTTGTTGATCTTGTGCACGTTGTCCTCTGTTGTGAGGATGATTTAGAGGACAGGGGCTCAGTGCTAGAAGTCCCCAAGCTGTAGATCTTCTTCTATTGGTGGAGTGACTGCGCAAACAATCGAGTCTTTTCTTTTTCAGTAGTCTATCGACAAACCTGAAACTTTTCAACATGATCACACGATCCTTCAGAAATCATTCTAATATGCTGATTTGATGCTCAAGAAACATATTATTATCAATGTTGAAAACCATTGTGCTGCTTCATATTCATTTGTGGAAAACATGATACATTTAATTTATAAATGAAGAGTTCAGATGCAAAAGCCTCTGAGTGCCATCTGAAATTTTCTTCTAGAATGATAATTTTTCTCAAGCTTGTATATTTAAGTTCAGTAATTTCACTTAAATGACAACTAATAGGTAATTTCACTGCCATTTAAGTGAAATTACTGAACTTAAATATACAAGCTTGAGAAAAATGATCATTTTAGAAGAAAATTTCAGATGGCACTTAGAGGCTTTTGCATCTGAACTCTTCAAATGTCTTTTTTAGTTAAATGCAGAACTCTTCAAATGTCTTTTTTAGTTAAATGCAGAACTCTTCAAATGTCTTTTTTAGTTAAATGCAGAACTCTTCAAATGTCTTTTTTAGTTAAATGCAGAACTCTTCAAATGTCTTTTTTAGTTAAATGCACACTTTTTGAAGTTAAATAAAAAAGTATTAATCTTTTTTTTAAAGGTAGTATATATAAATCTTGTAACAATATACACTACAATTTTTTTCTAAAGAAATTAATACCACAAACGCTATTCAGCAAGGATGTGTTAACTTGATAAAAAAAGTGATCGTAAAGATTTATATTTTGCAAAAACATATATATTTTGAATAAATGCTGTTCTTTTTAACTTTTTATCATCAATGAATCCTGAAAAAGGAATCGCAGGTTCCAACTGTTTCCAACTAAATATTAAGGTGATGTATATATATAAATAGTTAGGACCCTATATGGGTTATGTGTTTTGTTGTACCTTGGTTGTTTTGGGAGTGTGTGTGTGAGGAATGTCCTCTGATTGGTTCCTGGAGGGTGATTGATGCTATGTCCGGATTGGTGCACCGTACTTTAAAAGGCATGTCATCACAACATCTATGTGTCCTGAGCAAGAGTTGGATTGTATAGTGCAGAGTTTTAAGAGAGTTGTATTAGGGTATTCGTATATATGTTTAGTGTGTAATAAGAGAGTTTGTATGTGTTAAAAGTGTATTAGGGACTGTGTGAGTTGGAAATGTTTTGTATTTGTGTTTGTTGTATTTTACCTTTTGCCTGTGTTCTGACACTGATTTCGGCCCTCTCAATTTGCTCACTTGGCTTTGTAAATAGGTTTGGTAAATATATTGCATTTATTGCTTTTTGGTTAGTGTATTTATTTTTGATTAGTTTAAGGAAATACGGTTAAAACCAAGAACGTTTTGTTATACAGTATAAACAATAAACTCATTACTGATTTGCTATTTTGAAAGTCATGTTGTAACCTTTTCAGACGCACACACACAAACACATACAAAAATGCATTTATCTGACAATATATCCCATATAATTTCAACAACTTCCCAGCCCACTAAAATGAATAAAAGATTCTTTCTGGAATTATTTTATAGTTGTGTTTTACAGTCATGGTAGTGTATCACTGTTTTAATCCGAGTAACAGTGCTCATCGCGGCATACACTACTCGAGCAGAACTAACAGCGTCGCCATTCAAGACGTCCCAAAGGTTTCACCCATACAGACAGTTACAGAGCTGGGCCTTTCTCTGCTCACGGGTAAAAGACGGAGAGGAAATCAGATGCCTTTCGGGGGAAATAGCTTTAGCAGATGGGGAAAAGAGTGTGGAGTCAGGGCCTTATTTAGAGAGAGCGGAGAAGACGAGAGACGGTCATTCTCATCTCTCACAGCACCATGTCACACAGTCTCGGGTGAGTACTGCCAGTTCTCTGTTTGTCATGCTTAGTCGAATTATCAGGAGAGTTTTTGAGACGACTGGATGCTGTTTATACAAAGTTTGTTTTCAAATGTGGTTTCTCTCTTTCGATATCTGTCATGCACTCTTGCCCGTGGCATGATTTACCGAGCCCTGATCAGATCTCACATGAAGCAGCTCGAAAAGAAGTGATGTGTGAGGGTTTCACTTATCAGGTGACTACAAAAAAAGAGGGAGCACGAGCACGATACATTACCAACATGTTAAATCTTGAGCTCAAACGTTGAGAGAAAATACAGTTCTTCAGCAGGATCTTTTTTGCTTTGTTAAACCTATAAAGCAAAAATTACAAGTATTAGAGCTGACAACAGATTCAAATACATAATTATTATTTCAAAATGTTCATAAAAAATAGTTTAAAGACTTTTTAAATTCTTGTCTTGTAAAATTCAACTTAAAACGTTTGACCTAAATTAGAATTTCAACAACAAAATTGTATATTATGTTATATTGTAAAACTACAAATGCAATGCTAAATAGTTTTCAAATCCCAGAAGCCAATATGAAGTTAAACGCAGATTCAATATTTCTGCATCAAAGTGCATGGGAAATACCAAACTTAAACTAAATTTGCAATAAAGAAATAATTAAATTGACCTGCATAATTTTAATATCTTCAAAAGGTTTACATTTAAATGAATGAATGAAAGTGTATCTTCATCGCCTATTTAATCAACTTTTTGCATTCACTAGTTCATGTGACACTAAATGGCCCTATGTATATGTATATATATATATATATATATATATATGTGTGTGTGTGTGTGTGTGTATATGTATTAGATGAAAAACAGTCATTCAGTTTTTAAGCGTGAATGATATGAAATAGATTTCAGCCCTGAAATACACAAGTTTGCCCTTTCAACAAAAAGATCCACTGCAACAATACCAGACACTACGGAGCATATATTCATACATTTTATTTAGAGTGTTTCATGCAGATATTGTTCAGTATTTTCATCATTTACCCTGCAATGTAGAATCCGTATGTATTTTTGTTAGGTTTTAAACTCCATGGCTTTTCATAAGGATTATTATTTATTATTGCTTGCGAGTTATTTCTGTTGTAAAATGTATTAACCTTAAATATGGGATATAGGTGTGATTGCATATGCACTACATTTGTGTGGTGTCAAAGTCCGGGTCTGCTTGAACTATGGACTTTATAGACTACAGAAATTTCTCACGTACACAAATACCTCCTTTTGCACCCATGACTTCTGTACATAAATTGTCATATACTTTGAAATAATCTTGAACTCTTAACAAAATCCTTGTACTGTTGCATGCTTCGAACATACTCTGTTTCTGCTTTTATGTGCAATCTGAAAATAATGGTTTAAAAACAGCTGGCTCCCGTAAGAGCGTTACTTTTGCTGTTGATATACAATGTTAAACTACTGATTCGTGTCAAGTGTATCTTAAGCTGCAGTGCAAACAACAGCATAATAACATTAATATTTAACAAACAGTCGTCAATTGTAAATTCCACTGAATAAGCTCAATAACGGTACAAAGCAAATAGCTTCGATCGTCCCAGCGGGATTGATTATGGATACACAGTGCTATTGAGCTCTGCAATATTCGATGTGATGTGAAAATCTCAACAATAAAAAAAAACATCTGTTGGGCAGTTTTGCCAAACTGCAAGTCTGACAGGATTTTCATAAAATACATTAAGAATCATTCTGTCTCAAAGTATCACAAAGTGATTTGTGAAGTGTTTGGTAGGTTGTTGTCCAGTTTAAATCATTTGTTCTCTCTTGGTATAAAATTCAACATAAAACTCATTTTAACTAAATTCATTTAATACATGCATATATTTATAAATGTAATGCTCAATTATATTCTGGGCCTCTTCAAAATGTCCTCAACAAAAGCTCAGAAGGAAAAAATAATAATATGGTACATTTGTACCTCTAGCTTATCTAGTCGGCATGAAACCTAAGTTGCGATAGTCTTTTCTTCCCTATTGTGATGTTTATCTGAGTGCAACAGCTTCTCGAACAAGAAAAAATGTTGGATGGGACTTGATTTTGTCCAACGGGAACTGATTGGATGGTTGTGGTTTGCTATTGGTCGATCTCATGTGAGTGACAGGTTGTCCCGCCCTCACGCCAGTAAACGCATCATCAGAGAAGAGAAGTCATTGCAGGAGAAGTTATTTTGATTAAAGATTATCAGGGCACATGAATGAATAATATCGACCACCCCAGCCCCCCCACCCCCCCACCCCCCCCCCCCCCATTTTAATCATTTTTAATGTTAATTTTATATAAATTTAACACAACAAAAATGAATTCATATGAGCTTAATAAATAGCAGCAGAAGCGTGTCTAATATAGATCCATTGATGCATTATTCAGACGCACACTGACGTGGTTTACAAAAGGCACAGATTCTGCAGCGTTATGAATGTGTCCTCAGAGATGATCTTGGACGTGTGCTTTACACACCTCTGTCCTGATTCACTGCTGACTGCAGTAAAAACACTCCAGGCGATTCTTTGTGTTGGTGGTACAATTTGTGTCTTATAAATCATAAAAGTATTTGACTGTAAAGACCTGACTTTGTCTGCTGTTTGTCACATGGTCCAATTAGTTTAGTCTCGCCCACCGGCTTCTCCAGCCACAAACGCTTTCAAATACTGTAAAAGCCAAATGCATCACTAAAAGTCTTTTGTACCCCCCAGTCCAGCATACTGTTTTAATAAATCCTTTCATTTCAAAAAGTGAAGTCAACATTTTATGATTTAATGGCTTCCTTCTCGCTGTCGGTGCCTGTGACGAAGGCCAAATCTCAGAGTGCCGGAGACTCCCTGTCCTTAATAGTGGGCTTGGGAGATTTCTTCCTATAGCAGACTAATGGATTCTCAATGTGAGGGTAGAACTTCATCAGGACAAACCCACGTGTGGCTGGGTTCTCTCTTTATGTGCTATTCCAAGGTTGAAGTGTGATAGATATTAATTAATAGCTTTTGCTCTTCAATTAGTTCCTCATCAATTAGTATTAATTATTCAGGAGTGATGGAGACTGTGTTTATCGTGTAAATGGACTTGCTGACCTCTACTGGTGTGTGTGTTAGAGGTGTGAACTCACCAGGTTACACTGAATGCAATGAATTTTATTTTAACCTGGAAATAACAACGTTTTGAGATTCTGAGACATTTAAAATGAAGAAAAAAATATGATATAAAATCAAAGGCCGCGAAGCAAATATGCTGCTGTCGATAAAGTGACGAACTAAATAATTAGCTAATTTTATGTAATTCTTTATTCCCAAACTGTTATGTGGGGTTTTGTGAAAAAGTATTTTTAAAATGATGCAAAATAACTTTTACTAGTGGCTTCAGACTTTAGACCCCAATGTGCAAAATATTAAGAAATAACTCAACATAATTATATCATAAAGCCAATTTTTTTTAATATAATTTAATGATAATTAAGGCATTAAAATAATAAACCCACATTTAAATGATTTTAAGTATACAAGTATAATTGAATTTAATATAATGTATTGAATTAATATAAAATATTGAATTATATTTTATTATGATTAAATTAATAACCATAGTGCTTCACACCCGAATTATTTGTAGGTGCATAGGATAAAAGTACAATTTAAATGAATATATATACACATTTACTTCTCAGAAAGTACTCATGTCCCCCCCCCCCTTCAATCCAGTTTGAGTAGTGTGCAAAATTGATATATTTTCTTGTTTATAGTTAAATTATATATATATAAAAAAGTAAAAAAATAAATAAATGTGGGTATATGAAGTGTAATAAATATTCCATTTAAATATTTATAAAAATAAATCTCTGTTGAATAATTTGATGTTTCTTTGATTTAATAACACTATAAATTATAAACGTTTGTGTACTATAACTGTTTTGTAAATTTCTTCTGTTGTTAGCAACTGTTTTATTTTTAAGCACCATAAAATATGCAAAATATCAAAAAAATCAAATACTATGATATATATTGACAGCATAATTATGTTTGTCCACAGAGGCGGATATGGTACCACTAAACGCCTCTTTGGTATGGCAAACATAATTTCCATTAAACAGACGTGCATCACCCGTCAGGAGAGAGCCAAGCTAAAATAGCAAGTTTACCGCTCTACGCTGTCAGTCAGATTGTGATCCAGCCCAGCAGAACTCTCTGACCCCTGAATATTTTGTCCTCACTGGGGTCACACACACACACAAACACACAAACACACACACACACAGGAGATCTCAAGGGAGGCATTACTCTTTGGCTGTTCTTGCCTATAGTGGGAAGTGCATGAGCTCTTGAGCATTTCCCCATTTTGCTGCAGGACAATCCCATCATCCTCTAATCAAGCCTGTGGTTTAATAGCCAGCTCCATCCATGCACAAGGGTTGTGACGCAGGCTCGGGACAATAGAAGGATATTAAAACACTTCGGCATCCACTTGAAAGTCCCGATAGCTCCTGCCAGATCACTCAGTGCTTGTGTCGCCTCAGACTGCGTTCTGCAAAGTGTGTCGTAATGTGTGCTTGCTTAAAAATGAGAATACTGTCATTTTTACTCCAAACCTGTATGCTGTTGTTATTTTTTTTCTGGAACACAAATTAAAAAATGTTTCACTTAAAAAAAGCTACAAAAAGAAAAAACTAAAATGTAACTATAAAATTTAAAATTACCATAAATATTAATTCACTTCACAGACATTGTATGGAATCTTCTTATACAGGGGTTTCCAAACCTTTCGATGTCAAAGATCCTTAAATATGATTATATTACTCCCCATAAAGGCTGCTTCATATTTTCATATACAGAATAAAGGCCCATTTATACAGCGTGAGAAATATGAATAAATAATGTTATGTTTTAGGATGGAAAGACACATTTTCAACTGAATTGGAATAATACTGTAGCATTTCCCACAATTAAAATTTCAAAGCAAGAAAGACAATTAGAAGGCTAAATTAAACGTTATATAAATGTTTTTTGAAAGAAATTAATACTTTGCTTCAGCAAGGATGCATTAAATTGATTACATTAAAGACATTTCAAATGTGTTGGCAATATTGATATTATAATTGTTTCTTGGTTATCAAATCAGCATATTAGAATGATTTCTGAAGGATCATGTGACACTTAAACTGGAGTAATTCAGCTTTACCGTCACAGGAATAAATGACAATTTAAAATATATACAAACAGAAAAAGGTTATTTTAAATTGTAATAATATGTTACAATAGTACTGTTTTACTCTATATTTATTAAAATAAATACAGCCTAGGAGAGCATAAAATATTTATTTAAAAAACATTTAAAAATGACGGACCTTAAATTGTTTATCTTTAATGTGTGTATATATAAAAAAAAAAATTCAAATTTTATCCTGATCCCCATTTTGAAATTTTATAGACTTACATATTAGCATATAGATTCGCATAGATCAGCATAAGATGCGTTCATCCATGATCTCTGCGATGAGAAATATCAGTAAATACCATTGAGTTATCATTCAAATTAAGCACCCCATAATATTCAGAATGATACAGATGAATCTCAATGTGTGCAAAATGCCAATTACAAGTAGCTGTAATACAAAAAAAACATGACATTGAGGATTTTGTGTGTGTCACAACTTCTAAAAATTCAGTGTTTTTTCAGCACCCTTTGCTTCATATTAGTATGAGTATGATCACACCATCGCTTGGTCTGGCCCTGAGTTGATGAATCTCAGATGAGTTTTACTGAGCGTATGAGGGTTACATAAACTGGGCGGGAGAATGGAGCGTAAGGTTTAAACGGAAGAGACAGATCCAGGTCCAGCCCCTATCCAGACCCTCTCCAGAGATTCATTAAGGACAGAGAGCAAGGGGAAGAAACTTCCTGTCTGACCCAACATCTGCCTGGCTGGACGGGGGATTTTTAAGGGGACAAAGAGAAAGTCTTTATGTAACTGTCTTTTTATAGGTCATTTCCCTGCATATCGCAGATGTGGGTGACCGTAGCATACAGAGAATTCAGTGGAACTTCACTTCACGGAGACATCGCTCATTGTCAGGTTGTCTGGCCGAGTTTGAACACAATTCACGATTTAAGGAACAATGGGGAGTTTTGTCAGACAGACGGGGGCGTAGAATAACTTCTCACCGGAAAGCAAAGCGTAGGACGATCTCGAAGGGATGTGAGTGCGCTTCATTAGAATTGCATTATGAAACAATGAAACAAGATTCCCCACTTGCTGTGGAATTTGGAAATTCAAACAGACATTTGCCAAGCATGTGTTAGTCCACTTTCCACAGCAGAACAAAGCACGAAAAATCCATTTTCTCAGGAAATAAAGTCAACCGCACGTGGATGTAGCGGAAATGCTAGGGATCACAAAGCGTGTGTAAAAACACTATAAAGAGATGCCTGGAAAGCATTGGGTGTGAATTTGAGCCCTCAAGGACAGGTCGGTGTAATTTGTTGAGACACAGACATGATAACATCTAAAACGAATACTTCTATTCAGCAAAGATGCATTAAAATGATCAAAAGTGACAGTAAAGAACATTACAAAAAGGATTTAAATTTCGAATAAATGCTGTTCTTTTGTACTTTCTATTCATCAAAGAATCCTGAAAATAAAATCATGGTTTCCAGGAAAAGATATTATGCAGCACAACAGTTTTCTACAGTGTAAAACACTTGCTGCCTTAAATTTTGAAGTACAATCAACTTGAATGTTTAAGTCATTTCAACTTAAATTACACTAAACTGACTAAATCTTGTAAAAACGTTTTTCAAAAAGTTTCACTGTAATTTTTACAGTGTAAATTGATACACTTTGAAATTGAAATCAGCATATTAGAATGATTTCTGGGGGACACAGTAGAATCACATTTCAAAATATATTCTAATAGAAAACAAGTTTAAAATTGTAATAATATTTCACAATATTACTGTTTTTACTGTATTCTGATCACATTTATTGTATTTTGGATATAAAAAGTCAAAAAAAGAGTGACAAATGATCATTACAGGGGGGAAAAAACAACCTTCTTTTCTCCTTTCCTTTTCTTTCTCTCAGAATGCCAGCCCTGAATTTGGTGAATTCTCCCATCTCAATCTGGCGTTCTGTTCCGGAGAGAGCAACAAACTGTGCTGACAGTGTCACAAATCAAGCGGATGAATTATTTACAGCACTCTCACACTTTCACATCAGTCACAGAGCGCACAAAGGCAAATCCTGTTGCTGTGTAATCAAGACATCATTATCCTTCCACCTTCATAAATAAACAGTTTAAAAAGACGGGCGGAAGCAGATAATGAATGCGTCTCTGAGTGTGCGCGCGTATCGAAGTCCGCCAAGACACAAACTCTTGCCACAGTTGTGGCGTATTGTGTAAATAATGTTGATCAAACGCCCCACACTGTGCTATTTTTCTCTCTAAATGAAGTGTATCGCATTTATCAAGCCCTTTGATTTGTCAAAATAAAACGTGCTTATCACAGATTGAGCGAAAGTTTAGTATTTATCATCGCAGATGAACACCCGACCAGATGCAAACCCGTATCTCCCAAATGAGCACCAAAAATGACATGATCAATAAGTTATGACAACATATGTTTTTACATTGCTTTGACTCATCAAAATAAGTTAAGCAATTTCAATTTCAAGTCAGTTTAATGTCATTTAAGTTGAAACGACTTAAACATCCAAGTTGATTGTACTTAAAATTTAAGGCAACAACTTTTTTGTACAGTGCACAAGGCTGAAGAATGTGCACCACTAGGTCATGGCTTCCACATTTTGAACAACTGAAAAGAAAAACAGAAAAGAGACTCACAACACTGAGAATAATGACTACTGATCGGATCATTTAAAACAGACCTATACAAATCAAACACACAATTCCCTCAACAAACTTGGGCTGAAAAAAACATGGTTCTTTCCAACTCAGATAATATCCTTAAAGACAAAAACCTAAATGATTGGCTTTGACATTGCGGAGAGGGAACGTAAGCTTCTGAGGTTGAGGCAGGGAAAGCGGCCGAGCATGTCTTGTGTTTTACAGTCCGTACTGTATGTTTCTCTCACAGAGTTTGGATTTATTTTAGTTTCTCAATAGCAGGACATAAATCACTCCTGTCTTACCCTCTCTCGCTGCATTTGTGCTCCATTTCTCGCTCACTTTCTTTTCTTTTATACTATCCTATCCTCTTTTTGTCCCAGTATATGTCCACTGTAAAAAAAAAAAATCCTGTTAAAATTACAGTAGAAATATAGTGACAAAAAACTAAGCATGAATTAATGTATCTACTTAAATCTGTTTTGTACATTAAAATGTACGTATATAACTGCTATAATACGTGGTAAAATAAAAGAACACATAAATTCATCATGGCTTTATATATGGAACCATAATAATAAACTAATAATGTCAAAAACATCTTAAAATACCATAGTATATATCAAAAGAAGAAGAAACTTATATTTGAATAAAAAAAAGTTTTAAATTATATGCTAACCTGTATTGTTCGCCAACACTTTATTATATTTACATTTACTGTCTCGTTGAATAGATGTTTTTTTTTTATAATACATTTTTATCAGCATAGGCATATGTCCACTGCAAATAAATAAATCCTGTTAAAATGACATTAAAAATCTGGTGACAAAAACAGTATTTTCAAACAGGAATACATTTTTTAATGTATTTTTTATATAGGAATACATTCAATTAAGGAATTAATTAATTCTGCTTTGTACATTAAATGTATTTATATAACAGCCATAAAATAAAACAACGACATAATGATTTAAAGTCATCATAACTGGCTTTCTATGAGCAAAATATACAAAATGCAATAAAAATCAACCACACAATTACAAAGATAAGTATTCATGCATAAAAGAAACATATATTTGAAAAAAAAACAGTACTGTCTTTTCATTGTAAATTGTATGCCAAGTTGTGTTTTTACTCACAAAAAAAATATTTTAACAAAATGGTACTCTAAAAGAAAATGTTCTTGAATATCATTTTAATGAATACAGTTTAACCATTAATTATAATTCATTCTTTATACTTCCCAAACCATAATTCTTGTAGTCATCCCATCCCATTCACTGAATGGTGAGGTAGAGTTAACCCATTAAAAGTTATTTAGTGCACAAGTGAAAAAGTGACATCCCTTATCTAGAATACACTGACTCACTCCGCAAAGGTTAGTTCATTCTCCATCTATGTCACCGGAGCAGGGATGTGGCTGTCCCATCCAGGAAAGGTCCTGTTTTTCCTCATGAGGAAGAATTAACCTCTCAGACATTACCACAGCGAGCCTGCGGTGTGCAGTTTTAGGGCGAGTGTTTCCCTGCTTTACCACAGTCTGTGGCCCCATGGGCCCCCGTCCTGCCCTCTAATTAGATTAACCAACATTCCCAATCTCGTCGGACTGTACTCTGGGCAGTCCTTACCTTTAGAGAGCTGTAATACGGGGTCTTAAAGAGAGGAAATGACCTAAATGGCTGTCAGACAGGATTTTGTTACACCAGATCGTGTGCTGACAAAATCACATCTGTGAAGTCGCAGGCCCTTGTTAGGATTTACAACCCAGTGAAAAACGTTTGCTGAAATGACGCTTCATGCCACACTGGGACTAAACAGTATGGAGAGAGGTCATTGGCAGGGTTTTGAAAACAAAGAATGAATAAATGCCTTTCTTTTTTGGTCCATATAATAAGCCATTTTGGACCCGATTGACTTTCATTGTGTGAATCGAGAATGACATAAGGATGAGTAAATGATGACAGAATTTTCATTTTAGGTAAAATAATACAGTTTTAAAGTTTATTTAAAGGTACACTTTGTTAAAAAAAAATGCATGCATTTTGCAGAAAAACATTGTTTTGGTTGTGCTTTGCCTCTGCGTGATGAAATATGGTTATCCTGCTGCTCATAAGAGATATAACCAGTTTAGATGAAGAGAATGTCAAGCTGATTAGCTGAAGATGTTACTGCAAATTTACCCATTAATAGAAATGATACTTCCTTAAAGGGTTAGTTCACCCAAAAATGAAAATGATGTCATTAATGACTCACCCTCATGTCGCTCCAAGCCCGTAAGACCTCCGTTCATCTTCAGAACACAGTTTAAGATATTTTAGATTTAGTCCGAGAGCTTTCTGTCCCTCCATTGAAAATGTATGAACGGTATACTGTCTTTGTCCAGAAAGGAAATAAAGACATCATCAAAGTAGTCCATGTGACCTCAGTGGGTTAGTTAGAATGTTTTGAAGCATCGGAAATACATTTTGGTCCAAAAATAACCAAAACTACGACTTTATTCAGCATTGTATTGTCTTCCGGTTCTGTTGTGGATCCGCGTTCAGTGACGCTGCTGACGTAAGACGCTGCTGACGTGTGTCTGGTGCGTCCGAGCTTCGTTTACAGTCTGAGGGAGACGCACGCTGGAAACAAAACAATCTTCACAAACATGTCTAAGGATTTCCACACAGAGGAAGACTTGCATTTTTTTGCCCAGCCATATTTATTTGAACCCGAATACACGGACGCACCAGATACACGTCAGCAGCGTCTTACGTCAGCAGCCTCACTGCGGACTCGTGAACGCGGATCCCCTTCCTTTCTGGACAAAGACAGTATACCGTTAATACATTTTCAATGGAGGTACAGAAAGCTCTCGGACTAAATCTAAAATATCTTAAACTGTGTTCTGAAGATGAACGGAGGTCTTACGGGCTTGGAGCGACATGAGGGTGAGTCATTAATGACATCATTTACATTTTTGGGTGAACTAACCCTTTAAAAATAAACTCACAACATCCATAATGAAATGACCCTTCACAATAGATGATGCTTCACAATCAGCTCTGTTAGAGAGATACATGTGGGAATTTATCTGTTCAATAAAATACCTTATTCATCTGAGTAAATAAATACGCCATCTCCGCATCGATTTTACAACATTTCAAATCCCTAGTTCTGGCCATCTCCAAAAAGCCAAGCCGATGTTGATTAGTTATTAGAAGCTCTGTCGCGTTCTCTTTTTGCCAGCAGACTCTCCTCTGTTCTGTGTTTGTTTAAAGCGGGTGATTCCCTGGAGGTTTGAGATTTAGCGGCTCCATGTCAATCTTTCTCACTCTTTTTAACAACCTCTGACACACACACACACACACACACACACACACACACACACACACACACACCATACAAAGCAGCCGGAGCAACTTTTCTCTATTTACGGATATGGCACGCACAGACTAAAATATAAACACCTATAACACGCTTTCTCGAGTAAATCAATCAGAGTAAGACAGAAACGATTAGGATAAAGTATTGATGATAAATTGACTCATTTTTTAATTTTTATTTTGAACAGAAAAGGTTACATAGTGTAGCCTATACCTTTGATGAAAATTTGAGGAAATACACTATTAATGTTGATGCCTTCTTCATAGATTTAAACTTGGCCTGAGAAACAACAAATCAGAGGGAAATATCATACATGGCCAAAACACACACACACAAGCTTGTGGCTTCACACAATCACAAATGTACATGTGTTGGGCATGCAAGATGGTTCTCAAGAGAACTGAGCACGGGTCTCTCCGATTTCACAGCGAAGAAGTGCTGAATTTGAGTGATGTTCAGTCATTAATCATCTTTGCAGAACAGTAGGAGGCAATGCAAAAGACCACAGGCAAGGTTCTTCGCAAGGTTCACCTCTCCTCATCTCACTTTGATACTTCATTCAGATACATCAAGCAAAAGAAGGTCATTTATAGCCTGGTTCTACCAGACTCTCGTACATTTCATTTGTACAGAGAGTCTGGCACCGCTCCATTGACAAGCGTTAACTTCCTTGTAGGCGGGTATTCTATTGAAGTCTAAAACTATTGGATCTGCCCAGAGTCACTCTATCTGCCATAACCAATCGCTGACGTTTGGTCGTGACATATGTCTTTTCCCGAACCCCGTGGGAGGATGGCCATAAACACAAAACTAAGCAAAGATTGTTCTTGTTCCGGCTTTAACTTCTTGATATTCGGCAGCGTTGCCACAGCGGACCGAATGGCTTCGCTCGCATCTTTCTTATTTTGAACTACAACTCAAAATAACGCACGAGTCGACATCAACGTCATCGTTCTCAGCCACTCCCTCTGTTCGCTGATTGGCCCGGTAAAAAATTGATCGGAGAAAACCAAAGTCTACAGCGCAATCCCAGACGTAGTACTGAAGGAAAATGAAATTGAGCGGAAGTGCGTAGGAGGGCGGAGCCAGGCTAGGTCATTTATGCATGTGTACCAAAACTTGTCATCATTATGTTTTTATCGTGTAAAATATAAAAATAGTAAACAGTTGAATTGGGCTGCAGGTTCAAGTCTGGCCTGCTTCATGTCTGAGTTTTTAATGTTTATAAAACAAGTCTCTTATGCTCACCGAGGCTGCATTTAATTATAAAATATACAGTAAATCAGTAATATTTTGAAATATATTTTAATATTTATTCATGTGATGGCTAAGCTGTGTTTTCAGCATCATTACTCCAGTCTTTAGTGTCACATGATCCTTCAGAAATCATTCTAATATGATGATCTGGAGCTTATTAAGAAAAATTTCTTGTTATTATCAATGTTGAATATGGATTTTTTTGATGAATATAAAGTTCAAAAGTACAGCATTTATTTGAAATAGAAATATTATTAATGTATTTACTGTCACTTTTGATCAGCTAAATGAATCCTTGCTGAATAAAAGTATACATTTCTCTTTTTTTTATTCTCCCAAAACCTATGAACATTAGTATGTGTATTTAAACTATCCTTTATCCAAATAAAAAAAAATAAAAAAAATACATCCATCTGGACCCCGTAAATGCTCAAATGCATGCTATTATTACATGCATTATTACATAATTATTATTATTATAAAAAAAACCAAATGGGGACACAGTAAATAATAAAACTAATAATACATAAAATAGTAATACAATATTTTTTCTATTTAAATTCAGTTAAATAATATAATTTGCCATAAAAAATGAATGTGTAAAAAAAGAAATAATTAAATAAATAAATTATATATATATAGTAGATGTTATAGTAAACCGTTCCTCAAAACACGAGGGAACATTTTGTCTTCTTGGTCTGTCACTCCTCAATGTCCAGCTCGATGAGACAAGCCAGAAGAATTCACCAGAAAAGCTGCAAGCAAACCATAAGAAGCTGATGAAGCAGAGTCAAGAGTGGAGCAAAAGCCCTGTCGTAAGTTTTATCTACACCAGCAGCACATGCATTTTGTGCCGCTCCGCCAGAGGAAAATGAGTGAAACCTCTCTCATACATAAATATGGTGAGTGCTTACTTGACCGTTTCACAGCTGTTCCTGGTTAGCGGTTTTCTCAGAACGTTTCACACGAACTCTCAGAGCTGTACAAGCAAATGAACATGAATCATATTGTCTAAAACTAATCCAGACGTGCCATTGTACTCCAGCCTCAGAGGATGCTGGTGTGTAGTGCGAGTAAACTAGATAAATTAAACACAGAAAAATCCAGGGGGATAAAATCAATCAATATTATATTTGGCAATGATTTCTATATGACACATCCCTCATAGACTTCCACAGTAGTTACAAGCTTTAAAATATTGGCTACAATAATGCCCTGTCTATATTGTAAGCATGAGATTACTAACCAGAAGTGAAGATAGGGAATATTTTCCACTTTTGATTGCTTTAAGATTACTCTTGATAAAGGCATTTGATAAATTATTAAATGTGCACGTTAGTGGGATCACTTTTATAAAATAAATGAATACTTCTTACTTAGGAAGGGTGCATTAAAATTGGTCAAAAATGAAAGCAAATACATTCAAAATGTTACAAAAGTGCATGTAGTAGGATCATGTGACACTGAAGACTGGAGTAATGATGCTGAAAATACAGCTTTACCATCACAGAAATAAATTACATTTTAAAATATATTCAAATAGAAAAGTTATTTTAAATTGTAATAATATTTCAGAATATTACTGTTCTTACTGTATTTTGATTAAATAAATGCAGCTTTGGTGAACATTAAAGACTTCTTTCAAAAGCAAACAATCCTGTTCCCTAAATATTGAATGGTAGTTTATGTGTTTCTGTAATTGGCCTTTCTATGGACATTGTTCATAAATAATGATATGGTCAATTCCCCCTGTCCATCATAGTCATATAGTATGATCATAATCAATGGAGCAAGAGTGAGAGGATCAGGTTTACAATACTCTATTCTATCTTAAGTCTTTCCAGAAATGCCCATGACATGTTACTGAAGAACATCTGAAAGGTTAATCCATCTCAGTCAAAACCTCAGACTTCACACAGAGAAATGCTCTCAGTGTCCCGCTGACAGCCGAAACCCAACGCACTCACCTTCAGACGTGTACATGCCCCTATAACACAAATGTGGAACAAATTAAACAGCGAAAAAATCGAGAGTTTGGATAAGGCAGAAAAGTTATGCAAGAGAAGGTGACAGAAACTTTGTTTGTTTGAATGAATGATGTACTAAAGCAGTTGTATATTTTCGCTAGAACTAAAATTGTAGAAAAATCAAGACAAGCTAAGATCAAGTAAACAGCATCAAGTAAAAAAAAAAAAGAAGAATTGTGTTGGCCATTCATGCCATGCCAAGAACAAGCTCCTGATTGGTTTGCCTGTAGCAGGCCTTCACTTTGAGCCAACACTCAGACAGAAACGACGCAGGAAGTGACTTTAACAACCCGCCGCAATTATCGCATGCTCATTGGACTGGAAGCACAAGGCCATAATCAATTATCAATCTGCGGTGAGCACAGGAGAACGAGTCTGGCGAGGTCAGCACATGTACACGCACATTTGGGGGATAGTCCGGGATCCTGTTTTTGTCAGACAGGGGTCAAGCTATAAAAACAGCTACATTTATGAAATGTGGTCACCAGGGCTTTTCCAGTTGAGCGGGTGTAAGGCCGGCCAACAGAGGGTCTGGTAAATAGAGGAACCACAAGTTTAACAGCATCTGAGAAAGGTGCGTTTATGATAACAGTGTGTTAGGTATTTGTAGGAAGAGATAAATATATAGAAAATAGGTGCAAATTATTTAGAAAAAAAAGGTTGTGTCGATTTGTTTTCAAAAATCGTCAAATCTACACTACCATTCAAAAGTTTGGGATCAGTAACATTTTTCAGTCATGTTTTACTCTTTTACTCACCCAGGCTGCATTTATTTGATCAAAAGTAAAATATACTGTAAAACTTCAGTCTTCAGTGTCACATGATCCTTCAGAAATCTTTCTAATATGCTGATTCTGTGCTCAAGAAACATGTATTATTATGATCAATGTTGAAAACAGTTGTGCTGATTAAAGGTGAAGTAGGCAATTTGCTTCATAAACACTTTTTTTTAATATATATATATACTGGTTGAAACTCTCTTCACATCTTGATGGCAATCAATAATAGAAGTGATAAATATTAAAACATGGACATATATCGTCTGTGGAAGACCAATGATGTTCATCCTATCATTGCATTCAACATGTATTTTCATACATCCATGCACCTGCTCGCGCAGACATCACACGTCATCAAGGCTTTGCAGAGTTTTACACCATCCCAGCCGAGGAACCACAAAAAATCTAAAAAATATATATACTTTCTAACCACAAATGCTCGTCTTACACTAGCACTACGATGTGCCACGCATTACGTAATCACGTTGAAAGGTCACACGTGACGTAGGCGGAAGTACCTAGTGTTTACAAAACAAATGTGCAAAGACTAAGTCAAACATCCTTTACAAAAACAATTAATAAATAAAAGGTAAAACAACGATGTCGGACAATATTCAATTTGGAGGAGAAATTGATATGAGTTTTTCACCCTATCCTACATTTTCCGCCCACGTCAGGTGACCGCCTGACCTTTCCAATGTGATTACATAATGTGTGAAGTCTTGGGTGTGAAAGACAAGCATTTGTGGTTGAAAAGTATTTAGATTTTTTCGAAAATGACCGATGGTTTGGCTAGATAAGACCCTTATTCCTCGGCTGGGATCGTGTAGAGCCCTTTAAAGCTGCATTGAAACTGCAATTTGGACCTTCAAACCGTTGATAACCGTTGAAGTTCACTATATGGAGAAAAATCCAGGAACGTTTTCCTCAAAAACCTTTTCGACTGAAGAAACAAAGACATGAATATCTTGGATGATGTGGAGGTGAGTAAATTATCAGAAAATTTTAAGTTTATGATGTCAAATCCAATATAGTTACCAACAGTGATGCACAACAGCTGATTTTCATTCCCCTCCACAAGATGGCAGCATTGGATTAAATACAGAGCGGGCCTCAATGTCAGAACGTGCTTTCAATCACGTGAGAAAGGCATACGATTTTGTACCTCTAAATTTACTATATATTAATTTATTATGGATAAACAGTTTGAAAATAGCAATGATATCTTATTGTTTAAACGGTATATATAAAATTGAATAAATATGGAAAGGAGTTTACGAGTTTAAAAAAGAACAGTGAACTGTCATCTGCAACAACAACGTTTTTTTATTAATTTTTTTACATACAAAAATATGTAAGTTCTTTTAATTGTGCTTGTGTGTTGATGTACATCAGCCTAGGCAAACCAGGCCAATTTTGCATTTGAATTTGAATTATCTTAAAATCTACCTTGAAAAATGAATCAACTGATCCAAACATTGACTGTCTGACCAGGCTGTCACTCACTCGCTATCTGTAATTTATTTTAAATTGAAATGCCTTCATTTGCAAACGTTCTTTGACCTTTGAGGTTCCGTGCTGCTGTCTCTGCGAGTCCTGGTTGTCTGCTGTAATGCCTCTTCTCCGTCCTCAGTTTCAGGCATGGAGCATCTGTCCAGTGAGAGCAGCATTGCGCTCTCTGATGAGGGAGACAGTGATTTGAGTGAGTCTCTCCACAGATCTCTCCCACTGCTCTGACACCTGAAGAAACACACACGCATGTGTTTTATGGGGACTTTCCATAGACAATGTTTTTAATACTGTACAAACTGTATAGTATATCCCCTTACACTAACCCTACCCATCACACAAAACTTTCAGCATTTTTACATTTTCAAAATACATCACTTACTTAGTGTGATTTATAATCTGTTTTCCTCATGGGGACCAAAAATGTCCCCACAAGGAGAAGGATTTTGGATATTGCCATCTTTGTGGGGATGTTTTTGTCCCCATAACGTAGGGTTTATCTGAACAACACACACACACATATTTAAACACACTTGAATAGACAAGCAGATGTGCTCAAAACATCCTTGACGACTTACCGGCCGTGATATTTGGCAGCCTAAGAAAAAAATGTCAGGCCTCCCATTGTGCTCACAGGGTTTCAGGTTTTGTTTTCATGTCTTGGGGTCTCTTCTCTTAATGTCCTTATGCTTCTGCATCTTTTTATGCGTTTACATCAGTGATTAATTGCTGAACAACTCTCCTGGTCTTCTCATCTGTTTGAACTGTGTTCAGATCTACATTGTAGCATTAGACAAAGAAAACCTGCACTTTTCAGCCGAGGTTGGACTGGGACCAAAATCTTGCTTTTCTTTAACAACTTCTGTTCAAGTATTTCAGATTCATTTAAATATGATATATTATATTAATTTAGAAAATATTAAATATTTTAATAAATTGGCGGGGCTATCTTTGTATTTTATATTTTCTCCTCTGCTAGCTTAACGTGGACAGAAAATAACACATGGCTGATTAGGAAAAAACATTTTTCATTTTTTTAATGCGTTCATTTTTTCTTACTTTCCACAGGAGCTGTTTTCTACCACTCTCACTTCCAAGTTTTCAAATCCATGGATAAGAGGTTCTTAAACTCATGACACGCATTTTCCACAGTTAACTCCATAGGATTCCAATTTGTAAGCAGAAGGATGAAATAAACTGAAATCTAGTGACTAAAAAAATCAATTTGTGGAAAAATGATAAATGATTAATACAAATAAAATGATTAATGGCAATACAGCAGCAGCTCCTGAACTTCAGCAGCCTTACAATGTGCAATGCTTTTTAATCTTCATTTGGAGTCAATTTGGAAAAGGAAAAGAACGAAAAAAAAAGAACTGAAATTAAGAGGCGGCACCCTGTTTTTCCTTGTGTAATACAGTCACTGTTCCCTCACTTAATTATGGGTACAAAACACTGAGTAAGGAGCCAAAACATCTGCAAGCGGTCAACTGAAATCCTGCAACCCTTCAACTAATGACAGCTCCTTCACATACAGATTTCACACACAATTCAAATATAGCAAGAAAGATTCTGCCACAAATTCCTATATCAGTGTATCATCAGATAACACTCTGTAATAAGGTCTAAACCAATGAAGAATGACCTCAGTGTATTTGTTTAGTCAGGAAATGAAGAACAAATGGCCTTAACCTGATTGCCACCCACATGTAAAACTCGAGTTCACGGAAAATAGCGCAATGCCTGTGGAATATTTACAAACGCAGAGAGAAAAGCTTGCCTACTTGTCCACAGCTAATGTCAACATTTCTCATGTGTTTTGTTTTTGGTTTGACGTGACAGTCCTACTGGGAAAATAATAAATGGGCATTTTTCTTTTCTCAAAAGAAGATCACCAACGAGGATCAAAGGTTTAAGTTTGCATAAGTCTCATGTTTCCAATGAGTAGCAAAATATGACAGCGGATCAACTTATTTCTTGGCTAGGTTGTATTCGAGCCGCCACGACATATTGAAAAATCAGAGTGACATATGCGGGGGAAAATAAGATAATAATACTGTTGTGTTAGAGTCAACACACTAATTGAACATTTATCCTACTCTGAAGTGTGGTCCATAAAAATAAAAGAAATCCATCAAAAAAGAATAAAAATGCTAAGCTCAATCAATAAAAAAAAAATAATAATTGTGGGTGAAATAGTGGATTAGCCTAGGGGACGTCACATTGGAGTAATCTTGGGTTAAGTGACTGATTCAAAGGCACAGTGGTTGAAAATATGCTTGAAAATGTGCTGTATCTGCCATGTATCTTTTGATGATTACATATCCTAGTCCTAGGAAGTTGGTTGGCCAATACATTTTTTTTTAATTATAATTCACTTGTGAAAAAAAGCTGTCACAATGTTTGCAGTCACAATGCTAACTATAGATACATTCAGTGATTAAATCTGAAGAAAACTGAAGCTTGCTGATGTTTAATCGCTATAATTTGTCAGAATATTACATCACTTTTCCATTCCTGACAGCAGAAGGCTTACTAATGAGCTCTATTCTGTCTCTGTATCATGGCCAGCACTTAAAAGTACACATGGAACAGGAAATTCGACACTTGGAATTTAAATTTCTTGAAGTCTCGTCTTTTGTGCCTGTAGGGATTTTCCAAGAGTTCCAGTATCTTTTTCCAGGCTTTTATGGGATGGATAAAACATTTACAGGGGCCCCTGTACAGGCCAGCCCAATTCACCTCTCTTGAAGGAAGTTGATGAGTTCTAGATGCTGTTTACTGCACTACAAACTGTGCACTACAAAAAAAAATGAATCTTTCTTCCCAAGCCAACAGATCAAAGCTCTTTTAATAAACAAAAAAAACATTTGTATCGTATAAAATGGACTAATCGTAATACTGATGCGTGCCGGATGATAATGAATACAATACAACAACATCCAAGAAAGCTCTGTTCCTTAAGAAAGAAGAAAAGTACAAAAACAACAATGGAGGAAAAAAGGCCCAATGGTTGTAATCCTACAACGGTAATTTAATAGAAAAGAAGAAAATCTTTGAACAGACAGATCAAATCAGAATCATGGACACCAGACGTGTGGTTGCTTTCTTTCCATTGTAAAGTCCCTCTTCTTTTCTTTCATTCGTTGGCTCTAATGATGGTCCCATTAGTGGAAAACTTCCAATGATGTAAAAAGGCCATTCAAACTCATTTTAACCTGAAATTGGCAGAACTAATGAAATTTTCTCTTCTTGGCCTAGGGTTCCCTCGAGAGAGGTACTTGACTGGGGCTTTTGGATGTCCTTTAATACACCTTGGGATGTTTGTGAAATCATTTGTTATATATTACATGGAAAATGCCAATATACAAGAACAATGCATTTAAAAACAGTGCCAATGTCTATTACACGTTACTACAAATATACAAAAGCAAATTTCTTACACTTTTTTCTCAATTCAAAAGAAAACTGACTCGTAAAGTACTAAGATGACAGGTTATACAGCAGCGGACCACACAATGAGTGGTTCACTAACTGTCCTTGAAAATTCAGCAGATTCAGACAGCCTTTCCAGCAGCACGTAATGGCCCGCCTCACACAGACGGGCCCTTTGAAGACGGGACCTCAGCAATTAGGAATTTAACAATGACAATTTGCACCCTTCAGTCTTTTTCTTTCCAGGCAGCAAGTGAGTCTTATTCCACTACAGGCCTGCCAGCGTCTCCCTATAATGACCTTCGTGAAGGTTTCAAAACCCTTTAATGCCAGCTGAACTGGAAAGAATACTTAATCACACTGCTGAAGTCAGATCAATACGACAAGTGCTGGAGTTTTACTAGCGACACTTTTAGCCAAAGTGAATTTCAAGAACGTTTTCAGGCAGTAAATTGTTTTTTGAAATTAAGAAAATCACGTTAATCTGTGAGTCCGCCACAAGGGGGAAGCAGAAAGTGAAAGGTTCTGACTAAACGCTGATTGGGGGCCTGGAGGGGGCGCAAATTAAACACTACACATTAAAATGCATCTTAAAGGAAAAGTCTTATTCTGCCACCAGAACCCATGCAGACTCTGGGTCCCTCTGAAAACATGGTATTACATTTCTTACTCTGACCGTACATTCCTTTTGAGAAATTATAATAGCACCAGTTCCTGAATGTCCCTCCGGACTGCCAATCATAGACAGTAGCCAGAGGCAAAGAGCTAGACATAGACATCGAGCCCAAGTTACTGTCAACTTCAGAGATGTGATATGGAGCTGAACTCTGAGGTTCACCTTCCTCAACTGTAACTGTATCCAAAGGGACATTTTTTAATAGTAGACCAGCTTAGCGAATAACCGCAGGTCAAGAGGGACTCTGTGAGGTTTTAATTGAACTGGATAGGCCGGTTTTTGGATAGGACAGCAGCAGCAGCAACCATGCTAATGTATGGCTCAATAAATGGATCAATTCAATTTTAGATTATTCTAGAGCAGAAAAAAAGGGGCATTATACATCTTAAATTCTAGTACTTACCATAAATAAGGCACAAAGCAAAGCCAGGTAGTCTTCAACAAATAGTCAGTGAAAAGAGGTGCCTAACGTTCAGATAATGATGGCGAAGTGCACCATATTCATGGGAAGTGCCATTAACATCATCAGAAGAAAGCCAGCGATTGACTAACTCTGCCATTTCCTGCACATTAAAGGAGAACTCCGGGCAAGTTTTAAGTTAATCTTGATCGTTATACCTTTGTGAGTACTGTCTATAGAAAAAAAAAAACGAACCGGATTGGTGATTGCAACACGGAGCAGTTCCCGCAAATGACCAGAGCTCCTCCTCAGCTAAAACGGCAGTTATTGGGTGCATATACATAAAGATTGTCTTTGTGCCTCTGAACAGACACATAATGCAATTAAAATGTCTGTCCAACATGAACAGGGCCCTTACATGTGAACAATATGCGTTTAGCAACAACCATTGTTTAAATTCACCTAAATAGTGTTTTAGATGGCTAGCTGTAGTCTCGCGCTGAAGTCCCGTGGGAACTCAGTTTAATGACGAAATTAAAAATGGTTTTGATTGAAAATCTACATTGGTTTATAGTTTTAGGAACTTCCATTGCCAGTTTAAGAAAGATGATTCGCCCCACGGATTTTTCAAAACGTACCACCAGAACAAATACTTAAAAAGGACAGATTTGTGGGATTGTGCCGTCAAAACGCGTCCTCGACATGACCCCATCATTCTCATTCAGTCTCACCTCGTATGAAAAGGATCTGAGCGTCATTATCTCTTCTCTTGAACTGAAGCACTGCATTACCCAATATTGATTCAGGAACTGCTCAGATAAACAAGTCAAGGAACACTGAAAGAAAGTAATAATGAAGGTTTCCGTCGTGCGGTTACAAGGAGAATGGCATCTATAGTTTCTCGTGTCTTAAACAGGTTTTCCTCAGTGAACTGTGTTTCTGAATCTCTCTCTTGCTTTTTTTTTGTACAAGAGCCTCGGGTGTAACCTACCACATTCACAGGAATGGGGCGAAGAAAATACAGGAAGCTTTTGTTTCCATACCTGTGAATACTGCTCTATTTCAACAAGTCAGAGGGAGCGATTTCTGTGTTTGTACTTGACCTGGTGACAGATATGTTTCCTAAACAATGATAGACCACAATGCTTTCCTACACTGACAGATCTGTTGAAAATGGTGAAATATGTCATGATATTCCAAGGCCCACATGCAGAACCCAAACATCCGTTGTTAACAACAAAACCTCTTGAGTTCCCCTCATTAGACTTGTGACATGCACAGAAAGGTCTAGCAAGAGATCAACCTGGGTCATGTATGTTATTTCCTTCAGCGACAAAACTGCATTTCAGATTCTACATCCTTATTTTCCTTTTCTACGCTCACCCATCGCCAAGTGCCCGCACTTCGTCTTGATTCATTACGAACAAGCCTTTTCAGGTAAATATTCCGCCTCTCCCTCAAACAAAAGGCTGTTGGCATTTTTTACCGAGCTGTCCAAACAATAATTAACATAGACTAAACAGTCGTCATTTTCGGATGAGCAAAGGTGAGAGTGTGAGACTGCGAAATTGGAGAAATAGCATAGAGGAAAACAATCCACCCTGCAATGGAGGTGTCCTGGACTGTTTATACAGATAAAACATAAATACCCCTCTGCCCATATACTGATAAAAAATAACATGCTTTGCCTTTTTCCCAACATGGATTACTCCTAAATGGCCAGATAAAACCCCATTTAATTGCTTGACTGAAATACATTATCTGGCCATTTAGGAGTAATCCATGCTGGGATAAGAGCACAACATGTGTTATTCTTTTATTAGTATATGGGCAGTATTTTTTTATTTTATTTTTGAGTGACACATGCAATAGAAACATTAGGTTTTGCTTTAATGACATCCGTTCATACAACCTCTACAAGTTATCTGGTATGATTTGAATTCCAGGTTTAAATCTCACATGATCTATGTGGTCTAAAACTTCTGGACTCTGTATATTTAATATTTAAGGTGTGGTTAAAGGTTTCCAGTGCAGGATATAGCTTGTTCAAAAGTTAGCGTTCATCTATGGCCCGACCTGAATTACCACCAAGAAAAGAACCAGGACTTTTACAAAGATTCAAGTCAGAGGTGAACCACTTCAAACTACTCAACCCAGCAAAGCTCATGCTAAATCCTAAAAAACTCCAAGCTCAAAACAAGATTACTGCACAGTGGACATTCAATATCTGACAGTGGGTGGTCGTCTCAAATCTAAAACAAGTGTTCTTCCGTGGACAGGCTGCATGGGGCAGAACACGCCTCCATGGCCTTTTACTGATTGAATGTTTACAAACCCATTTGGTCCGCCCCTGGTATAAGCATCAGCCTCAAATTTCGGATCTAATTTGTTTATGAATGTTTTTGGTTGGAAAGTTGTCTCACTATGAGGGTGTGCATGATCTTGAGCGGGGCAGAAGGTATCAATGGCTCATGTAATCTGCCAAATCAACACTAAATAAACCCATTCAGTGGGTAACGGTGTACGATCACACATGCCAGCATGCATCTGGAGCACTCAAGGCATTATATAATGATGCACAGAAAATTTGATGTAAAATGATTATATTGGAAACCACAACATTATGGGTACAGATCTGCTTGTGTTATCCAAAAACCTGTTATTGTTGTGCCACTGTGCTCTGTTTTCTGCTTATCACAACAATATGTGTGAAAAATGTAAGATCTCTGTGTGAAATTGAGATTGTTTAAAGCCAATATCACATCAATCAATACTAGCTGTGTTTTCATTTTTATAAAAATTTTGGGATATTGCATTAAAAATGCTGGATGGATCGCGCTCAATTGATTTGATCCAATAAGAAGACATGCTCATAAACTATGATGGAAACACATTCACTGAATAAATCTCTCAATGTGCAACAACAAACTCACATGACTTTGCCTCAACAGAGGATGTGATTGGATAACTGGACTAACTAGTGGACTAATTTCATTGCACAGCATCTCAAATGCTGTTTTGGTCATTCTGAAATCCCTGAGCCAAAGACTGTCATCAAACTGTTTGGGTATAATTACCTCCCAGAACTGCCTCACACGATTGCGTTGCCAAACACCAGGCACCCGCCCTCATCAAGATAACATGACAGCGTTTATTGCATTTTGTCTGCACGCTCTGAGGCACAACTTATGATGTCCAAAAAAAGAGCCACAGTTGCTTCCCAGATTGCAGAAACTTCCATTTTTATTACAAATATGTTGTGCCAATTCCCCAGGAAGTGACCATTTTGTTATCTTGAACACACGGGATGGAAACTGTGATATTCCAATTTTACGCTTGCGTTAAATTTGCAACTTTGGTTGGAAACATATTGTAGCTACTGGCACATGCACAATTAAACTCCACAAAAAAAATTGAATCAATCAAAAAATTTTGTTTTTGTTTTTGAGGGTCGTGGGTGGGGTTGGGGGGTTTGGTTGCACCAATTGAAGGATGCTAGTGTAATAATTTATAATATAATTGAAACATTTTGATTGCATTAAAAGGACTGACACTGTAGTTATTGTAAGCAAAAAAGGCTGATTTTCTGCATTTTCCGTTTGTTTTTTGGGGGGGTTTGACCAATAAATTTTGGTGCATTAGTGCGAAGTATCAAGAATACCCAACGCACGCTGCCACGGTACAGATCTTTTATTTTAACACTGTGGTACAATATCAAAGGAGAAGTGCGCTGGCTTGGAGTTGTCAGCAGGGATCTTTCAAGCCCAGACAAGAAAAATAGACTTTTTTTTACTTTTCCTCCCACAGTGCATTTGTGCCAGCCATAATGATGAGGAAAACGTAAAAACAATTAGACATGGAGAAAGGGGTAATATTTTGAGAATGAGAAATGACTACTGGAACGTAAATCCGACACTAAGCGAAGGTTATGGCCAAATACATTTATGCTGTCAAAGGCAGACGAGTATAAAAAGAAACATTGAGGTATACTGCACCCTGACATCATTTTAGAAGGGGTGATTTTAGAGCGATTAAAGGATCTGATACCTTTTTGTGGTCCTGCATTCATCATAGTAGTGTATTGACTCCTATAGAAACCTGCACATACCCAAAACATCATTAATTCTCAGAAAATGTGACTGATTATTTGGCGATTGAGCTAAAAACAGCATCTAAAAAGGCACCAGTGCCCGTAAGACTATATTGTAAAACTCAAGATGGTCCAAATTTGGGCTAAACCAGGCATCCAGTTTCAAAAACGGGTGGATATGGGCAGGTGAGAGAGTCTCTTTTTTCTCTTTTCTAAGGAGCAGCTAATCTCCTCTCAGGTTTAGAATCCTCAGCTGGATGCTTTGAGGAGTAGGAAGTGAGGGGTGGGTAAACTGCTGGGCTCTCACAGGAGGGATTAGAGCAGCCATATATCATTGTGACAAGCCTTTTCAGCGCATGACAGGCCACAAGGCCCCGTGTGTGAAGGAGATCCTGTGACACCTCCTGTCACTCATTGGCCAGGCACTGATAGGGCTTGAAATGACCTTTATCACACCGTTAGATCACCTTACTGACACTAAGGCACATGTTAAAGAATTGTTATAAAGACTATCTATACATCTATCTGGTCAGTTTGTTATTTGAAAGAAAGAAAAATTATATTCAGAAATGATGCATTAAATTGATAAAGACAGTTATAGTCAAATACTGTTATTTCAAATACTCATAATGTTCTTTTGAACTTGCTATTTATCAAAGTATGCTGGAAAAAAATGTATCAGGGTTTTCACAAGAATACTAAGCAGAAAAACTGTTGTAAATATATGACATTTCTTTTGCACCAAATCAGCATATGAGAATGATCAATCTATCTATCTATCTATCTATCTATCTATCTATCTATCTATCTATCTATCTATCTATCTATCTATCTATCTATCTATCTATCTGTCTGTCTATGTCTCTGTCTGTACTGTATGTCTATCTATATATCGATCTGTCTGTCTATCTATCTATCTCTCTCTCTGTCTGTCTATCTGTCTGTCTGTCTGTCTGTCTATCTATCTATCTATCCGTCTGTCTTTCTGTCTGTATATCTATCTATCTACCTATCTATCTATCTATCTATCTATATATCTATCTATCTATCTATCTATCTATCTATCTATCTATCTATCTATCTATCTATCTATCTATCTATCTATCTATCTATCTATCTGTCTGTCTATGTCTCTGTCTGTACTGTATGTCTATCTATATATCGATCTGTCTGTCTATCTATCTATCTCTCTCTCTGTCTGTCTATCTGTCTGTCTGTCTGTCTGTCTATCTATCTATCTATCCGTCTGTCTTTCTGTCTGTCTATCTCTCTGTCCGTCTGTCTATCTATCTATCTATCTATCTGTCTGTCTGTCTGTCTGTCTGTCTGTCTGTCTGTCTGTCTGTCTGTCTGTCTATCTATCTATCTATCTGGCTGTCTGTCTGTCTATCTATCTATCGCTCTGTCTGTACTGTATGTCTATCTATCTCTCTGTCTATCTCTCTGTCTGTCTGTCTGTCTATCCATCTCTCTGTCTGTACTGTCTGTCTGTCTGTATATATATATATCTGTCTGTCTATCTATCTATCTGTCTGTCTGTCTGTCTATCAGTATATCTGTCTGTCTAACTATCTATCTCTCTGTCAATCTATCTCTCTGTGTATCTCTCTGTTTGTCTGTCTACCTATCTATCCGTCTGTCTTTCTGTCTGTCTGTCTATCCCTCTGTCTGTCTGTCTATCTCTCTGTCTGTCTGTCTGTCTGTCTATCTATCTCTCTGTCTGTCTGTCTGTCTGTCTGTCTGTCTGTCTGTCTGTCTGTCTATCTATCTCTCTGTCTGTCTGTCTGTCTGTCTGTCTGTCTATCTCTGTCTGTCTGTCTATCTATCTCTCTATCTGTCAATCTATCTCTCTATCTGTTTATCTATCCATCTATCTAGTTTACTCCTCTCTCACAAAGCTGCTGTGTGGCTGCTAGCGTCACACTTCCCTCAGCCTGGAATAAATGTAGAAAACTTTGCATATTACAAACATACTGTGGAAAGACTGAAAGAAATTATTTGTTTAATGAGGCCTGTCATTGTTTACACACAATGAATCACGCAAACATCTCTCCGTTGTCTATGTGGAGGGTGATTAGCTTGAAATAGTTAAGCAACTTGGAGGTCCATTTCATGGAGGTTTCTGTCTTAGCTTCACAGAAAAGTGTCGAAAGACTGAAATCAAATCCTGTCCTAAAAGTAATCTATCACTGACCAAACTGGACACAAGTAAGACATGTTAAGAAAGAAAAGGCAAAAAAGACTAAATGTTTTTAATGAAGACTGAATGTGTATTTATGAGAAGAGGTTTACTGATCCTTATCAAATTCCAATGTTCTCAAAACAATAAATTCACCAAACAAGTTAAGTGCTCCACATGCACAAACATCTGGCAAAGGAAAAACAAACCCAAAGATTCCAATCAAACAATCCTGAAAGACTACAGCGACAAACTCCCCCAAATGTCATCTTAAACTACCCTTAACAAAGATCTTGTTTAGTGCAGACAAAAGAAACAACAAGCATACAAGTACATTTTTAAAACATTATATTCTAAATGCATTCATTTTTACTTATAAAAATAATACAGTCATCAGCCCCTTTCACACATACAGTCTTTACTGGAAAATTACTGGTAACAGATCATGAGTGAACAGGACCTTTTCAAATATACCGGTAAATTGGTTCCGGCAATTTACCAGTAAGCGAATATGTAACATTCAGATACGTGATCATACAAAAGGAATATCTTTATACCGTATCCCAAAAGAAACAAAACGGAGAAACAAGTGGTTGGCGGCAATAAACAGGCAAAACGCTGATGGCGGTGTTACTGTTTGGCTTCCAACTCAACACAGTCCAACTCAACACAGCTTTGCAGTCTTCATTTTGGATCAGGTAAGTTGTCCCCTCGGAGGCTAATGAATGGTTTCTCGGAGTTTGGGATCAAATGTTATAAATCCACTGTTGCCATAGAAATCCGCAATGTGTGTGTGCACTACCATTCAGCATAACATAATATTGTCATAGCTGGACACATCAGGCTCCCAATTTTACGAGATATATATTATTTTTTTTGTTTTGCTTTAAACAGAAAATCATTTGTTAAACAAACGTTTAGCTGTCGCCCTTTATGATAGAACTATTGTGCATTTTTTCACCGTTCTAACGGTGTATGGGTTGACCACATTTTGCGACGTTTTTTTTGTAGCAGTGAAAAAAAAACTACCAACATTAGCTAGAAACAGTATTAAACTAGTAGTAAAGAGTAGAGAAGAGAGCCGTGAAACTGCTCAGTTAGCTTCAGAGTCAGTAGTTACTGGTAAATGCATTTACCTAATACACTGTAGCCCAATGTCAAAACGTTTTTATGTAATTATATTATTAGTATAATAATATACTAATAATATATATTACCCACGGCAATGGATCTTTTATTATGGGTGGCCCACCCCTAATAATAGATCCATTTCCACTGAGTAGCTGACGGATGTATTCCGTCAAAATGGCTGACACGCGGCTAGGGGTCACGTGACTGGGAGATCCCTATAAGATGTTTGCAGCGTTGAGCGATGTAGCCAACACAGACGTGTTGATTTCTTGAACGCAATGGCCAATCAGAAGCATTTTAGACAGACTCCCTCACCGCTCAAAACTGACTTTTTGTTCAGTGCTGAATTCAGCATGCTGACAAATCCTCTAATTATAACAAACAAAGTGTATATATTATGAAAGATTCATTGTGCAGTCAGCTTCATTGATAATAACAGAGATGTGTGAGATCGCGATGAACTGATGTCAGCTTTAGATTTTAAGGGAGCGCACTTTGCGCGCATTCAGTCATGCCAAACCATGCACGCAGTAGCCCGCTTGCTTTATGTAAGCAGTGGTTTGTGTGTTAATGCTTTAATAACAAATAATTTATTAGGAGCATTTATTCTGATGGGGTGGCGACACGTAGGCGAAAGTATTTGGAAGTAGCCTACAAAAAAAAGTCTATTTGCGGGCGGGAGCGGGACAAAACATAAATGTTGCGGGCGGGAGAAAGTAACATAGAAAGTAGTTGAGAACGTCAGTTAGACCCACTTATTAAAAAAATGGTCGGGTTTAAATCGGGCTCGGGCTCATAATTACAGTTAATGTGTCAGGCCGGGCCGGGCTCGGACACAATGTGCACGGGCTCGGGTAGGGTCGGGCTTGATTATTTGGCCCCCAATCTAAGCTCTACAATGGATGACTTCAGACAGAAGCACATGGATACCACAGCTAAGAACAAACTTACTGCCGATCCACTTTTCCATGTTGATAAGAGCATTAAAATAAGAAAAAATAATGGGAAAAATAGAAATCAAGGGACATTTAGAATTCATAAAAATGTGCGATTAATTGCGAGTTAACTATGGCATTAATGCGATTATTCGCGATTAAATATTGTAATCGTTTGACAGCACTAATATATATATATATATATTTAATGGCGTTCTGCAGGTTTATGTGAATGTATCATAACTTTAGGATGTTAATAATTATGACCATAGACGCATAGAAGTAAAGACTAAATATATTATACCTTATGGGAACAGTCCCCTTCCCTCCAAAATTAAACACACAAAAAGTTTATTCAATTCAAATATATATATATATCTGACTAATTAATGTCATTTTGTTAATAGATTGGTGTGCCAAGAGTGACATTAGTCTTCACGTAGACTGAGTTAAGCAAGAGTCTTGTGACAAATTATAATAGGACATTACAGCCATAAAAAAATCATAGTACTTGGATACTTAAGTACATTTGAAGGCAAATACTTTTGTACTTTTACTCGAGTGAATGTTTAAAGGCAGCACTTCTACTTTTACTTGAGTAATATTTTACCTTGAGTATCTTTACTTTAACTCAAGTACATGGTATGTGTGTACTGGTACTTACATTATCCCAAACGTTTCAAACAATGTTTAAATCCAGAGAAATCAGCCATTTTAATCAGGACACAGACCGTGTCAGTTCATTTCATCACTTGTCAATGATCATATTTTCATAGAAACCATGGAAACACCAAAGCAATTTAATATATAATATGTGTTTTATTAGACAGGTGAGCAACTGTTAGGATAGATTTTTTAACAGAAAACTAATCATTGTTATATAGCTCAACACGATTAGTCTTTTTGTTTGAATCTCGTTTTCTTCATTTACTGCAAGTAACATGTTTTTACCAGGTGAAAATGACAACTCCCATGATTCAATGTTCATTCACGGCGTCATCAAGCTATGCCTTTGTTTTGAATAAGCAGCCTCTAGCGGCGAAAATTACATATTATGCCTTTAAGCCCTGAGTTTCCCTTAGTTCCTTGTCGAGTGTTAAAATTGGCTGCATCCAAAAGCTGAAAAATGCTGCCTTCTGAGAATGCATTCCAAGGTAGATCCGAATCCAATGTTAGCTTCGCTTCCTGTCTCTGAGATGCCTTCATCTGTACCTTCACTGCCTTTAATATCACACAATCCTGTGCTTTTCATTTTGTGACAGTTGAGCTAAAAATAAAGATGGCATCTGAAGGTTGTGGTTGGTGGTCAGTTTGTATGTAAATATATGTTTCTGACCAATGTTTTCCAATTCTAATGTCATTTCTACCAAAAAATTACTATTGTAGTAATTAAATATTTGCTTAGTTTTCACTAAAGCTCTCTCTATTTTGCTGTAGATCATTAAACCGTTACGCTGCCTCAGAGGTCTGTCCGAAATCAGTTTCGTGAGGTGCCTTCATGCGCAAACACTGCCTGCAAAGTCATTTCCTGATAGGGCAGCGAGGGAAAGAGTCAGCTGCCTAAGCTTTCGGGCGCAACCTTTACGTTTAAGCCTGTAGTATTTTGTTGTTTCTGGTTAGGGCTGTGACTTTGGGAGATTTTTACCAGATTTTGGTTGGTGGGGGGGGGGGTTATATATAAAAAACACCCCCCAATATATATATACACACAAAGGGATATAGCCTAGCCTGCCGCTCTGCGCTTTGAGAGGGATCAGGGATGTGAGACACAATCAGAAAGACCAGCTCTTTTTTTTGTATATCTTCATGTTTTCTACTTGTTGTAAAAAGTCTGAAGAGCTAATTTTATCTTCCTCAGTGTCAAGACATTTTGGCTATGTTTGATTTTGCGCTGACAGAGAAAGCGAAACTAAAATCACCCGCACAAATAAACTTGACTCGCCTTACCAAGTCTAATGACAAGCACAAACTGTGTTAAAAAGAATTTGACGTGCAAGTAAAAAGGTAGGCTATCTTTCCTACAGCGTTTTTCTACTTTACCACAGTAAAGAATGCGAATATAATAAACCTATTTTAAAGCGATCCACGCGAAAATGGGATACATGAGTGAAGATTTGGGAAAAGAAACAGGAGATTCCATTTTCAGTGGAATAACTAATGGTATAGTGTTAAATTTGCTGATAATCAGGTGACCAGATCGCAAAACAGAATACTAAGCCGACAAAGCTTACATTTATGGGCTCACGCACAACTCTCTCATTCGTCATGAATCCAAACATTTGGTTGCGATATAACATTTAATTGCTATCCTAATATTTATTTTGTAAACAAAGCTTTGTGCTTCACTCCTGTCATACTATTCATGTAAAACAGCATTCACATACAAACAAATGTGTTTTGGCGGACCACTGCCGGTGATGCAGTTGTCAAGTTTACCGGCACAGCCCTATTTTTGGTAGTCATTAAAAGTTAGTTTGATTGTCACACGACTCTCTTGGATTATCTACTGCTGCTCACCATAACGGACACGCTTCAACCCTTACAATTTTTGTACAAAAACAGACCGGTCCATTATTTCTTACCGTGCCTTTAAGAAACACAACTTTATAAGTGAAACGAGATTATTGGTAAACATGTTTAAGCAGACTGCATTTGTCTATTGTTGTGCCTTAGTTAAAGTTCAGATCAGATTTATGACCATTTTATGCATAAATCAGTATTTATAGTATGTTTTAATAAAGCATCAATCAATTTCATCTTAAAAGATCAAGAAAAATGTAATTGCTTGTGATACAACCCTTTTACATTTTCCCAACGGTGATCATCAAAACTTGATTTTGACTGTATGACTGATGCCAGTGGAATAAATTCAGTGTAGTATTAGGCAATGGAAAGTCTATATACTTAACCGTTGGCTCATCCAAAAACCCTCAGGCGTGACTAGAAGCAGAAAACGTTTGACGGTTTCACCGACATGCACTGCATCTCAAAAACAATCTGGATAAAATACAGAATTAAGAGGCACGACCTCTAATTGAAAAAACCTTATGTCATGTATGAAGGTAGTTGGAAGGGTCAGAACTCACAAAGCGAGTCTTGGCAGCTATTTTGTGAAGCATGAATAAGCGCATCTGGGAGGAATTATCCTCATTATTACGGGACCTATGAACGTGATTTATGCTTGGTCTTTATCTGCACTTCCACTATCTCACAAAAATAAGCACTTTATCATGACGAACACATATTACAGCCACTCCCTCTGCTGTCTGAGCATTTTTAATGGGGGCCGCAGACAGACAGGGCAAATTCACACATCGATCTTCATGACACAGACTTGTGCTGACACTACAAAGAGTCTAGTGAGACACATCTGTGCAAGATTCTTTCTCCGGACCCAAAATGACTATTAACAATGACAATGATTTTTAATTATTCTCAAAAGGACAAGTTTTAGACCTCCTGACCAAGCATTGAAACAAGGTTCCTCCTGGATGCTCGAAGACCTTTTATTCATGCCAGATCAGGCTCAGATAAAGCTTGTAAACAGAGCAACAATTTCACATTTTGGGTGAACTATATCTTTAACAGAAAATTACCTTGGAGTGATCGATCTCAATTCCATAGAGCAGAACATTTCCCTGTAAGACTTCGGAGGCCAGACCCATGAAGGCTGTTAACTCGTCTGTCTTCTGGCTATCGACAGACCGCTTTGTCATGTTCAGCTGTACCTGTCAAAAAAAGAAGAAAAGACATATCCATTCATTTATAGCAGGGCTTCCCAAACAGGGGGGGCAGGGGGTTCTTGAGTTGATGAAAATTAATTAAATGAAATTAATTAAATCATACAAATGTAAAATTAAATCTAAAATCTAAGATTCCTAAAATCTAAAATAACTAAATGATAGTAAATAAATAAAACTAAAACATTTACTTTTATATACAAATATATACAAAGAAATGTGAACATGAGAATGTGTTGTCAAGTTATTGAAATACAAACTTAAAATCTAAAATTACATAAATACAAAAATAAAACATTTACTAAAACAGATGAACATTTTTTTTACCTACAGTAGTTTACCTACATGTCATATAACTATTAACTGGCATCAATATTAACTTAAAATCTAAAATTGAATAAATAAAAAATAAAACATTTAAAAGATGAAATATTTAGGATGTTTACCTGCATGTCATGTAAACATTAACTGACATCAGAGAAATGTGAACACACAGAATGTGTTGTTAAATTATTGAAATATTAACTTAAAATATTTCAAGTAAATATTTTAAGTCAAAGGAGTTTGGCTGACAAAAAGGTTTGGGAATCTGTAATCTACAAGAATTAAGAAATACATTTTAAAAAAAAAACTTTCTTTACTGACTATAGACATATTGAGGAATTGATCATCCCATACTAACCTGCCACTTATCTAAATAAAATATTCCCTATTCTTCAAAAACACTTTTGATATATGTGGAAGAGGCACATTCATTTTAAAAGTACCCCATAGTACTCTTAAAAAAAAAAACACTCACAAGTTCTCTGTGTATTTAGACAGGTTAGGCTCCCATGTGAAACAGCGAGAACCAGCTCTGAGCGAAAAGTTTCCATTGCAACTGACCGAGCATTCACCGATCCGTTAAATTAATACAGTTTATTTTTCCGTTCGCTTACATCACCATTTCAGGAAGATGTGGCTTGTGTGTATACGCACCAAATAAAACAGAATGTGCTCATATTGCAAATTGCTTAAAGAAAAATTTTAGGTCATAGCCTGGAGAAATGGGGGAAATGCTGTTTACTCTATCATGAAACTCCAAAAGCACAAAAAAAGTAACTGTGACAGCCAAACAGGAAATGTAATAGCATGTTAAGAGGATACAAATGTAATGTAAATGTAAAGAAATCAAGCAAACCTCTGAACAGCTCTTTATAAAAAAATCTTGAAGCAAGGCTTGAGATTTTACTCGCAATCACACGCTCTCACTGCCACAAGTGTTATCTTATCATCACATCTGTGGTGGTGATAAGAGCAAAGCATCTGTGAAATACTAAAAACAAGGGAAAACATAATGATAGAGAGTAGAGGTTATCTAACAGGCATTCAGAGGGAATGGTAAAGGAAGCACATATGGATTCCCACAGTGGGGTGTGGATCCCTGGATTCAGACGTCAAAACTGCAGGAGCAGAGATTTTGTGTTTTCGAAACACATTTAAGAAATTATTCAGGGTGAGAGTGATGTTTTGAGGTACACATGCTGGATAAGAACCAGGAACCCAAACATTAACGGTTTTTCCAACTCTCAATACTGCCATCAAGCAAATGTGCTTCAGAAAAAAAAGAAAAGAAAAAAAAATCAGATGCTCTTGTTGATTTTTACTTTTTAAAAGTAATTTACCCTAAAGCATGTGACCCGGACAAGATCATGTTTTGGCCTAATCATATACAAATACCTTAACTTACGGTTAAAATAAAACAGGAACACATAAAAAATTATTTAATCCCAACACAACGAGCGCTTGGCCCCTTGGCTGTTTAGATTAATGGGGTGTATGGAAACTTACCCAAACAATAACTACTGGGTATAAACGAGCGTGGCTAAGGTCCTTAAAACGTTTCACCATTTCTAGGACCCCTGAGAAGTTTGATCCACTCATCTAAAAAAAAAAAGAAAGAAGACAAATCATGTTAGTCACATTAAACTAAATTCAAGGGCTATATTTTCTAAATGATGTCTTTAAATACTTCTGTGAACATGTATAATAGACTTACTCAAATTAAACAGAAGCTCTTATGAGTTTTGATTAGAATGGTTAACGTTATACACCAAACATTTATTTTATTTATATACAATTAAACAATAAATATAATGTATCCATCAGGAATTGACGGAATCATAATAATACATACATTACTGTTCAAAAGATCCAGTTACATGCAATAAGAAATTCAATTTTGATTTATGCTGAGTTTAATGTGAAAATACATGTGTCTACCGTTGACGTACAGATATGTAAATGAAGTTTGGGGTTTTAGACAGGTACTCCGTGTTACTCTCTTTTGCACATGATATGATGTCTGTCTCAATCTGTGAAAAAGAGAAAAGAGCCCAAATTCAATAAAACAAGCAATATCACAATCAGGGTAGACAGAGGGGAAAAAATAATATTTATTAATATCTAATGCAACCACAAATGCTCTACATATGAAATCCTACCATAGTCCTCATATCAAATCATTTCCTGTCCCTGGCCTTGTTGAATATCTTGTACAGAGATGAAATGAACAGAAATAAACAGAAGGATTTGGCACGGACTTGACCTTGAAGAGAAATTTGGAAATATGAAATGGCTATTGGAAACACATGCAGGGATTATTCGCTCTTGAAAGATAACCAACCGCGGCTTTAGACGAAAACCAGTTCGCTCCGAGCTATGTATTTACGAGATCATTACGACATCTGAACCATTGAGCCCACACGAATCCTGTTCACAGGTTATTTGAATGGTGGCAGACCAAGAATAAGCGCTTCATAATGACCAAAAACCCCAAAAATCAGTTTCAACAAGCCACACACCTCATTAGGCGTTATAGGTCACGCAAAAAATTCTGGTAATGCTTTAATTTCCAAACATTTCCAATCAATTGACATTTCTGATCATTCTTAGGGATTTGTAAACTATTCAAAAAGAGAAATGTGTTTTTACCGGGCAAGGAGTTCAATTTTAACCGCAGTTACGTGTTGGGAATCATGTTGGCTCATGTTGTGCTTTAATCCGAGGTTGACGTAGGAATACATTACAGCCAAGAGTTATGCAGTATCACTGAAATGCCAGGATTACATTTAGTCAATGGAATTTTATAGTCTCCGATGGATTTAAAGTGGAAATTTTCGTGTGAGATTTACTTATGTGGCTTAAGATGATATATACACTACCTGCATGCTCTCAGCTCTAAATTATCTTGAATTACCACAGCTGAGGAATGTGAATATCACTCCCAGTCACATATGAAATGTCACGTTCGAGATCTGCACCTTATGGCACACGGATTCAGACTTTAATCCTCCATTTCCAAGCAAAAAGTGTTCGCCCCTAGTGAACATGAGCCTTTGATGAAAGTAGACGGCAACCCGTTCCAGTTCTTATCTGCAGCATACACGGGTGTAATTATTACATCTCGCTAAAAGGATCATCTTATCACTCTCTGTTGTCCTTTATAAGCAAAACACGCAGCCAGGGCCAATCATACCACCTGCATATGCCTGGAACGGGCTCAACTCGAGTTCCACATCACTGTAATGGAGACACTGTAATGGGGATTATATTTACCAAATGGCACTGGGACAAATTCAAATCTCCTGCTTTTCTTTCATCTCCCTCGAGTCGTAGGAACAGCTCGGGAGAACTGACCCCGGCCGGCACCTGGGGGAGCGGCAACGTCTGGAACCAATCAAGCCGTACTTGATGCTGGGTGCTCTCATGTTCGCAACATTATCAAGAGGAGGACATGTGCTTGATGAAGAACTTGGAACGGCTACAAAGGAGGATGGTCTTGCATTGCATGGAGCCCGAATGAAACACATCATATTTCCTTTTTGTCAGTGCACTGGAAGATGGATCTCCAACCGCGAGAGCTACAATGTGAGGACATGTCTCAAGCTGGACCGGCTCCAAAAATCAAAGTGGAATAAGTGGGAGGGTGGTCACACTTGTAAAAGACACCTTATCCATTTAAGCAATTACATCTAACGGGACGGCTAGATTATTGCTCAAGCCATCTGTGACTCCTCATGCTTGGTTTGTAGGAAATTGGGGTAAAAGGAGTCGGGATGGAGATAGATATATCTAAACATCTTAATACTCAATGCATTCCTAAGCAAATGTTAACTAAACCGTAATAAGAGGGATGTCATCTTCAACATACCATGTTCAGATTTTTCTTAAGCGTTTTGGTCAACTCGACGGCTTCTGCTTCAGCTCCTGCGATGATACACGCTGACATCGAAAGAGTCTCTTAAGGGAAAAAGAAAATAATGTTTCAAGACTAAACAGATAAGAAAGTACAAGAGCATTGCCAAAATGAGTATATTTGATTTAATCTTAGTCACTGTAAGTTAACCTTGTTTGTAACCCAGTGTTGGAAATGCTACTCTGAGGCTTCACAGGGTTTCACAGACAGATTTAAGCCAAGGATTTAGATTAAGATTTAGATTAAGACAGGATTAGTCCTTAGGTCAATTATGAAATTTAAGTAGCTTTTATAAATGTGCCATAGAAAAAAACATTACTGGCATCCATCTTAAGACAAAACAATGGCAGTGACATATTTTAAGATGTATCCGTGCAAGTTGCTTGCAGTTAAAACAGTTTAAACATGCATTTTAGTCTGGGACTAGTTTAAGCCTTTTCTGTGAAACCAGGGGTAAGAGTGTTGGTCAGCAAAACTACAAGTTCAAAATATTGATGCTATTTAAGAGGTCAGCTTGAGTCAAACCCTAAAAAGAGAGTTTACATGGGTCTACAGGGGTCTTATCTTTTAAATATCTTAAATACAACTATAAAATAATATTGTTTACTTTTACAATTTAAGTAGTATTTATCTGGAACAAAAACAATGAGGTTCTAGGCAACCGCATTAATCTTGAACAAATTTCAATCAAAGACAATTAACAAAACTAGAAAAAAAATCATAATTAAATATAACTGGATCAAAACATAGTGACAAACAGAGACATTTCAATAATTTGCTACAAAACTGTAGCCTAGAAATCTAGACGCACCCTAGCGGCAGCAAATGTAATTTGCAGCCAGGGTCGTCTAGCAACTCTCCATTGGCTTGCGAGCATGAAAAACCAAACTCTAGTCAGGCCAATCACATCGTGTATAGAGTCGGTGGGCGGACTTAACATAATGATGGCAGAGATGTGACGGTTCCGCATGAATTCCCTGCTACTTGAAAACAAAGAAGATGCTGGAGCTGCTGCTGGCGAACAGCGGCCTTTCGAATCGGCTTTGGCCGCGACTCTGGAAGACTTAGAGTTAAGCTTTTCTTTGAGAAAATAACAAAGAACTGCACTGAAGTCCGTCGCTCTGCCTTCTTCGTTGCTCTGGTTGGTTGTAGCACTCTGCTATTGCGTGCAGAGGGAATTTGAAAGGCAACCGTTTATCCCGCCCCTTGGAATGAGCCCTGCCAATGGTGTGTTCCCAGACCCAACATCTTGATGTGGGTCTGGCTTGTCAGGCTAACAAAACTGTGTAAAAGGGCTGGACTCATTTTTTTGGTTCAATAATTTTCTTGAAATAAAAGAATAAAAAAAATGTATTAAAAAAAAAAAATTGACTGGGTCACAAATGCTGTGTGTTCTTTTTTGTGAGTAAATTCCTTAAGGAACAGGATTTATTTAATGTAATGGGAAAAAAATTAAATACAATGTGCAATAAATGTTTTAGCTCAAGAGCACATGACTCAAATACATAAGCTTCTATCATACTGAAAGCTATCGAAGTTAATCAGAGGCCTTAGCAACAATCCTGGCATTCAAACTCAAAGATAAATGGCTTTTTCCCGACCTTTCTCCAAAGGTAAAAACAGGGATATAGTGGACTAGGCAAAAGGAAACTTTAAATACAGCCAAAGGGATACTTTATTGTAAAGACAGGCATCAGAAAGCGGAAAGTGGCCCAATACTCAGCCAAGTTTGAAACATTTTTAGGCAATTTGTTGTTTTATTCCACTTATGTTGACATTATGGAAATGGGTTACAAGCCAACAGCAGCTTAATGCACTGACTGAATAGACAGGGTCATAATCGTATTACCTGAGTGCATGGAAACGTTTGAACCACCAATACAATTGAACCCCCACATACTGTATTTAATGGAAAAATAGAATGCTTTGATTTCTGTCCAAACCAGAGAACTGCCCCCTGCTTGGTCAACTCGTATCTTACAGGTCATAATAGGTCACTTTTGCAATTCCTCTTAAAAATATTGTTTGTATATAAAAAAGACAGCATGTAGACATCTAGAAATGGCAGTTTGCTTCTGTGGTTCACAGTCTCTTTTTGTATATTTACATACAATTTACTAACAGTTTGTTTTTGCCCAATGATGTCTCTAATTGTGGAAAACAACCTATTTTGACTTGCCCAGTTCAAATGTATAATCAAACAAGATCAACTCTGCAATAACAATAGTGAATGGCAATATTGTATTCCCAGCAATGTCTAAAATCAGTGGCCTGTGAAATATTTCTTTCTTTATTGCACAACTTGAATACAATACCTTTAATAATAGCCTCCGCAGCTGCTAGATCTCGCTTGTATGTTACCTACAAAAGATAAACAAGTGTTATAAAACATCACATTAAAGGACTGGGCAAAAATAACTGTTTGTGCTTGGTAGAAATGTGCCAAATATGACTGAATATTAGTTTTGTGGTCATACACATTGTTAGGAAAGATTTACGGTTTGTTCCAATATGTTTACAGTGCGGTCAGAAAAGTCTGAGAACACTATGATTATGATTCCACTTTTCATTTTGCTGACTGAATACAAACTGTTTAATTACAGTGGATTACCAGTACAAGTAGAAACAAAAAATATAAATGAATTTTTTAAACTATAAATTAGACTATTAAACTAGAATCTGACCTTTTTTCTATGTTTAAATGGGGGAAAAATACTTTTGGACCCCACTATTTATGGCATAAATTCTATATGCATGACAGGGGAAAAGTCAAATTTTTTGTTCCTTACTTTCCACAGAGTCGGTGGTCCCTCTATGAGCTTTGCATTCGTGCTGCAGTACTGCAGGGCCAAATGTAGGCACTCCGTCCCAAACTCAAAGTCAAATTCACTGCACTGCAAAGAAGCAATCAGGACAAAAACAGAACAAAATGAAACAAGAAGCCATTCAGTTTGATAAATGCTGCACTGCAAAAATTATTTCCTTCCTCAGTATTTTTGTCTTGTTTTCCATTACAAATATCTAAACATTCTTAAAGCAAGTGACATTTACTTGAGAAGCTTGATGAAAACATTGACAAACAGCAGCATTTAACTAAATATTTTGCTAAAAAAAGAAAAAGCAATGCAAGGTGAATAATTATTCTTGAAATAACATAAAATAAAACAAAACAAAGGTGCACTGCAAAAAAGAAAAAGATCTTCTTCCTGAGTATTTTTTTCTCGTTACCCATTACAAATATCTAAACATTCTTAACTCAAGTTACATTTACTTGAGAAGTTTGATGAAAACATTGACAAACAGCAGCATTTAACTAAATATTTTGTTACAAAAAAGCAGTGCAAGGTCAATAATTTTCTTTAAATAAAATAAAAAATAATAACAAAACCTGATTTGATTGGGTCGGTAATTTTTCTTGAAATAAAATTAAACAAATTAATATAATAAAATAAAAAGATTTTTGTCTTGTTTTCCAGTACAGATACAAAACATTCTTAAATCAACATAAATTTACTTGAGAAGCAAGATTAGTCTTGAGAAGTCTTGTTTTAACAACAATCTATAATTTTATAAAGATTTTGTGACTTTAAGCTTAAAAAAGAAAAACATTTCCGCCAGTGTGGTAAGAAAAATAAACGCAATTTAAGGGAAATTAATTTATTTTTGATAGATTTTTTTGAAAAACAAGAATTGTTATCTTATGTCATGTTGCTTCTCAAGTATTTGTATCTTGATTTGAGAATGTTTAGATATTTGAACTGGAAAACGAGAAATACTGGGGAAGAAAAGCATTTTTGCCGTGTGAAGTTACTAATGACGTAAATCAGAAGAATACAAACCTTCAGTCAAACACGTGTGTAGGAATTAACTTTTCAGGAAAGACTGTTTCTTACAGAAATACATGAAGGCACGTGAGATTTTTGTATATATATATATATATATATATATATATATATATATATATATATATATAAATGTCCCTAATTCTGGTAACACATTGAAAAAGCTGAATAGAGTCCTTGAAGCGAATCGCTCCAAGACAGCGGTTAGATTACACAACCTAAATCATGCCACCCGAGACGTTAGGGGGGGCAATATCTACAGCAATATTTCATCCTGGGTGGAGCGGAGAGCTTCGCTTACAGGGCTCTGTGATTTCAAGGCAAATTAAAGGAGAAAGTCCTGCAATCATTTAACCTTTGGCATTTTTTCCCCCTTTTCATCAACACACAGCCAGACCCTCACGGGGTTGGATGTCTCTTCTTTTGTGAAGCTCAAGCTCTCTGAGACTCACTGAGATGGCATGCTGAAATGGCATCAGTCATTTTGAGGCTACCACAGAGAGGGTTTTGACACATGGCCGTTGGCTACATCCAAAAAACCCTCACTCAAAACACCCACCTGAAATAACCTCTATTGTAAAAAGCGTCAAACCCGCTGAATACTACATAAAAAAAAAGAGGTATGGACTGTCTTATGTCACGTGGTGGCAGAGACTCATAGAAAAGGGGGTTCAAAAAGTAAGGAGAAGCATATAAATCTTCGCAGACCCTTCAGTGTTGGAGTTGGAGAAGAAAAGCCCCAGAAGAGCCGGGGTATCAGGTGACACCCAAGCGGGCTTGATATTACCCATTCTTCAGATTGCCTCATCCGCTGTATTTCTCTATGTCATGGTTTTATCTTTATTTAGAATTAATTGAGGACGGACAGCTGCGACTTGACACAGAAAACTCATGCCAATGTTCGATATCACAGCCAAAAACAACAGGACTGTGAAATCAAAGTTTTCCAGGAGCAAAAAATTCGGCACCCAAAAAAATGGTCCTCTCAGCAGCCCCATAAATCTCATTGCTTCTTTTTAACACTTCTATCTGTTACTGTTATCGAAAGTTTGACCAAAGGCGTAATCGAATCCAAAGATTACAAAGAACTACAGCAATAAACGAGGTAAAATACACACCACTTCCATGAGAAACTTTAGTCAACATTTCTGTTAAAGCATTGTTTGAGTTGATCTTGAGAGGAAATACTGTAATTCTGCAGTCAGCTACGTGACCTAGGCCAGACTAAACCATTAGGATTTATTCTTCTGACACAACACACTACCATGGGAATAATAATAATACTCAAGTCACAGTGCCTTAGAGCAGAAGGTACAGTGGATTTATGCAAATCTCAGGTACAATTAACAAAAGAGGCATATTATATATAGGCATATTATAGAATTATAAAATATACAATTATGCAGATGATATGGCACTTTTTATGGAAAGACTGTACATTTTGAGTATGAGGAGCAGGTTTTGAAACTAGAAAAATGGTGTGAAGCAAGTTCTTTATTGTTAAATGTAAGTAAAACAAAATAGTTAATTCTAAATTATTCAGAGCCTCTAACAGAAATAATTTGATGTGATCAAACTGTTGAATTTGTGAAGACTTAAGTATTTGGGAACCATGATTGACTGTAAATTGAATTTTTTCTGATAATGTGGATCTTATTTGTAAGAAAGGAAATCGAAGGCTATTCTTGCTAAGGAAATTGAGAGAATTTTCTGTGTGTCAGGTTGTTCTGCAAAGAGTTTATATAAGTTTAACTGAGAGTGCTTTAGGGTATAATATAAATGTGGGGTTTGGACAAGTTTATAAAATTAGAAATTAGACAGAATTACAAGAGTAGCAGGTAAAATTGTAGGATCTAAGCAAAAGTCAGTCACTCAATTATATCAAACTGCTGTTCGGAGGAAAGCTTTGACTATAACAAGAGACACAAACACACCCCTTGAATCATGTTTTTGAATTATTACCATCACGTTGTGAGTACAGAACACCAAAAGCGATTAAAGTAATATATAAACAAAATTTGTACCAAATGCAATAAGTCTTTTGAATAAGAGGTAGGAAATGTGAATATTTTATGAATATCTTTGATATTGTGTATTGTTAGATGTATCCGGTGGATGTTGTCTATTGTTAATTGTTTTTGTGATTGTATGGCGAGACCGAAGACCAATTTTCGGCTAAGGCTGAACAATAAAGTACTTACTAACTAACATGTTGCTCCAAGATTTGACCACTGAGAGTTTCTTTGTCATAGTGAGGTACTTGTTGTAGTAAGCGCCAAACGCACTGGATACTACATTAAAAAAGGTCACAAAGAATATTGCGATCAAAACTCAATGAGCAGTACATAAATATAATACAATTATTATGTATATTAATTATAAATAATTATTTATATATGTATATAATAAAATATTTATTTAATAAAAAAGTATGTTCAAGAATATTAACATAAAATGACCAAGAAAAAAAAAGTTAAAAAATGGGATATTTATGAACAGTCCATAAATCTAATATAAATAAACATAATAATTATATAAAATAGTTAGTTATATCAATATACATATTTTATATTATAAAATATGTATTAAATAAATATATATTTATAAATAAACAAACATTAAAGTGGAACAATATCATATTGAGATTCAAAAAGCAACAAGCAGTAGACAAATCTAAAATAAATTATAAAATAAAAATAATTATTTATATAAATATTTGATATTATAAGATATCTATTTTATAAAAAAAAATATGTAAAAACAAATATTAAGATTGAAGAGTCTCATACAAATTGGGCTCGAAAAACATCAGTAGTACATACATAAAAAAATAATGAATATATAAAAAAATATTTTATTACAAATGCATTTAAAAACATCAAACTACTGAGATGCCCAATATTACAATAAAAGTCACTGCGGGGATGTCAAGGTGTCAGAGGTTTCTATTATCAGAGGAAAGTCAACCTTAAAGTACTTTGCACATTGAAAATAAGGTTTATGCTAAACAATAAATGTGTCTGGGTTGCTCATACCCGCTGGTAGGCCTGGAAAATAATGTCATAAAGAAATCCTTGAGGCATTTCACTGGCTCGGTACTTGGCTCTCTCCAGCGAGTGGTCCAGGTAGCCTTCTGACGTTGTTGCGATGACCGTGGACACCAGAGGACGTATCGTGCCCGAGGCCTGAAAAGAGCAAGAAAGGTGGACAATAGGACAATTAAAAACAGGCCCTGTGAAAATCTGTTTATTGGTTACAAAACAATGGTGCATTTGGGTCAGCAATGAATCACTATCCTTCTCAAATTCTTATGAGTGTTTCATAAACATCTGGGTTTTGCTTTCCAGCCCTTGTCATAGCCTGGAAGGGGAGATTTAAAAGAAAATCACAGAAATCCTGAACCTCACGTATCAAAGCCAGCAAAAACATTACTAAAACATCTTATCCGGTTTCATGCTGTAAGGAGTAGTGCTGAGAGGTGTCAACAATATGTTTATCTTGACACTGACGTGATTTATGGACATTGGAACAGCCCGCAATGCAGTCAAACCACAAATGAACCAGGATTTCACGTCCTCTGCTGAATTATTCTGTTCCTGATACAGATTTCAATATGTTTACCTTGGAGGGACGGAATATTCTGTGGGTAGGGGATTCATGTTCTGTCACATATCTTAAGATTTATAGGTATTAAAAGAGATACTCTTTTTGGATATTTTTCATATTTATCATATAGCAGTAGTATTGTGAAATATTATGTAGGGCCCTTCGATTTCCGCAATGCAGAAAACGTCATAGAAGTTGGCAATTTTTGTAAGGCTGTACACTTAATAAAATCACAATTCCCTGGTTTCACAGACAGGGCATAAGCCTAGTCCCAGATTAAAATGCATGTTTGAGCTGTTTTAGCTGAAAGTAACTTACATTGACATATCTTAAAATATGTCACTGTCATTGCTTTGTCTCAAGATACACTCAAGCAATGATTCTTTCTAAGGCACGTTTATAAAAGCTACTTAACACATCACATCATATATTGTACACACATAAACTCAAAAACCTTTGGTTTATTTTGAAGAAATTGTGACAAAAATATATTTCTATTGAAAAGAATGCACCTCTCAAAGTAATATATTAATAATAATACAATAATAATACAATTATTAAAACTTAAAGGAATAATCAAACTTTTTTTTTATTTGTTTACATTTTAACAGTAAACCTCTGTTGTGCAGCAGAAACGAAAGGAATTGTTTAATGTTAATTTGATTACACTTAAAAAGATTGAATAATTTAGTAGTTTTATGCCACCATTTGCTTACCACAATTTATGATGAAAAATTTATTAAATGATAAATGTTTTTTTTTTGTTAAACTTAAATTAACACAAAAAAGAATTAATAAATTATATACATTTCACGGTTTCAATTAATTAGACATGCTTTTTGATTACTAATATTTAATTTAACCATAAAATATGAGTGCAAAAAAAAATTAAATGGAAAAATAAAAAGGAAATTTGGGAAAAAATAACAGATTTCATAGGGCTTTATGCAATGCAGTCAAATCACAAAGGAAGCAGAATTTCCGTCTTCTGTCGAGTTATTCTGTTCCCAGTTTTAATATGTTTACCTTGGAAGGGAGACATATTCTGTAGGTAGGGGATTCTTGTTCTGTGGCATATGGAGTTTTTTCATATTTATTATATAACAGCTTCTCAGTCAGACACATCAGGAATTCTCCTTCAACAGCTTAAGGTGGCCTGACTTGTGGCCTGACAGGCATTTGGACCGTGGTACAGCAAATTATGAGGGGAGTGTTCAGATAGTGAAGACATTGGCCCTGTCCCAAATGGCGCACTTCATGTGGACTTTTCAGTCTCGTGGACTGCCCAGTACCCCTTAAATTGCGTGTGCTCGCTGAGTCTATGAGTCCGTAGGCCGTCCCATTCATCATTTTAACGCTCTGAAGAGTGCTCAGCAGCGCCCCCATTGTACTCTTGAAGCGGTCTTCCGCGAAGCCCGCATGGATGCAGGCTCCACACATTTTAACTACCCAGGAATCCTTGCGAAAGGCCAATCAGATAACGGATGCAAGGAGATTTCGCTCACGGACAATTGTTAACATGGCTGAGAAGAAAATATTTAAGTCTAAGTATCATTACGTTTTTTTTTACCTAGGTCATACAAGTTTATACAAACATTATGATCATCGACCAGTGGTTGATGTCTCAAACATAGGCTAATAATAGCACGCTGAATAATACGATCGCATTATGATTCATTAAATAAATAGAACCAAATGTCCCCAGGGATCTATTTTGGGACCTTTATTGTTTTCTCTTTATATGCTCCCCTTGGGCCTCATTTTTCAGAAGTATAACATTTCATATCACTGCTATGCAGATGATTCTCAGCTTTACCTTCCAGTAAGGCTTTTACAACACTGCTTCATTTGATGTGTTATTGGGATGTGTAGTTGATATTAAGAGCCCATACAGAAATGTAATATATGTCAATATATCTAAATTACATATATAATGTCAGTGCCCATGTATGTCTGCTGCCTATATGAGAATATATGCAAAATTCATATATATAAAACACAGACATATATGAAACATATATTTCAAAATATAGCAAAAATGGCCGTTTTCATGTAAGTGCCATATATTTTCCCATATATATGTATGTCACATATTTATACTTAATGTTGTCCATATATGCGAGAAACCAATACTATACTGTAATATATGCAGATATATGGTATCATATATGGATGAACTCAAATATTTTCTTCACATGTTTGGACACATAAATGTTCATATATGTTGCAGGCATATATTGTGTTCTCAGATAAGTCAAATATATGTATAGATATATGTCATGCTATTTAAAATATAAGTACATATATGGCCATATATTACATTTTTGTATGGGAGGTGGATGACAAATAATTTTCTGCAGTTAAATGAGGAAGCTTCTTTTAATTCTGGGCTGTCCGGCAGATTCCATTCTTGCTCTGAAAGCCCAGTTAGGTCCTCTTTCAACAAAAGTATGCAAACAAATCAAAAACCTTCGAGTGATCTTTGACTCTTCACTATTTTTCGACAAACAAATTAGTGCTGTTATTAGAGGAAGCTTTTTCCATTTAAGATCACCTGCAAAGTTGAAGAATGTTCTTTCAAGCAAAGATTTGTAAGTTGCAATTCATGCATTTGTAACATCACGATTAGACTATTGCAACTCTCTTTATTGTGGTCTTCCTCAATCTACATTATCGCGATTACAAATTGTTCAAAATGCGGCTGCACGACTATTGACTGGGTCTAGAAAGAGGGATCATATTTCTCTTGTTTTGGCCTCCCTTCACTGGCTTCCCATTAAGTTTAGAGTTGATTTTAAGATCCTTATGTTTGTATATAAGGCGTTGTCTGGCTGTGCACCAAGGTACATTTGTGATCTTATTGTGCCATACTGACCTGCTAGGGCACTTAGATGTTCAAATCCCTTGCTTTTAAATGTGTCACGATGTCGCTACAAATTAAAAGGTGATCGGGCTTTTTCTGTCGCTGGGCCTAAGCTTTGGAATGATCTTCCTTATCATGTGAGGTCTGCTCCTTCATTGGATATTTTTAAATCTACTCTGAAAACACATTTTTATTCTTTAGCTTTTGGAAACTTATAATTGTTTTTATAGCGTAGTTCTGCTATGCACTATGTACAGCACTTTGGATCAATTTGTATTGTGTTAAATGTGCTTTATAAATAAAGGTTGTTGTTGTTGTTGTTGTTGTTGTTGTAATGTCAGGGCTTTACTGAGTCATATGTAGCAACAACAACAATAGGCAGCATATTTCCCAGAACTTGCAACTCCTGTCCATAACAACAACAAGACCGTTATAGGTCTGCACTACATGACGTCACCAAAGTGTGGACTCTGAGGAAGTCCACAAGTCCAGAGTGTGCCATTTGGGACTGGGCCATTCATCATTTCAGGGAATGTTTTAAAATGAATTATTACATATGGCAGACACGCACAAAAAAAGAATAATATTTGAATTTAATCTTAACTTTTGTATAATTTACTTCAATTTTGGAGTTGTTTATATTGAAGCATAATGATATTTTGGGCAAAGATTAACAGGTTTATTTATTTTTCATTTTTCAAACCACTGTTAGACATAATCCAAAAAATTTTTAAAAAGCTCCAACCACACTGTTCATCATGTTAACGAACATAAAAATGCCCTGTTTTGAAAAACAATATGGATAAAGAAAAGAAAACAAACCCCTTGCTCTTTAGCTGCTAGGGTGATTTTCAGCAGAAGATCTTCTTCCACAAAAGGACGTACGGCATCATGGATGATGACCACTTTTGGTTTAGGCGGGAATGAGTCAGTAGTGTCACTGAAGGGCTGAAGTCCGTTGAAGATAGACCTGTGTCTGGTGGTTCCCCCGTGGACTACTTTTACCTTTGTGTGATTAAATTTCTGGACAATATTCAGCATCAAGTCATGATTCTCCTTAGCAACCACAACGACAACAGTTCCAATCCATGATAATCTGTCAAGAAAATACAGATAGAAGAACAGGTTTAATTTGTCTAGTTTTAAAAAAAGACAAAACAACATAATCGCTGTGACAATGGAGTAAGACAGGGAACACATTTTATGTTATGCTGCTGTAAGCAGTGTTATTTTAGTATTTTGTATATATTAGTAGGCTACTACATTCTAACATGCAAATCTTTTGCCGTGCTGTTTTTTTGTATTGGTATAGAAAAGCGAGATAGAGACAACTGTAATTTAATATCTTAAGCTGCTTATTTAGGTGATATCTGTCATATAGTCTGGACGTTTAGATGTAATATTCCCCCCAAAAAAATGAATTACAGCAGCTATAAGTTGTTGATTTTGTCCTTGAAAATTGAAGTGACAGCTTTTTAAATATGAAACTCACAGCTAACTTTTACATCACAGTTCAATTTATTAAATATGCCAAGTCAATGTCAAGTGCTTTTAGCCTTTCCCCGTTCTGCAGCATCTGCAGATGTTTTTAATAACGATTGAAAAGACTGTTGTGTTCTGGCCAATGCAGTAACGTTAGGTGTCCTTGGACTGCTGCCGGTTTACTTGGGAGGGAAAAAAGTCCTATTGTCAAACTAATAGACGTAATTGTGACAGGCATACTGATTTATTGTTATGCTGTTTTCATCTGCTAATAACAAAAAAAACATGTCAAGTAGGTTATTAAAATCAGTTTCGTGTGCTCACGGAATGGTAAGTCTCACCTCTCAAAGGCTTGAATCGTGTAACTTATCAGAGGTCTGTTAAGAATGGTGCAGAATTGTTTCGGTGTGGGCAGTCCCATTCTCTCTCCGGAGCCTCCGGCGGGCAGAACTACGGCTACCGGAAAATCCACCGCCGCACGGCCGAGTCGGTCCTCGCTCCCCTCGGCGTCGCTTGTGAGCATACAGCGGGGATCCATAGGCCTGTCGGAGGAAGAACAGCGCTCCTGCTGCATTTCTCCAGCGTTTTAATAAGTTCCTCACTTGCAGCAACCGTGTTCATGGAAAGAACCTGTTAACCGGTATTCTGCATTCTATGGGCGGGTGGTTACCGGGGTTTGAGCAGTGTTTCGCGGCAGTAATGTTGCCGTTTTCCCGCGGGTCCTACGTTACATGAGAACCTTTCATTCACTCATAATGAGACTGCTGTGAACTGATATCATTGTATAACATCATTCAATCTTTGTTAAATTATATTCCGAATCAAAATACATGCACAACTGGTCAAAAAGTGTAAATTACATTTTATCTTATGGTTAGTCAGAATGACTTTATATTGGCTAGTTCAAATTAAAACTCTTAATGTGTAACTATTTTTTTTTTTTACTAGTGCCTATTCGATTAATACTAGGAAAACTACATTTGAATAGTTACTTACAGATAAATAAAGAATAAATGGTATTAAGTGTTGGGGGATTTTTTTTTTTAAAAAAAGTAGTGCGTTACAATATTGTTACAACTAATTACGTTACTCAGTTACTTTTATGGAAAGTACTGCGTTACGTTACTTTTGCATTACTTTTTCTCACCTGGGCTGGGTTTGCTTGTTTGTATTTTAATTTTAAAAAGTTCTATTTTTGGCAAATTTAAAAGCCCTTTCACACCAAATGTGAAATGAAAAAGACTCTGGCTGAACGAAATTTCAATTTCAATAAATGGTAAAACAAAGTAACTTGTTACTTATTAGAAAAAGTAACTTGAGTTAGGCAGAGATGTATAGTTACGAAGTAGAACTTCGTATTATTTTTTTATTTTTAGTATTATTATTTTCTCCTACTTCCACTATAGTTCAGTACATATTTTCGATGAGTTTAATACTTTTACTCCGATAAAAAAAAAATGATGTGCTGCATGGTTACTTGTTACAATTAAAAAAAAATTTACGAATCATTCCAAACCCACATAATCAATGGAATTAGTACTTAGTACTTTATACATCTCTGAAGTTAATGCGTTACCCCCAACACTGGTAGTACTTAATGAATTTATAGCCTAGCCTACTCTGGTCACTATTGAAAAAGAACTAAACTAAAAATAATAACTAGTAACAAAATACTATTAACTAAAATGAGTTAATAATTCAATCATAACAAAAAAAAATAGATAGGCCTACTAAGGCTGCGTTCCAGTCCAATTGTCATGCCCTTCAATCGCTAACTTCGCTCCATCTCGTTAACTCGGATATACGCCATTGCTTACGTTGCATGAGTGCCCACTACTGGGGGAACCTTTGCAAGCTAAGCCCTTGATCACGTACAAGAATCCACTATGTGGTTGATTTATTATTTAATTTTTACCCTTACGAAATTGTTTAAGCATTCTATATGTATGTATATAGGTGTGTTTGAGTTGTTTACTTTTTTTTTTATTAATATATCATAGAGTTGTTTGTGGTGGGGTAAATAAATTAGACGTCACAATCGTGTTGCATTGTGGTATATGGAGCTGCCTGAGCTACCTCGGCCAAAATAGAGGGAAAGAGGGTCTGTCCATATAAACTACCCTCATCCACTTCACGAAGTGGAACGCACTTCAAAATGGCGGCAGAGATTCCCCTGAGGGGAAGTGCTTTGGGAAGTTCGCAAGTTCGTGTCTAAAAGTGGACTGGAACGCAGCCTTACTTGTTTTGAAAGCTGGTTAAAAATTGTCATAGAGTCTGATGATTGACTGCTAATGATTGGCAGCTAGTCTGTTCAGCCTGCGTTTTCTTTATTTGCACATGAAAGAGACACATGAAATGTTATTCTTAATTACTATTATTTATAATTTTCACTTTTTTGAATGTTTTTTGTCACCTGTTCCTCAGTTTCCTCAGTAAGCATGTTGGTGGCACATTGGTTCATTAATTCAAACGTATTGAATTAATAGACTATTATAGTTCAGTTAATAGGCATAATAGAAGTTGATAATGTGTCACCTCATCCAGAGATCAAAATTATTATTCTGAGACATTTTCAGATGTTTTCAATTTAATGCTTTTACACCATTATAGCCAATATGAGTGTTGTCACTATAGTGCAATATCTTGTCTGAATAATGCTTGCACAAACTAAAAATGTTTCAAAGTCGAGTCAAAATATATTACATCAGCTTATGCTGTACGTAACAATATTGTATTTTTTAACACAAAAAGGTCCTGCAAAACAATTAATTACACAAATAAATGCATATGTATATGTACAGACATTTAATTTACATGTAGCTATGCATTTCTCGAGCTTGAGAAATGCTCTTATTGTTGCTGAACACAAAGACATACCCCCGTTTTCACAGACAAGGCTTAAATCCAGTACCAGACTAAAATGCATGTTTGAACTGTTTTAACTAAAAGCAACTTGCTCTGACATATCTTAATATATGTCACTGCCATTGTTTTGTCTCAATATGCACATAGAATATGTTTTTTTTTTCTAAGGCACGTTTATAAAAGGTACTTAATTTGAACTAAGGCCTAATCCTGGCTTAATCTAAACCCTGTCTGTGAAACCAGGCCTTACGTATACTACAGCAAGTGATTACCACACATATCAGTCAGGGATGACAAAAACTATTAGAATCACAGGCATGTTTCTAATTTTTGTAATGCAATATGCATTTGTCATTGTCCATCTCTTTCGACACTGGGTCACATGGGCTGCATGTTAATTGTGATTAAGTTGGTGATGAGATTTAGTCTTTTTTTCTCCTGCTTCCAAAGACTGCACAGTTTCACAGTGAACTCTGAGCCCTGCACTTGCTCACAAAGGCAGCACAAAGAAAGTTCAGTGCTCTTGTGAGCTGACGACACAAGCTCTCTCGTTCTGAGTTCATTTAAATGGGAAAATCTAGTAGCTCAGTCCGAGCAGAGACTCGTTTAACTTTCCGTCCTGGTGCCCCCCTTTTTTTTTTGCTTTTTCAACTGGGTATGAACGTATCCCTCAGACTTGACTCCCGATTCGTTGTGCTGCCGTGTGTATCTTTTGCATTTGCAGGAGGTCACCACTGTGATCTTGTAGGTCCTGCTGCTGCCATCCTGACACTGCAGCTGAATCCGTTGGGTCCGGGTCTTGTCGTTCACGCAGCGCCAGTCCTGAGTGTTTCGGCGGTTCCAGAGCTTCCTACTGTATCCACCGATCCAGTTGGGCAGCATCTGAGCAGGAAGACACTGTCCTGTGCACACCAGTTCTTTAACAGGGTTAATGCTGGTGCACTGGCCGTCTGAGATGTACTTGGTGGATCGCAGCTCTCTGCAGCCGACGGGGACTCGTTCTGTAACACAAAGTGGAAAAAAAGAACATAAACTCTGCATGAAACATAAGTCTTTTCTTTCCTATTGTGACATATTCCAGTGAAACAGCTTCTCAAGCAAGAAGAAATGTAGGGCGGGACTTCATTTTGTCCACCGGGAACTGATTGGATGGTTGTGGTTTGCTATTGGTCGATCTCATGTGAGTGACAGGTTGTCCCGCCCTCACGCCAGTAAACACGTCATCAGAGAAGAGAAAATATGTCATTGTAATAGGGAGGGGACGTTATTTTGATTAAAGATTAGGAAAGCACATGAATTTTAAAAAAATAATGATGATAAATCATTTGTAATACTGCAGTATTGCATAAAATTTCATACATTTCAGTTGATTTCATGACTTCATTTAATATACTCTCTAAATCTTTAAAGATCAATAAAAAAAGACTTCAGGATGTAGGATTGGTGTTGTTCTAAAGTGCTCCTTCATGGTTTGTGTGCAGACATAAACAACAGTTGTATGGATGAAATGCTTTGTTTGCTTTATTTCAACCCATTTCTGAACTGAGCGGAAATGGCTTAATGTACAGATGAATGACGACTCTGAGCCTCTTATTGTCAGATTTCGCCGGTGCTGCTGGCTAAATCAGAGCAGTGCCTCTTGTCAGCGTAACCCAAGCCAAAATCCATTCACACAGCAGCAACACACCACGGTTACAATGTACCCCCCTCACTCCGTGACAAGACGTGATGAATGGGGATCGGAGGGACATTTTCTTCCTCCCTACTTCAAGTTACGGTCGTTCAAAATAAACAGGGTTCCCCCTGGAGACTAACTGAAAAACTGAGCTGCACCTCCACTCTCCCAGTCTGACAGGATTCGCTCAGCACACATTGTTTTATCTCTGCTGCATGTGGTTGTGAGCCAAGAGACTATGTAATAATCCATATATAACCCTAAAAGGCATGGATAACTTTCCCCTTTAAAATGTATAGAAACAATAGATTGTATACAATTAATAGATTGCATTACTGTTTACATGTTGTCTATAATATGCTGTGACAACATGCCCCTCTGGGTCAGCATGCGTTAACAAAAATATCCTTTTTTCCTGGGTGACAACGGGGGAAGATGGGCAAGGTATAAAGTATACATCTATACAAAAATTTACTTTCAGTCATAAACTTCTGAAGAAGTCTGTTTACTTTCTATTTTTTAGGACTATGAGCAAATAGATATGAGAATATTTAGTTCACATGATCAAAGACAAAGTAGGCTAATGTAAAAATTCTGGGAACATCAGAAAAGAAGATCAGTCTATGTGCAAAACATTGAATATATGTTAGCCTAAATATTTGTATATAGCCATTTTTTTAAGGTTTGAAACATGGATTTAAAATTTATAAATTGAGTTTAGCTGAGTTTAAATTCATAATGGGACAAAAATGCAATAGTAACCTGAAATGTATATCTTGAAGAGCTATTTCTACCTAATTTAACGCATAAAAAATAGTTTTGGTGGTGGTCTAAAATTAATGTAGGCTATTAGGTTGATGACGTAAAACAATAATTTTGTTTTGAATAAAAATTACATGCTTTTAGGTTACAATTTCTTTCAGTGTATATTGCTGCTAACAAGTGAAGATTTAAAAGGCGTTTCTCTAAATCAACCATAATTGTCACTTTCCATAGAGAAATGTCACTAAAAATGGTTTATTGTAAAAGTTAATTCTAAATGGAACATCAGAACAATCTCTTTAAACGCGATTTCTTAAAAAGAAAAGCTGCCATTAAATGAATAACCACTAATAAAAACAAGTGTAGCCTGATGTGTGGCGAGGCGCGTGAGCTCACCTCTCTCGTGCGCTGTGAAACCTCTTCCACCGGTGCGCGCGCGGTTCAGAGACGCGTTGCTCTGAGTATCCTCAACGGGACTGACAACATGAGAGTAGAAAATCTCCGTAGCATCGTTCTTCAAAGTCAGACCACTCCTTATGAAGAAGCAAAATAAAAACATGAAATTGCACGATTCGGGTGCGTTGATATACATGGTGATGTGAAATAACCCGCAGCCAGTGGAGAGATGCTCCTGGAATCTGAGTGATTCTCACTCACTATCATGTCTTGTGTTATATATACAGTCAGTGGGCTATATATACACGCTCCCGCCTCCAGATTTGGCAAAGGCTCAGGTGAGCGGAATGATAAAACAAGCGTCTCTCCTCTAAACCACACCCAGTCAAACACTCAACCCTGTGAGGTGCTCCAACATCTGGAGTCAAATGAATGGTTACTGGACTCCCCGAGAGCCCCTAATTCACTTAGAGATGTTTGTGCTGTTAAACACTCAACTCTTTATATAAGCGAACTGTGCATGATTTTTAAAGAGTGTTGCAAGCAAGCTTCCCACAAAATAGTTAGGCCTACTGTGAAATTAGCCTACGAAAAGTGACTGAGAAAACATTATTTCCTCATTTAAACTGCAATTAATCAACAATAATCTGTTTGGCAAGTTGATTCGATCTGTTTATTGAAAATGATGTGAAAACGACTTTCGTGGCAAAGATGGTACGTTTGATTGACTGATTAATTGTTTGACTGATTGATTGATAAGCAATTATTGAATACTGAAGGCTATGCGAACTATGTTGTTAGGTAAACACTATTTCTAAGGCCACACATTTACATAGATATTTAATCTGCATACAGGTTGACTTTGAAAATGAAAACTGTGAAATAAAATGAAAACTAAACTTTACGTTTGAATTTGAATTGTGCCACTACAGTATTATTGCGTGAGCATTAATAAAAAGCTTTGTAAAAACTGTTTGCAGTTTCTTTTTCACGTTTGCCTTTTCATTTTAATACTGGCAGTCTTGCCTCTAGTGAAAATGAAATGTCCAGCAACAACCATTTTATTTTTCAATTTGACAGGGATGATGAGTCACTGTAATTTCATTTTCAATTTTGTCACATATTTTGCGTACAGTTTTCTATAATGAAATGGTTTTAGTTTTCATGTTTATTATTTAATTGATTTATTTCAAATTGACAGAAAATGCCTTCCATTTATTTCATGATAAACATTTAAAACTGTAGTAGCTGATCACTGATCTTTAATAAAGATAACGATACATAGATAGATAGATATATCTATTTTATAATAATAGGCCTAATAATAATAAAATTATCTCCACTTTTTGGCCGTATAATTAAATAATTAAGAGTTAAGAAAAGACATGCCCCTGAATTTTCTTAGCCTATTATTCTAAAAGCCTATATGCCATAACAGCCCAAAGGAAGTAATGGAGGCTTAACAACGTTTTAAAGGAAAGGCCTGCCACCTCATGGACAAGCAAAGACAAGAACAGCAACCAAAGATTTGAAAATGTCACCTTAGACAACTAAAATTGTGTTTTAAAGTTCCCATGATGCTGTCAGCGTGCGCGTTTCCTATATTGTCAGGGTTGCGCGTGCGCGCTCAGAAGAATTGCTGAGCAATAATTGGTCATCAATTGATTTTTGGGAAAATCAAGATCATTTGCCATAATGTGTGATTAAGCGTGACACCGATTTTACCCACCTAAATATAAATAGCTTGAGATGTAGACAAAAAAAGCATAATTTATAAAACATCGAACATGTTTACATATTATAATTGCTATTTTATTCATATTATATTTCTCTTCCATTTCCCATCCACTATAAGATTATGTTCAAGAGCAGTCCACACTCTCTGTGGGAACCTGAGCCCACCATCTCTCTCTTAAGTGCATCTACCATTGTATTTCCTTAAAAAGATTACAGTATAAACATTTCTTGATATTTAAATGTTAAAGTAAGAGCTAATCAACGTTTTAAACATGTGATCAGTTCTTATCCCATTCATGGACTCTTGAAAATAAAGGTTCTTTATTGGCATCATCCATGAAGAAGTCTCCGCACAAATTGTTCTATAGAGGAAAATCATTTTTTTGATTATTAAAATGTTATTTATTATAACTTATTAAAACCATGGTTCTTTTAAGAACTGTTCACTGAAAGCTTCTTTGCCAAACCCAAAATGGTTCTTGGCATCATTGTAAAAAAAAAAACTTTTGGAACCCTTATTTTCATGGCAACCAAACACAAATATATAAGCTGAAGATGGAAGATTCTATGCACTGGCAAAAATTGACTTTTCAGACAATGCATCTTTTATTAATGTTTCAGCTTTTTATCTGAACCCCTTCACACCAGATCCTGAATATCACCAATAAATCATTTACCATCTGTGCAGTTTTAGATTGAAAAGGTTGGCAATCCATAAACAAACAAACTTCTAATATTAAAACATCACCAAAACATATCTGAAAATTATGTAAAATGGATAGATGGCTGTTTTAAGCAAATTACACCATTATGCATTTGGACACTAGTTGAGACGAGACAATTGTTTTTTCATTTCTGACAATATTTAGTCATCCATTTCCAACATTAGATAGACAACCACAAACCCAGTACGTAAAGTAAAGCTCTTATCTAACAAAGAACTAATAACTAGAAAATAAATTCCAGCATTTTAAGAAAAGGATTGTTTTATAGTTATATATTATATATATATTATATTATATATTATATTATATATATATTTGACATACTAACTGTCAAACTTAGATGATCTCCAGACCCCTGCCGCCACTCTTGTTCGTGTGGTAAAACATGTGACACGCCCAAGTGGGTTAAATCAAAGAAAAACAGCTCTCACGGTGTCAATTCAATCTCACTAAACATTGTCAAGACTAACGTGTGCGTTTAAGTTATGTTTCTTAAACAGATGTAGTAGGTGACATCTGATATTTGACATATGTTCATCAGAAAACATGTGAGCTAATAGTTGATCACTTAAAGATGGAAAACATATTTATTTGCTTAGTGAAACATTATGGTATTTCAATATCAGATGTCTCCAAAAATAACTTTAATTCTACAGTTTTATGAAGGCTCTCACGAGCTGTTGCCAACTAATCATTTGATCCTTTTCCATAACAATAGACTAAGAAATTTAAGGCATAGGCAACAATATATTACAATCTTTCGAAAAGCAAATCCTACATTACACACGCATGATTTTCACATACATAAATACGTATATTTTTCCAACATAAATGTAAAAAGGCTACTAAAAAAAAAAAAGTCAATAGTAAACCTTTCATCCTGTGCATTTGTGTGGCAAAGCTTTTGGTGGTTTTTACTCTACATTATGTGCTTCAGAAGAGCATCCTGTACAAGAACCATGAAGAAACCTCTGGCTGATGTTACGGAAGTGCTCTCTTTTGTCTTAGATGGGTCTTCAATGATGATAATGATGGTTGCTGGGTTGAAATGGAGAGTCGTTGTGATTCAGTCTGCAGTAACAGAGACTGTCACAGAGTTAATGTCCTCGGTTTGGTTATCTTAAGAGCTGATGGTCTCACTCTGACTGATGGAGAGCTCCTCCAAAGTGCCGGTCGTCTCCTCCAATGCCTGATCATCCTCAGCTGTGCGTGAGAAAAAAAAAAAGAGCTTGATTGACATTTGTATCAATATTATTCAACCACAACAAAAAATAAACTGGAAAGCCTTCTATAACTTGTTCATTCATGGCACAATGTTTCTCCTGGTTTCCACGTTAGAGCTCTCTGATATGGTTTATAACAGTGAAAATGTAAAAGTAATTCAAAAACATACAGCACAAACAGTGAAGCTTTATTTACGACACAAAGGCTGTGTTCAAAATCGCCCCTTATACGATCATTCACTACTAATATAGCTGTTGCGGTTTCATAATCATTTAGAAATTTGCAAACTGGCAGCTCCAGTAGTAATGAAAATATTTATCTTGAACTCTGTCACAATGTACAAACCTTAATTAAACAATTTAATTATCAATTAAAAAGGAATTTATACCTGCATGATATTAAGCTGTAGCTAGCTGTTTGTAAAATGGATAGATGGATCATAATTGCTTTAGTTGTGGGCGCCATCTTCTGGTAAGACGCGGGAATTCATTCAGCGTGCAACTCTCACAGTGCATTATGGGCATTCTCTAGCCACTGAGTGTATATCGAATGTACACCCGTTATTGAGGTGCATTGTGGGATTAAATGAGTTCACTCGATATAACATCCACTATGGTTTCTGACACCACTACAAATGGATGTCCCCTCAAATAGTGTCCTATTTAAGGGTATAGGGGGCGATTTCGGACACAGCCAAAGACTTTTATGTTTCAGTTCTTTTTAATGAATCAAAAACATACAGCGTGAACAGGGCAGCTTGCTTTCCGAAACAAATAATTTAATTTGATTCTTTTAGTGAATCAAACACATACAGTGTGAACAGTGTAGCTTAATTTGTGAAACGAATGACTTGTATGATTTGTTTTTTTTTTAGTGAATCAAAACCTTGACTTGGGAGTGTTAAAAGTGTAGCTTGATTCCTGAAACGAATGACTCTTATGATTTGGTTCTTTTTAGTTAATCAAAAAGCTTACAGCATGAACAGTGTAGCTTGATTCTTGAAACTAATGTCTCTTATGATTTAGTTCTTTTAGTGAATCAAAACCATGGCTTAGAGTGTTAAAAGTGTAGCTTGATTCCTAAAAAGAATGACTTATAATTTTGTTCTTTTTAGTGAATCAAAACCTTACAGCTTGATTACTAAAAAGAATGACTCGTATTTCTTTTCATCTCATTACATTAAATTCAGACCGCAAGCTCACAATTTGTTTGAAATTTAATTTCTTCATGCTGAAATGCTGTAGATTAAATAATGGCAGAGCGGGAAATTATTGTTGCATGCCTAAAGAATATGGTATTACCATGGTACGACGCCCAAAAAACATAATAATACCATTGTACTTGTCGTAAGTGTCACAGTAGAGCAATACAAATTTGATGTGGATACCTTTGGCCTGTTTCTGTAGTCGTGATGCTGAATCAGCTTCATGTTTCTCTCTCTGCCCCTGTAACATCTTACAGACCTTCTTATGGCTGAACCAGTGCAGCTTCTGACAGGCCTGGCCACAGTAGATCACCTGAACATACGCACAGATTTAAGCAAGCAAACCAAAACAAAAAAAAACCAAAAAAAAGTGCAACAATAATAAGTCAAACCGGATATTTACCATTTTGCAGATGGAGCATCTTTTCTCTGCCCCTTTCTCACCACAGGATGTGCAGAAGTCTGCGTCCATGAAGCCCACCTGCCCTGTGATGGCCTGGGTGAGCACTGACAGAGCGGTGGGGTCACTTCCCTGTCGGAAAAGGACTGGTGAGGCTTCCATAAGTGGAATATGGCTCAGTCTTTCTAGCTGAGGCTACATTTCCATCATTTTATTTCAATCCCATTTTCTTCGACATGAGCAAATAGAGGTCACTGTAACTCACAATTTCCACTGGAGCGATACTCCGGACCAGCTGCTGCAGTAATGTGGCATCACAGTATGGAAACTTCCTAATGCACTCCCGGAGGAACTTCTCCTGGAATACCGGGAAGCCGTCACTGTCTCGCCCTTTTACAAGACTGAGAAGAGATATCGGAGTTACTTTATAGATCAAAAGAGGGCCTTTTAATTACAAGTTTGTGGTTGTTAAGATTTTTTTATGTTTTTTCAAGAAGTTGACATTTCAGCATCATTACTCCAGTCTTCAGTGTCACATGATCCTTCAGAAATCATTCTAATATGATGATTTGCTGCTCAAGAAACATTTCTTATTGTCAATGTTGAAAATAGTTATACTGCCTAATATTTTTGTTGAAAACATTTTATCTGAATTCTGAATAGAAATTTTAAAATAACATTTGAAATAATTTTACTGTCATGTTGGTTTAATTTAACGCATTCTTGCTGAATAAAAGTAATAATGTCTTACTTAACAGAAGCCTTTGAACAGTAATGTATATATAATATTCTACCTCTTGATGAGGCCATCAAGCTTGTCCTGACGATCTTTCAGGAAAGAGCCACATTTCTGCAGCACACAGCTGAGGTAGTGCATCTTCATGGCCAACACTTCGTTCATATCCTGCTGTTTGATGCACTTCTCACAGATCAGCTCTAGAACCTGGAAGACACAAGAGGGCTTTACACACTTGAAATAGTTAACACTGGGTCAATTAAAACCCCGGGTTTAACAGAATCCTGGGTTATCTTGCTTCAAGTTTCACACTGCTCATACTTTACCCGCTGTTAACAAATAATCCTGGCTATTTCACTGACGTTTCACACTGTACATTCCTAAACCCTGGATTAACGTTCTTATTTGCATATTTTCTGTGTCAGTGTCATTGATTGGACAAAAGCAGCACACGACCAGCTCTAACATTGCGTATAATCATATTACACATTGTCGACTGTAAAGTTTTTTGCTTTTCAGACTATTAAGGTGAAAATTAAACAATATCTTTTCCACCTTTTCCCCCTCAAAAGTTAAAACGACTGTTTATATACAATGCACGGTGTTTCCGTGACTGAAAGAACGTGAATATGAGGCACGCAATTGGTTGTTGCATCAGAAGTGGCACTAACCCCTGCTCTGGAAAAGGGTTCATTGACACAGGGTGAAAAGCAGTGCTAACCCTGCTTCTAAATTACAAGTGTGAAACGTTCCTTTACTCTGGGTTTCCTTTGGGTTTAGAAGAACAATGATAACCTGGGGTTAAGCGCAGTGAGAAAAGATATTAAGATGGTGCTGAAGTTGGGTCAGGTTTCAATTCAATCAGGTTTATTGTAATGAATCTCAACTCAGCTCTGATCATAATGCATTAACATGCAACTGACCTTGCGACACTTCTCAAGTGCTTCCACATCCATCAACAGAGGGTTTTCTTTTACCACCATCACTATCTGCAGCATAACAAAACACAACAACATATAGTCTTAACAGGATGAATTATGTTTTGGCTATAGTCACTGGTTTGATCATTTTAAAAAATGAGACTGCTTTTTATTTTCGGTATCATAATTGTCATGGTTTAGAATGACCATATTGTAGCATGTTAGCTTAAAAATTTATTTTTTCAAGTTAGACTTTTGGGCTTTTCTGCCTTATTTTGATAGGACAGTATAGAAATAGACAAAACAACAGGAGAGGAGGGGGGGGGGGGGGGGGGGGGTGAAAAGACCGGGAAAGGCCCATAAGCTGGGACTCAAACTTGGGTCACCTGAGGCGCAGCAGAACTATATGTCACAAGAATATGAATCAGACAAAAAAAACTACCTTCACTGGGTTGAGGTTGGTACTCATGATAATTTTGTGTAGCGGTCCAGCGAGTTTAGAAGGGAGTTTTGGTTCCTTTTCCAGCCCCTGTGGTTTTGTGTAGTAATCCAACCTCGCACGGGAGAAGAAGTTATTGATAACTGTCACACAGTCGTGCTGCCCTGAAAAATATGTAATCTCATTTAATCTACATATTTGGGAAGAAAAAAAGAAAAATCTCCCAGAATATGGCAAATTACCATTAAAAAAATTGGAGCCATTAAGAACAAGGAGATAGCGGGCAGCACAAATGATTACAACATTGATAAGTGTTTCTTGAGCAGCAAATCATCATATTAGAATGATTTCTGAAGGATCATGTGACACTGAAGACTGGAGTAATGATTCTGAAAATACAGCTTTTTGCCAGGAATAAAATTACATTTTAAAATATATTAAAATAGAAAACAGTTATTTTAAATTGTAATATTTCACAATATTGCTATATTACTGTAGTTTTGATTTTTAAAAATCTTACCAACTTTGGTATAATCATAAAGATTTGAAGCACACTGTTTTCCCCATAATGCCATAATTTTGGCATACCTACAAAAGCAGCCATTTGTGCTGCTGTTCTGCCGACTGAGTTCACTGCATCCGTCTCGGCTCCAGCATCCAACATCATCCAGGTGATATCCGTCTTTCCTGTTCAATACAACGGATATGACACACTGTATTGTCATACTCTATTACTGGCATAAAATATATTTCAGGACACAATAAGTTCCTGATATACTCACAGCGAAGTTCTTTTTCATTCTTCGTTTAGGGGTAATAAGTGGTTTGAAATACCTTTGCAGCAATATATTGTTGGCAAACATCTGACACCACTCAAACTGCTGAGAGTGACATTTAAATGAATATGTAAATATGTGCTGCTCTCTTTTCCTCAATAACAAAATAAACACTACAAAAATTACAGCAGTTAAGAAAGCATCTGGAAACAGCTATGTTGATGTTTGCACCAGTCGGTGTTTACAATGGTAGTTCATGTGTTCATGTCACTTTTGTCAGTACCCATTTCTTAATCACCTTGGACCAATGGTACTATGAAGGTGTTTACCAGCTGGAGTGAACTTTTTTCTAGGCTGCTCACTGCGGAGCAAATGGTTGGAGCCTACTTGTAGCTCCCCCTCGCTAGATGTCCAGCATCGGGAACGAATGTGATTTGGGCCTAATTGGTAGAGCTAGAATATCCAACCACACTCTAATACTACCCTAACCCAACCTATAACTCTATCCCTCCACTGCATTAGACGTCCAGAGAGGACTTTGACTCTGGAGTGAGCACCACTTGAACTTTTCTGGAAAGTTTATTTGGCAAGCTGTTTCGAACTCCCATAACGAACTCCAAATGAACTTCGTTTTGACATGATTTTGTTCAAAATGACATCACACCAGTTCATACTTCGATTTCGCTTGACGTATATCAGGACCTTTATGGTCAAATTTCCAATACTAGCACAAAAAGAATTTAGTAATTGTGTTTCAGACCTGAGAGTCCTGCAAACATGAGTGCGGTGTATCCATGTTCATGTTCGTTGCAGTTGACGTCGGCTCCGTGCTGTAGCAGCAGTTTGCACATGTCTGCCTTGCCCTTATATGCAGCGTGCATGAGAGGGGTCATGCCATACTGAAGAAGAAATGCAAACAATCGAAACAGCATTAAACACATATAGCATGTTAACATATATTTGATTATGGTGTGTAGAGAGAAACCCTGATAACTCCAAAAGCATTCAAAACATTAACCTGTCCTGACCTGTGCAATCGCTATCCAACAAGTAATTGGTTCATAATAATCTTTTTTTTCTCGTTTGTTTGTTTCCAGCTCCAACAGAAGGACACATAGGCTAATAAAAGACGGGCCAAACAACCATTTCCGGGCAGCTGCTTTGAAAGCCCACAATTGTCAGTAACATCTGTCACTCTACACTGTCATAAGTACTGTTTAAAGTATTGACAAAGAACTGCCACTAATAGAGAAGAGAATAAAACAATGTTTTAAATGTTATTATAGTTATTATAATGTATAACAACACTTCATTACCTCATCCAGACAGTTTACCCTGACATCTTTGGATCCAAGCAGTCTGGAGGCTTCTTGCACATTACCTACAAATGGTCAACCACAGTGATCAGACAGTGACCGGCCTAGAGAATTATTTATACATCACATTTATACATAAATCACTATATATACAATACATCAACAGTTATACATAAGAGCCACTGTAAATGTAATGCTCAATCATCATCATGATATATTTCCATTGAGAAAAACATAAGTCTAAATGATACAATAATGATGCTTGAATAATTCGAATAAAAAAATAATAAAAGTGATTTTACTGGTAACTGTTACAGATACGTATTTATCGTAAACTGTACTCTGAATATTATAACTGTTAATCTAACGGCGTTATACAGTTTAACTGAATTAACAGTTACAAGTTATAAAATGTAACACATCAAAGAGTAATTTAAAAGCACAGAGAGAAATCATTCCGTATGTAGCCATTGCTTTCAGATTTTTGTAAACGATATTATAATTTTCCGAACTGGTAACGTTATTTGTGTTAATCTGCAGTTAACGTTAGCCTGTTAGCGTCATGCTATCATTACCTGCAGCAATAACCAGAAGTAGCTCTTTCTCTGTGTCAGTAAGGTCTCCTTTCTTTGGTGCAGACATCATTATAGTCAAAGTGACACTTTTGGTCTTGATAAGAAATATATAAGTTAACTGTGACTGATATGACAGCTTTGTTCTACTGTGATTGATCCACAGACTCTGAGACTGACTGGCACTGACGGGTTAACGGGTTACTGTCTGCAAACGGACTGAACCAACTGCATCAAAAAAGCAGGGGGCTTAATAAGTGTCGTCTTCAGTTGTGTTTTTAGGACAGTTAAAAAAAAAATATATAGTAGTATAACTCGCTTTAGAATACCACATTTTAGTGATTTTACTAGGTATAGGTGTAGTGAAATGCCATTTGTATATGTTAAGCAATGTGTGTACCCCTCCTCCCCCCAAACTGATTGGTGGTGTTACGATCCAGGAACTTTAATTCTGTACATCGGTATATTTTATTTTTCAAAATAAGAGAGATATTATGGAAAATATTTCTCATACATATGCTTTTTACTAGAACTACGGGTGCAATACATTAAAATAATATTGATTGAAGATATAGATTTAAAGAAAATCCCACCTGTGTGACCCTTTAGTTTAAAGTGATTAAAAAGGATGAATTGTTCATTCTTTGGACTGAGTCGGTTCGACCGGTTCTCGGGTTTACAACTGCCTCTTAATATTAAACAGTCTCTTTGTTTGCAGACATATCCATTTCGTGTGACTACACTTTAAAACGACTCGGATATAAGCTTATAATTGCTTCGCATTGGGTTAACAGTGCAAGTGGGACTTTGCTTATTTGCATAAAGATAAAGAACGGACCAATGGCGTTAAACGTGTATATCTGAGCAAATGCTGGACAACCTCAAGCTACAGTCAACTTGCCTCAAGTTGGAGCAGAGAGTCACATTTGCGGGACAGGTGTACGCTAGATATTTCATCATGGCTTGTGGTGGTTTTGTTTGCTCAAAAACTTCTCTTTGTATCTTGAACCTTATTTATGTGGTAAGTCAAGCAGTAGCCTAAGACTTTTTCTTATACATATTAACACTCACTTTGGTCTCTATTTAAAAGTCCGTTTTACATAGGTAATATTCCTTTTATCCTTTACTATGATGCATTGTACATACATGATAGCCTACATGTACATTCAATTTGTCTGTAAACTGTAAAGTTAGTGTTCATGTGAATTTTTAGCTGATATTCATGATTTAGTATTGCACTGCCTTTTCTAAACAATTCCTGTCTTGTTTTCTGTTTTCAGATGGTCAGTCTTCTAATGATCGGTGTTGCAGCATGGGGCAAATGGTTTGGACTAGTGTCTAGTTTCAGTGTTATGGCTGCTGTCATCGCAGTTGGATTTTTTCTCTTCATCGTGGCCATTGTGGGATTGTGTGGGGCTGTGAAGCATCATCAAGTCCTCTTGTTCTTTGTATCCTTCAAATATACTGATTCAAGAAATTCTCCCATGATGTGTCTGTCTAAATGAGGTTTGCCTCTGTTCAACACAACAGTCTCAGTTAGTGTTGTAGTTTGGGCCTTAAACTCACATTTACCAGTTTTGCTGACTTACCTGTTTGTAATGATTTCCTTTGTAGTCAGCCGCTTTTTAAATGTGCCCTAAATGATGGAGAAACAACCTTAACTGTTCTTTAGTACATGCTTGTTCTCTTTCTGGTATTCATCTTGCAGTTTTCAGTATCATGTGCCTGCTTAGCTATTAGTAAAGAACAGCAGGTAATTATAGTCTGTATTAATACTTTGACATGGTGATACCAGTTTCCTCATTCCTAAAGCAAGTTGGTTTCAAATAAATTTTTTTGTTTTCCTCCTGCAGAACCTTCTCCTGGAGATAGGATGGAATAAGTCTGAATCAATGCAGAAGGATTTGGAAAGATCATTGGATTGCTGTGACTTCCTTCAAGTTAACTACAATGAATCATGTGATGCTGTAAGAACTATTCTGCTTTTCTATCCGAGGCTTAACTAATGCACAGTTTTTATTGTAGTTGTAAAGATTATTGTATGGTCTACTTCTGTCTTCTCTGTGACTTCAGGCCTGTTTCAAGGAACAAAAATGTACTCCGTGTTCAGATATAATCCAGGCCTATGCTGACGACGCTCTGCATTTTGTTGGAGGAATCAGCCTGTTCTTTAGTTTTACAGAGGTGAGCAAACATTGGACATCCTTTGGTTCTGAAAACACGGAAGATGAAACATGGAAATATTAAGTCCGTGTATTTAAATTTTGGTGCTTGTTTCTTATTTTTCGGTCTGGTTGAGAAATTGAATACATTATTTTTGTTAAGTTTATGTTTTTTTTGTTGTTACGGTTTCAGATTCTGGGCGTCTGGCTTGCATATAGATACAGGAACCTGAAAGATCACCGGCAAAATCCCAGTGCTTTCATATAGAGCACAGTTGGACACAAATATACAAGACTTTGAATGTTAGTTCTTGAATGGACTTTTTGTCTTTTATGAATCTTAACAACCTTTTTCATTTATGATGTGTTGTTGTCTTGATTTACAAACCCAATTACTTTATTTTTGGGATATAATAACAAATTAAATGTTCGCTCTTAAAATATTTATTTGTGAAACAGCCATTATGATTTTGCGTCATTTAAAAATATTTATTATCACTGATGATGCAAGTTAAATGGGCTTGAACTTTGATCCCAATTGAACAACTCTTACAAAGATAAAGAGTTGGACTGGAATGAAAAATGAAAGACATGAAAATGCATATTTCATTTCAGATTATAAATCAAAGAACAAACATTTCCTGCTTTATACATCAAACAGTAATGCCATTGCACTAAGCTCATTTGCTCTCTAGACGCTCAGTTATAAGCTTGCACATTAAAACTCAAACTACACCCAACCAACTTCCACATCATTCTGATCAGGATATGACCAGGAACTTGTACATCATCTGTTTGTATTCCACATATTAGCCAATGGCGTGGCACTTTCATAGGTTGTCCAGCCGGTTTTGAACAGATGTATTGATTGAGATCGAGATGTGCTAGTGCTGCCCTCTGCTGGCTGCAGGGAAAAATACCACACATTCACATTTACAGCAGTTTGGATCACATTAAACCACCTGCCTCAGGATTAACATGCGATTCAATTCTTTGTATTTTTATTTAACTGAAAGACTATGATTTTTGTATTTTATTTGTGTATCTATAGAGATATTGTCTAATACTACACACTATAATGTACCTTCTTAATTCCATTTTAGCATGTTCTTGAGGTAATTTTTAAGCATGTAAAATAGAATTTATTAAATGGAAAACAAACAAGCAACATGTTTGCACCAACTTCTTATTTTAAATGTATGGTGTAAATGTTGTCTTCAGCTATAATTTACACATTTGATGAATAAATAGACATGCTAACACCTAATAGGATTTTTTTAATTAGGCTGTTTATAAATAATTTGTATTTTTATCTAATTAGTACAAGTAAATCCATTTGTAATGTATGAATAAAATAAAATACTTATATTTGTATAGCTACGTATATATAGGCTACTAATAAAAAATTATATAGGCTATACATGTATATAAATATTTATAAAGAACAAAGAATGCCAAATATTTTTCATTAGAGCAAGGAATCGATCCCAAAAGGTGAGGCGTTGGGAATCGAGTGACCAAAAGTCTCTGCACAACAAATCTAGGCTTGACTGAGTTAATTACTTTGATTGTCAAACTACTGCCTGTCGTAGAACAGCTTGAGGTCTAAGAGGGGAAATCAATAAGACTTCTGATTCGTTTGTATTCATTTACATTTAGTGGCTCTTTTTGCAGGTGTATTACATCAATTCTTTTATCATTCACACAACACTGCTTTATTCTAGACTAAAGCACCATTAAATACCTTAGGTTAGATGGCATTTAACCAGTATGTGACCTAAAAATAGGGTGGAGGAGCAGTGATGTTAGTTGGGACAACACGGAGGAAAGGACAGACAAAATGCATGACATGCTATTCAGTTTATTAGAAATGTATATAGCCAATGATTGTGTATATTGTGGCTAATGATAGCCATCATGATTGCTATGATTGTGTATAAACAGATGTTTTATTTTAAATTAAGGGTACATATGAATTTCAAACATAAATATTAATTTAATTTCACTTAATTCAGTTTTACATTTAACTTGTTTACAATGGATTTTCTAAGACAACACACTTAACATTCTGCTGCTGCATTGTGCTGTGAGTTGACAATCACCTGTCATTCTCCTGCATATCTGAATGCCATAAAGATGACATTAGTCATTAAGATTATTTAGGCTCTTAGTTAACATTTGAATAGTGAAACCACAACGAACATGACGTGATTTCCCTTTACTAACAAGTTTAACAACATTTTAAAAAATAATTGAAAAAACAGGAACAGCACTTACATGAAATGCTAGTTGACCATACTAATCCTCAAATATTAGCATATTAGCACTCGGTTTCACAGACAAGGTTTAAGCCTAGTCCCAGACTAAAATGCATGCTTGAGATGTTTTAACTGAAAGCAATTTGCACTGATACATCTTAAAATATGTCACTTTCATTGTTTTGTCTCAAGATGGACACCAATAATGTTTCTTTCTAAGGCACGTTTATAAAAGCTACTTAAATGTCCTAATTTAACTAAAGCCTAATCCTGGCTTAATCTAAACCCTGTCTGTGAAACCAGGGCTAGATTTTTTTTAAACAACATTCCTGTAACAACACACTACATATACATGTCAGTGTATATATATTGCCTACATGTAGTAGGCTACTAATTACCAAAAATCTCAATTTATAGGCATAATGCCATCCAATGGGAGTAAAGTGAGTGTCTGCCACAAGTATAAAAGCCTACTTGAAATCATCGGCGTCCGAAATCGCATATTCTCTTTGAGTAGGTAGCCTACTTATTTTGAAGAAGAACTTACTTTGTGCCCATTAAAAAAAAGTGTTTTAGCCTATATGAATGTAATCCGGATGTACTAGGCTACATTCGCCCATGCATTCGCCACGTTGTCATGATCATGTGACCTACTACCGTCAGTTACGTTGCTTCACTGCCATTCATAAATCCTCTGCCGTGGCCTCATGAGATAGTAAAGTCAGAGAATTGCTGCGTTCCAGTCCACTTTTAGACATGCACTTGCTAACTTCCCTAAGAACTTCCCCTCGGGGGAATCCCTGCCGCCATTTTGAAGTGCGTTCAACTTCGTGAAGTGGACGAGGGTAGTTTATATGGACAGACACTCGTTCCCTCGATTTTGACCGAGGGAGCGAGTCAACTTCATATGTATACTTCAGGCAGTTCCATATACCACAATGCAACACGATTGTGACGTCACCGCCGATCTCGTCTAATCACCACCACCACCACCACTCTATGATATATTAATTAGATTTTTTTTATATAAAACAACCCAAACACACCTATATATATTTGGATGCTGCATTGAACAAATTCTTAAAGGGAAAAAATTTGTAAATAATAAATCACTCCATAGCTGATACCAAGTGATCAAGGGCTTGGGCCGTTCCAGTTTAGCCCGTTGCAGTTTCCGCCGGAAGGGGACACTCGTGCAACGTAAGCAATGACGCACATCCGAGTGAACGAGACGGAGGGAAGTTAGCGAGTTAAGGGCATGTCAATTTTGGACTGGAACGCAGCCTTAGTCTAATAAGGGGAGAACTTTCACTCGCAGTAAACTTCCGGCTTCTGAACTGGTTGCAGTTTCACTCTGGTTCCATATGAGGGCGCTCACAGGACGAGTGCAGAATGAATGGATGTCTATGGAGCTATACAGAGAATTGGCACTGTTGGTTACTTCCGGTTTCTGGACTGGCTGCAGTAACACGTCTCTGTCCATGCGGGGGCGCTCGCAGGCGAGTGCAGAATGAATGGGAGTCTATGGGGTTTCACCCCCAGAAATCCACTTTTCTCAGGATGTAATTTTTTGTCATGCGAATGCGTCTCTGTCCCCAAGCACATTTCAAACCAAACACACGTGGTAACGCACCGCATTTAACGTCCAGTAAGGTTAACGGCGTTGTAACGACGGGAAAAGTAATTAATTAGATTAGCACATTACTGAAAAAAATAATGTTGTAACCTAACACAGACAGAATGCTAGCGTGTAATGGGCAACAACAACTCAACCTGTAAGAAATCGAAAGGACATAAGTACTCGCTCATTCAACTTCTGACCTATAACCCATGTTGAACTCGCAAAACCTACAATCAAATCTGAGATTTCTCAATGACAATCGGGTGAAAGAGAGACATTTTTGCCTTCTAGCTCCATACACTCTCATTCATTTTGAACCGTTTTGCACTCAGGGCGATCACCCCCCAGTGGAACTCTGGTGGAACTACAAACAAAATTCGGTACAATAGGGCTAAATCATGGGCTTAATAGGGAGTGAACAGGCTCTCCGTATACGGGCTCTGGTAAAGCGTTCATCATATTAGAGAATTTCTAATAGAAGAGAATTGGCAGTTTGGCACTGTCTGGTTACTTCCGGTTTCTGGACTGGCTGCAGTAACACGTCTCTGTCCATGCGGGGGCGCTCGCAGGCGAGTGCAGAATGAATGGGAGTCTATGTGGTTTCACTCCCAGAAATCCACTTTTCTCAGGACTTAAGTTTTGTCAAGTAATTTGAAAGTTGAATTCAAAAGGGGGGGCTAAGATAATACACTCAGCTGAAAAATGCATTTTTAAGTTCACTTATCTGGTCTAAAAATCCGTTCAAAATGTGATGACGTCACTAATAGCGTGTTCCGGGCAACAACGACCTAACCTGTAAGAAATCGAAAGGACATAAGTACTCGTTCATTCGACTTTTGGACTATAATCTATATTGACCTTGCGGAACCAAAAAATAAATTCTACGTTGGTTCAACGACAAGCAGGAGAAAGGGATACATTTAGCCGTCTAGCTCCATAGCCTCCCATTCATTCTGCACTCGCCCGCGATCACCTCCAGTGGAATTCTAATGGAACTGCAACCAGGATGATACGATGGGGCTAATAGGAAGTGCCAAGGCTCTCCGTTAGACGGGCTGGCTATACCCCTCAAAATCCACTTTTCTCAGGATAAAATTTTTGTTCTAGTAATTTGAATGTTTTATTCGAAAGGAGATGTAAAGAAAGTACTCATTGCTGGGTGTTAGATTTTTTAGAGTCACTTATTTGCTTTAAAAAGTATTTTAAAATGTCAATGACGTCATACACATCGTACCAACAGAGATTCTACGGCAATCCTTCAGTCACTTTGGTGCTTTCGCACTCTGCACTTTCTTTTCTCTCGAGGCATCGACAACACAGCTGACACAGGTACAAGTGCGAGAAGAGTTTTTGTTTTGTTGTTTTAAAAGACCACGCCGAAAATACACAGACACATTCTGGTCCTGCTTCGGATGCCATGATGCCATCAAGCGGTATCTATGGTCACAATCAGTCCTTCACTGACCAATCAGCGTTCATTAGCAGAATGCAGTGTTGGGAACGTCACTTTAAAAAAGTAATTAGTTATAGTTACCAGTGATGCGCGGGCCAATGTATAAACAACCCGCACCCGACTTACGTTTTCAACTAACCGCCCGCAACTCGGAACGCAAAAAAAAGAAGAAAATATTGTACCCGACCCGCATTTTTTAAAAGTAGTCAGTGTTGTGCAAGTTACTTCCAAACTGTAATACATTAGGCCTATACATTACTTGTTAGCATACTGTTATTTAAAAGTAATTCCTTACAATATTACTGTCTCAGAATTGCAATGCGTAGCTACATTATCCTGTATTAGGCTACTTCCCAGATAGCAATATTTGTGCGGCCCACCTCTGGGCCATACCCTTGCTTCAAATCTGGCCCGCTGCTGGCAGGGCCCCCGGCCCAAAACTGGCCCACTCACTGAAAACTGATACAAATAATTTGCTCTGGCCCAGATCTGGCCCATACACTGTAATATGACTATTATTGTGACTTTTGGCCCAGATCTGGTCCACACACTATAGTATGACTATTATTGTGACAAGCCACCTCTTCATTGTCCCTTCTACCTCTTTTTCAGCAGCATGGGAGGTTAAGGGGTTTCTCCGAACAGCAGCTTAATTGTAAATTAATATATTATAATGTCAATCTGATGTCTCAAGCATAATTTAAACATGTAATCTGAGAGATACATTATATCCAAAAGAATCTTCTTACCGATGACAACTAGCCTAGAAATCTAGACGCACCCTAGCGGCAGCAACAATTATTTTGCAGCAAAGTGTGGTCTAGCAACTCTCCGTTGGCATTCGAACTGGAAAAACCAAACTCTGGTCGGGCCAATCACATCGTGTATAGAGTTGGTGGGGGGGCTTAACATAATGACGGCAGCGTTGCGTGTGATTTCCATAGGTGATTTCCCCGCTACCTGAAAAACAAAGAAGATGCTGCTGGCGAACAGCGGTCTTTCGAATTGGCTTTGGCCGCGACTCTGGATGACTTGGAGTTAAGGGAACGTCACTTAAGTCATTCTTAAAAAATGAAGATGTGTTCGGAGTTTTGACGACCGGATACGGCAAAAGTTTAATACATCAACTTGCTCCGATGGTGGGAAAATGCAGCATGGGACTCACTCAGCCACAGCCGTTCGTTGCTCTGGTTGGTTGTAGCGCTGTCCTATTGCGTGCAGAGGGAATTTGAAAGACAACAGTTTATCCCGCCCCTCGGATTGAGGTATGCCAATTGTGAGTTCCCAGACCTAACATCTTGATGTAGGTCTGGCTTGCCAGGCTAGATGACAACATCTCTTCAACTGAAGGGAGGCCAACGACATTTTGCCATTGACCCCCCTCCAGTTGAGCTGCTTTGCCAAATTGTTGGCAAATAGCCGCCGAAGGACCCGCTATGTACAGTCACGTACGTCAGTCCCACCAATTATCCCCAAGTAGTTTACCTGAAACAGAGTAAAGGAGAAAACTCAAAAGAAAGCAGCATTAATGTGAGCATGCACTACCATGTCAATGAGCGTAGCTCTTTTCTTTTGCAGTCAAAGTGTTTGCCATGGGGACCTGCAAATTGCATGTTGTGTTTCAGATTTGTGTACATAGTTTTGTGAAAATAAAAAACACCATCACTTTCAGAAGCATGATCAGTAATTGAGTGCAATTAATTTCTTTAAAAAAAAAAACAGAAAAATGCTCACCATTTGAATTTTAAAATCTGCCGTCTGCTGCAACCTCTGCTCCATGTTGAGGAGATGAGGAAGGTCTTGAAGGGGCAGCAGGCCTTCCTCAATGTCAACTGCTGGCAGCGATGTTTGCTGATGTTGCAGCAGTTGCAGAATGTTGTTCTGCTGGTCGAGCACCATCTAGTAAGGACCTCCCTGAGCAATGCTACAAAAAACAAGTTATTATCTAAAAATGGAATACATACTGTACATCCACACACACACACAACACTATGTTTAATATTGTCACAGGATCTGCCCATAGTCTTAGTCTATGGAAAAAATGGTTGAGTGGAAATCACTAACCTGGTTCTGATGACTGCTGGGGAGTCCACCTGAAGGTCTGAGGTGCTGTATGAGAATACAGTGTTCTATGAAATTCATCACAGTACACAGACACACAAACATCAGTCAGAAAGCAAAAGAATATACTCGCATGAAAAATTGTCTCCCGGTTCCCAGCCATGCAGCATCTCTGTGAAGAGCCCCTGTGTCATGTACCGTTTGTCTATTTTGACCCCAGCGAATAGATGAGAAGATTTATGTCAGTTGCATTAGTATCAGGCCAGACACTATATTACATCCGTCTGCCACATTACAACTCTTTTGGGCAGTGACACATTTGACCGTAATCGGGCCAATTAAAATGCAATGTACTCATATGGCGCTTTTCCATTACCAGTACCAGCTCGACTCGACTCGCCTTGGCTCGCTTTTCGTTCCGTTTTCCATTGCAGAAAGTATCGCCACAAATAGTACCCGGTCGTCATAGCGACGACTTTCGTTCCTCGTTGCCCCATCAAGCTCTCGCTGGATCCTCTCTTCGGCAACCAAACAAAGGAATGTCTGCACCTCCTCGTTTGACCACGGCGTATTCTTCCGAGTTGCCATAATAATAGTAGTACGTTTAGTAACTATCTCTGGCTAAACTATTTAAAAAAGGCGGGGTTATTCTGGATACTCCATCTGGCGCGTGCAATGATGACGCAGTGAATAGTGACGATTCTCTCTGACCAATCAGCAGTCGGCATTGTTTTCACGTCACATTTTAGTATTGCCTTAGCTCGCTTAGAACCTCGCCGGAGGTGGTACGAAAAAAAGTACCCGAAAGCAGACAGGTACAACTTTTACACAGTGGAAAACCAAACAAAGGCGAGTCGAGTCGAGCCGAGCTGGTACTGTGTAGTGGAAAAGCGCCAATACTGAGTACTTATGTCGGAGTCGGCCAATTCAAGAGACAAAGTTTTTCAGCCAACACGGACCTCAGCCGACAGTGCCAACTTTCAGCCGGCATCGGATCTACTGTGTTTGCTATCTGGGTTTTGAGTTACTTTCACCAAAATAGATATACAATAGTGGAACGTGACAATAATGTCACCTCCATAATCGCAAGGAATCTTGGTCTTTTGAGTAGAGGAACTTCTCGGCGCATACAAAAACCCGCGTGCAGTCTACCGTAAGTAAACATTGCGAAACGCAGCACAGCATACTATTGGAGCGAGGTCAGTACCAGCACCAAAGCGCAAACAAATGCGATCGCTATCTGCCCCGACCTATTCATTATCTGCGTGCTGCTGCTGTTGTTGTTGTCTTTGGATACAGGAAGTAGAATCGGAAATGACGCATATTGCGTCTTAAGGTTGTCCGTGCGTCGCCGTTTACATCGGGATATTGCAATTCCATGTATACAGGAGTAACTCTCTCTGCACACGCATGTAAACGGGTTATTCCTAATGTTTCAGAAACCCGAATAGTGACCTTAACCCGACCACAACCCGAAAATTGGCTGCATGTAAACGTAGTCAGTGTCATGGATACAGTCAGAGAATGTCTAATATGGGGAGAACATTCACTCAGTAATCTTCCGGATTCTGAAATGGTTGCAGATCCACTCTGGTTCCATATGAGGGCGCTCACAGGACTAGTGCAGAATGAATGGAGGTCAATGGAGCTATGAAGGAAATCAGTCCTTCACTGACCAATCAACGTTCATTAGCAGAATGCTAGCGTGTAATGGGCAACAACAACTCAACCTGTAAGAAATCGAAAGGACATAAGTACTCGTTCATTCAACTTTCGACCTATAACCCATGTTGAACTTGCAAAATCTACAATCAAATCTGAGATTTCTCAATGGCAGTCGGGTGAAAGAGACAAATTTAGCCGTCTAGCTGCATAGACTCCCATTTAATTTGCACTCAGGGCAATCGCCCCCCAGTGGAACTCTGGTGGAACTACAACCAAAATTCGGTACAATTGGGCTTAATAGGGAGTGAACAGGCTTTCCGTATAGACCTTATGTAGCCACGCCCCTTTTCAGCGCTGAGCTCGTTGTCTTTTGACTTCCGTATTTTCACAGCGATCTCGCGTAGTTATGAATGAACGGCTCGTTTAAAAAATTTCCAAGGTTCATTTGTTAAGACATATGCTTTACAATGCTTATGATAAACATTACAATGCTCATGATAACTTTCGTTAACTCTACAATAAGTAAATCAACTTCACCAGCTAATTACTCCTGGACAGCGATGCCATAGAAATATACAGAGCGAACGCAAAAACGGAAATTCAAAGACAATATTCCAAAGATGGCGGCGCCCTCTGGCGCATAAGGTCTATACGGGCTTTGATACAGGGTTCTCTTGTGGCTCGCAGTCTTCACTCGGACGCGTGCTTCAATCTATCGCCGTTGTGGAGACTCATTCGGTGAAATCACAAAATAAAATGCACATAAACGTGTCCCTGTTTGCTATATAGACTGTAACCACTGATGAACATATTGAGTTTTGATGAGAGAGAAAAAACTACTCGGTTACTCGCGTAACCTCAGTTCCCTGAGTTAGGGAACGAGTATTGCGTAGCTATACGCAGTGGGGGAAACTCCTTTTCCTCGATTTACTGAAGCCTTTATGTAAAGCGCATTTGCAGCTGCACAGCTAGAACATGAGCGTCTGGCTCGCTCATAGGCTGCGCTGCGGCAACTGCACATCCAATGGCGCGGGCGCCTCTGACGTGCGACCAATAAGATCACTCTGCGTCATACACATCAGAGCCCGCCAAGGGGGCGTGACCTCAGTCTATAATAGTCCCCGAATTATAGCAGGTTTAACGACTGAAGCGACAACTTGCCATGTTACTATAGTGCGGCTGGCTACGCAATACTCGTTTCCTAACTCAGGGAACTGAGGTTACGTGAGTAACCGAGTAGTTCCCTTTCGAACGGTCACTTCGTATTGCGTAGCTATACGCAGTGGGGACGCCATGAAAAACGCCGCACTGAGTAACTGGCTGCCACTGCAACTCAGGCCCCTGAGCATACAGAACAAGCCATAACCGCATAATTATGTATAAATAGACCAGACACCGTCAGGTCTAAAATAGTACACATCAGTTAGAAATAACCCAACATACTACACCAATGAACCCAGACACTGTCGGGGTTATTAGTATATGAACATATAGCCAGTCAAGTGGGTTTATATATGAAATTATAACCGGCCAAAGCGGGTTTTATATATGTATGGAATATAACCGGCAAAAGCGGGTTTTATATATGTCATATAACCGGGCAAAAGCTGGTTTTATATATATGTAATATAACCGGCAACAGCGGGTTTATGCATGAATACAACCGGCCAGCAGCGGGTTTTATATATATATGTGAATGTGATAGTGCACAGTAATATATGACAAGACCAGCCACCGACGGGTCTTAATCATACCGAAAGCACCTTCGCCTGCAGGGAAGGCACTTCCCTATTATAGAAACTCATAAATGTGGAAGGCGAGGACCAGCCGGCCGCATCACAAATATCACTAATGTGAATGCCAGATGACCAAGCCCATGACGAGGCATACCTCTGGTCGTATGGGCCTTGATACCTATAGGGCAAACTTGACCGGCTGCGGTGTAAGCCATAGAAATAGCATCCACTATCCATCTAGACAGTCTTTGCTTAGTGACTGGATCCCCCTTGGATCTACCACCAAAGCAGACAAAAAGCTGTTCTGATTGTCTAAAAGACGCAGAACGCTCCCGATAGATTCTCAGCACTCAGACAGGGCAGAGAAGATTAACCTCTCCATCCTCTGCAGAAGGAGGGAGGGCTGATAATGTCACCACCTGGGTTGGGGAGCGCAATCTGAAAGTGCCTGCAAGCGCTCGCACCAAGAGCGCGCGCTCTGTGTGAGTCGCGCTGTCATAGCTCGAGTCTAAAACTGTGCCCAGAAAGATCATGCTCTGGCTGGGGGTTAGTTTGCTTTTTGAAACATTGATTGTGAAACCCAGGCATTTTAGATGGCCGAGAATCAAATCCCTGTGAGCTGATAGCTCGATTCTCGACTGTGCCCGCACCAGCCAGTCGTCGAGATAATTTAACACGCGCACTCCCTGAAATCTCAGAGGAGAAAGCGCTGCATCCACACACTTCGTGAATGTACGGGGTGCCAACGATAGACCGAACGGCAGAACGGTGTATTGATAAGCCCGGCCCTCGAAGGCGAATCTCAAGAATGGCCTGTGACGAGGATTTATTTGGATGTGAAAGTAAGCATCTTTCAGATCCATTGTGACAAACCAATCCCCCGGGCGCACTTGCGCGAGGATATGTTTTATAGTTAACAATTTGAACGGTCTCATGAGAGCTTTGTTCAAATGTCTCAAATCTAGAACGGGTCTGAAACCGCCGTCTTTTTTCGGAATCAGAAAATAGCGGCTGTAAAAACCCATATTTTTTAGCGCGGGGGGGACGAATTCTATCGCCCCTTTGCTAATAGATTTTGTACTTCAGTGCGAAGCACGTGACCCACGCTGCTTCTCACCGAAGTCTCGAGAACCGCCTGAAAATTTCGGGGGTCTGCGAGCGAATTGGAGCGAGTAACCTCGCTTTATAGTGTTTATGAACCAACTCGACACATCGGGGATAGCTTGCCAGGCTAGAACCCATGTGGCTAGGGCTTGACACAGTGATTGGGGCTGTTCGCCTAACGAAGGGGGACCTGATACCCTTATATTGTGATTTGTGCACACATTGAGTATTGGACTGACTGTACAAGCATTAGCGTGTGGGGAAGTCAGTGTTACAAAAGGGGAGGGGCCGCCTAGTGAAGGGGGACCGTGAACCCATATATTGTGATTTGTGCACACATTGAATGTTGGACTGACTGCACAAGCATTTGCGTGTGGGGAAGTCAGTGTTACAACAGGGGAGGGGCCGCCTAGTGAAGGGGGACCGTGAACCCATATATTGTGATTTGTGCACACTTTGAGTATTGGACTGACTGCACAAGCATTTGCGTGTGGGGAAGTCAATGTTACAACAGGGGAGGGGCCGCCTAGTGAAGGGGGACCGTGAACCCATGTGTTGTGCTTGTGAAACTGATAGCTAACATTTTGAACGGCCGTCTCATGAGAGCTTTGTTCAAATGTCTCAGATAGAGTGGGTCTGAGGCCGCCGTCATTTTTCGGAATTAGAAAATAGCGGCTGTAAAAACCCGTATGCTTTAGCACAGGGGGGACTAATTCTATCGCCCCTTTTGCTAATGAATTCTGTACATTGGTGCGAAGCATGTGACCCACGTTGCTTCTCACCGAAGTCTCGAGAACCACCTGAAACTTTGGGGGTCCGCGAGCAAATTGGAGCGAGTAGCCTCGCTTTATAGTGTTTATGACCCAACTCGACACATCGGGGATAGCTTGCCAGGCTATAACCCGTGTGGCTAGGGCTTGACACACTGATTGGGACGGGCCGCCTAACATAGGGGGACCTGATGCCCTTATATTGTGATTTTTGCACACATTGAGTGTTGGACTGACTGTACAAGCATTTGCGTGTGGGGAAGTCAGTGTTACAACAGGGGAGGGGCCGCCTAGTGAAGGGGGATCATGAACCCATATATTGTGATTTGTGCACACATTTAATGTTGGACCGACTGCACAAGCATTTGCATGTGGGGAAGTCAGTGTTAAAACAGGGGAGGGGCCGCCTAGTGAAGGGGGACCGTGAACCCATATATTGTGATTTGTACACAAATTGAATGTTGGACTAACTGCACAAGCATTTGCGTGTGGGGAAGTCAATGTTACAACAGGGGAGGGGCCGCCTAGTGAAGGGGGACCGTGAACCCATGTGTTGTGCTCGTGTGCTTTATTCGGGTCGCCGTGAAAACGGCGTTTGTTTGCAAAGACGCACTCACTGCTGCGGGCCTGTTTACAATAATAAAATCCCCAGCCGCCTGAACTGAACAGGGGGCTGTGGGAAGTTTTGCTGGCTTCTTTGAGGGTGGTCCGGCAAGCGCGGGACACGCGCCCTCTCTTTCCTTTGCGTGCTAGGACGGCTTTGGCGGGAAGCGTTCTGCATCAGCCGCAGGGCGGGGCTGAGAGGCCTGTTTCGCCGGCCTTGCTGGTCGGCGCCAGCTAGCACGGTTAGTTCCACTCGAGCTCGAGGTCCACGACGGCCTGTGTTAGGATCTGAAGCATTTCAGCGTCGGAGTTAGTCCTGCCTCGCTGGGTCCGCCGAAGGAGACGAGGCCCGCCACGTGGGAGGGGGGGGGGGGAGGCGCTGATCTCCCTCGAACGGGACCGGAGATGACTGAGCTGGAGTGAGTGAAGCACGCGGGGACGTGGCCGGCGTGCATTCACAAACGTCCGTGCTCTCTGGCTGCCGTTGGGTGCGGCACTTCTTCTTCCTCGGCTGAAGTAGGGCCGGAGAAGGAAGCGTGGGTGACGCGGCGCCGCCGTCTCGGGAGAGAGCTAACGTTAGCCGAGTTCGCAGCACGGAGATAGCCATGCACGCGCAGGCCGCACATCCGCCGACAGAGAGTGCATTCTCTGTGTGGTAGAGTCCCAGGCATGAAATGCAGCTCGCGTGTTCGTAGGCCTCGCTTAACACGAGGCATATGGAACAACGCTGATACAGATATAAACACATAATAAACAGATATTGAAAAGGATATCGCCGGATAGCCACAGGAGAGACGGCGTTAGGTGAAACACGGTTGAGATGTGTAGTCTGCTGAACTGTAGCTTGCTCAGGCTGAAGGCATGTTCGACGGCGAAGGCTCAATAAATGGTCAGAGACGTGAAGTTTGTCGCTGAAGGAGTAAAATCTGCTATAATGGCGAATTCGGGGACTATTATAGACTGAGGTCACGCCCCCTTGGGGGGCTCTGATGTGTATGACGCAGAGTGATCTCATTGGTCGCACGTCAGAGGCGCCCGCGCCATTGGATGTGCAGTTGCCGCAGCGCAGCCTATGAGCGAGCCAGACACTCATGTTCTAGCTGTGCAGCTGCAAATGCGCTTTACATAAAGGCTTCTGTAAATCGAGGAAAAGGAGTTTCCCCCACTGCGTATAGCTACGCAATACGAAGTGACCGTTCGAAAGGGAACTATAGGCCTACAAGGGCGGATTAGAACCCTTAACCTCTGACACGCTTGGCAAAATATCTACTACTAGACCATTTAAGAACTCAAACCAGATTTGCGGATCGCTGGATTTATTTACGGGTTGAGCAAAGAGGCTGCAGTTTGACAAGTTTGTGCCCAGCACTTCTCAAAATGCACTTCCGAATGCGTCTCTGTCCCCAAGCACATTTCAAACCAAACAGACGCCCGTGGTAACGCACCGCATTTAACGTCCAGCAGGGGCGGACTGGGACCAAAAAGTGGCCCTGGACTTTCTGGCCAAGAGCAGCCCACCACATCCCAAATCATAACACATTGGCCCATTAATGTGCAGAATATTTCTTAACACCACTTATAGCATAAAAATATAACACAATACAAAAATAAATGCTATTTAAAGATTTATTTTAAGTAACACAACATATATTAGGTCATATTTGCAAAACCAAAGGGAAACAAACAGAAGAACATTAAGACACACAACATTATTAATATAAAACTATTAAGACAGCATATCAGCTAGTCAGGGGGAGCTAGAGCCATCAGAGCCTGTTGAACTGCTACTCTTCGCGCCAAATGTATAATCTGTTAATTTGAAGCATTTCACAGCATCTACCTCTAATGCTTTTTTTAACCGTCGGCTGAAATTGGTCCTCGTCAGCTTTTTTTCGGCCGATTCGACATGTCGGTGAAAGAGGGAACTCTGATTGGCTGTTCAGTATAGTGAACGAGTCAGTGCACTGCACGAGAATAATAAAACAGCGAGCAAAGAAGTCAAAACAGCACAGATAGAAGGCTGTTCTAATGTTACGTCATATTACCTGACTGTTCCTTGGCGAATATTTAAATATTAACATGAGAGGAGTGGAATAAAGAAAGTGTTTAGCAGGATTGATATTCAGAATGGTAAGCACGTACTGCTTTGTTTACGGTGTGTATCTGCAGCCGCCAGCCGGCGGCGTCGGTTTCTCTTTTTGAATGACGAATATAGACGAATTTATCTGCAGAAATAGACAGTTGTCTCATTTACACCCAGGCGCAGAACATGCATTATAGCTAACAGTAGGCTGTAGTTCTCTCGGTGTGTTGAAGTGCGGCTTTTTTCCCGCGATGCGAGGCGACAACACAGTCGGCTTTCATATGCGCTAGTTCTCATCGGCGTTGGCTTGCTGTGTTTCCAGGACGTGAAAGAGGGCGTGTTTCAATATACGCAATGGGGTAGACCAAACTTAACAGGGAGGGAGGGCAATACACTCACATGCATGCACACGAAACACACTCATTGTCGGCCACGCCCGCGCGATCGATTCCCTCATCCATTTGTTTAGAAAAGAAATGTAATATTATGATTTCCGTCATTTTTTATATATAGGTAGGCTGTATTTTTTTTATATGTGTACCGGGCCAGCATTGGCCAGCGGCCCACCAGGAAAAGTCCCGGTGCTCCAGATGGCCAGTCCGCCCCTGACGTCCAGTAACGTTAACGGCGTTGTAACAGGCTCTCTGTATATGGGCTCTGGTAAAGTGTTCATCATATCAGAGAATTTCTAATAGAAGAGAATTGGCAGTTTGGCACTGTCTGCTTACTTCCGGTTTCTGGACTGGCTGCAGTAAAACGTCTCTGTCCATGCGGGGGCGCTCGCAGGCGAGTGCAGAATGAATGGGAGTCTATGTGGTTTCACCCCCAGAAATCCACTTTTCTCAGGATGTCATTTTTTGTCAAGTAATTTGAAGGTTGAATTCAAAAGGGGGGCTTAGGTAATACACTAAGCTGAAAATTGGATTTTTAAGTTCACTTATCTGGTCTAATAATCCGTTCAAAAATGTGATGACGTCACTAATAGCAGAATGCTAGCGTGTTCCGGCCAACAGCTACCTAACCTGTAAGAAATCGAAAGGACATAAGTACTCGTTCATTCGACTTTTGGACTAATCTATATTGAACTTGTGGAATCAACAATAAAATCTACGTTGATTCAACGACAAGCAGGAGAAAGGGATACATTTAGCCGTCTAGCTCCATAGCCTCCCATTCATTCTGCACTCGCCCGCGATCACCTCCAGTGGAATTCTAATGGAACTGCAACCAGGATGATACGATGGGGCTAATAGGAAGTGCCAAGGCTCTCCGTTAGACGGGAGATCATCGGCTCTCTGATCATATGACACTTCAGAATCTCACCGGAAGTAGTAGGACATCCTGGTTTAATGAGTAAGCTACTGTGCACTTGGTCTCACTCTCCCAAGTCAAATTAGACTGATCTACCTTTTTATGTAACTGGCTATAAAAAGTTAGGATCACTCTTGGAAAAAAAAAATGTTGACAGAGAAAGTGTTTTATAGAACAGTATTATAGATAAAATCTTTGGACTTTTTGAAGGTAATGAGTTAACCTAGATTGGTAAGCCTATATTTATTGTTGCTGATTTATTCAATTTTAATATCAAAATGTTCATAAGAAGAAGAAAAATAAAAAAACAACTTTGATATCATCTTTGCTTGCTCCTTTGAAGGCATCTTGAGTAAAACATCTCTACATTTAACAAAGCACATACATAAGACCTGAACTGAAGGGATGCGACCTGTTTTACAGAATACGGATGTTTGTTGTGCATAACCCGTATTTAATAATTTTGAACCTCCTTTTGCACCATTTTTATGATGGTTCAACAACCATTTCCTATTGTGGAACACCACAAAATCCATCATCCGTTCTCTTAAAAAACGTAAGTTTGTCTTTGCTTAAACTGAGGCCCGAAGGACCTGCTATGAAAACCTCAGAGTATTGTTCATCTATGACAAAACCTGACGTCTCAATAAAACCATTGAGCATCTTTTCAAAACTATCCAAACCCTCTTTAGAATCAGAAAGAATCACACGAGCTATATCTTTGTCAATGACTGACTTTAGGGTTTCTCCTTGGACTTTAGGTCCCAAAAACCTGTTCTCGCAGTTAATGGAGTTGATCAAAGGAAGAAGGCAGATGCTTACTAGTAAAGGAGTCAGTGGACATCCCACCTTCAGACCTTGTGATCTGTGATCCGTCATCAACAACAGCTTCAACAAGGATCTAAACCTGTCAGGTAGATTCACAGACTTTAAGCTATTAAACAGATACGGCCACTTCACTGCACCTGGATCTAGTTTTAATGAAATAATTAGCACTGGGATTTGAGCACTGATGCAGTGCTGAACAGAACTGTGTTGTTTGCTTTGACCTGGATTTAAAATGTGTTTAATAACGCCATTCAACCTCGCTGCCAGAATCAAAGCCAGAATTGTATAATCCACATTGATTATTGTCATCGGACTGCAGTGATATTGAATATTGTAGCTGTACGTATGATCGTATTTGTCATCACTGGGCGATTCAAAAACTGCACGTTTAATTGGCGTTAGGTCGAAGATTTGATTGAAAAATGCTTGTAAGAGGTCAGTAACTTTACATGCATAATGCTTATAGAAATGTACTGTAAGCCCATCTGCTGTTAGTCTTTCAGACTGAGGCAGGGACAGTATAGCAACCAGAATCTCTTTTCTCGAAACTGGTTCGTTTAGAACGGTAATCAGGGTGGATTTTATGTCATCAAATCTCTGAGTTTCGTGTAAATGATTCAAGAAGTTCAGAAGACTCTCCGATGAAGTATTTGGTGTTTGAAGAACCTCAGTGGATGATTCTGAACTTGGACACCCTAAAAAAGAAATAGAACTTAAAACAATTATTAATCAATTTTACATCTTAAAATGAGAAGGAAAAGAGCCGATCTACCTCCTTGGTCCATTTGTTCAACCTCTCGAGGAAGTTCAGTCGTATCTGAACATCTTGACGGTTTTAGGTGTCTTTGCAAAGCTATTGCCTCACATATAAGCCTGACCTTCACTCCTGGCCACAGGTATTCTTTCTTTCTGGTATTTATTTGTGAAATTTTCTTTATTGTGTTTGAGAGTTGTTCCATACATGCTTTATCTTCAAGAAGACAAGAATCAAACTGCCATTTTGGTCCACGTGTCTGAATTTGAATAGACAATGGGGCGTGATCAGAAATATACTCTTCTTTATCCGAGTACATTGGTCTCTTGTGAATGTTGCAAGCAGTTACGCTTGATAAATTGTGACTTTGCAAAAAGTAGTAGTCTAGTCTCGACTGACCTTTCCCATCAAAATACGTGAAGCTTTTTACCTCCGGGTAAAGACACCGCCAGACATCCACTAAGCTTAAGGTTTCCAAAAATTTTTGGAGAGCATCGAAAGACTTTCGGTGACTTCGGTTTCGTAAATTTGATGTTTTATCAAGCTCGGCGTCCATGACTGTGTTGAAATCCCCACCGACCACCAGGTACGCCGACGACGGGATGTGGGTCGCAATTTGTGTGAACTCCGTGAACTTAAGTTTTTCATCATTTGAGTTATACACATTGATAAACACAAAATCACGCCCCCAAATTTGACATGAGATAATTATGAATCTTCCCTTTCCATCGCCATTGACATTGAAACCACCACATCCGAGGTTCTTTTTGAACAGTACGGCCACCCCTCGGGAACTTCCTTTAAATACGGTGAATGCCGCCATGTTGTAATCACATTCTAAATCTTGAATTTTGATGCTCCCAGTTGAGTAGATTCTATCTGGACCCACATGAGTTTCTTGGAGAAAGACTACATCAGCCTTTAGAAGACTTAAATGACGAAGAACCTCATTTCGTTTGCGGTTGAAACCATTTACGTTCCATGAAAGAATCCTTAAAATTTGCTGCTCGTCATCAATGTCTGTCATCCTGAAGTGGTCTCTTTGGATCAGTTTCATAAATTAATGGGTTGGTGTACCTAAAACAATGCAACACAAAATATTTTGTACAGAAGTGTTTTACAAAACCTGAAAAACTGTATTCTTTGATAACATAAACATAAATATACAGTAAACCTTGCAATATATCTATAGTCCTCAAGAGGGAATCTTAGCTGAATTAAAAATTAAAAACCTTTTGATTATGATGATCAAATTGTACTCATTTTGTCTTATATACAGTATATACACACACACACACACACACATATATATATATAGTTGCAAGAAAAGGTATTTGAACCCCTTGCAAAATCTGTGAAAATGTGAATAATTTTAACAAAATAAGAGAGATCATACTTGTTATTTTTTTATTTATTACTGTATAAGATATTTTACATAAAAAGTTTTCATATAGTCCACAAGACAAAAAAAAGCTACATTTATTCAAATTACCCTGTTCAAAAGTTTATGAACCCTTGATTATTAATACTGTGTGTCGTTACCTGGATGATCGGGCATTGGGCAGTTACCCAATGTTTTTCAGAAAAATCCTCAGGTCCCAGAAAATTTTCAGTTTTCCAGCATCTTTTGCATGTCTGAACCCTTTCTAGTAGTGACACTGTGATTTTTAGGCAGTTTTGAATGGCAGTACTAAATGATATTTTTTAAATATATTTAAAGAAAATAAGAAAAATTTGAACATCTTCATCTTATTCAAAAGTTTTCACCCACAACTATTAAGGCATCATGTTTCCTTCCTGTTATGGCCCGGCTCTGACCACGCCTAAAGGTGATGAAACACTCAGCAACTTTTTGAGCAATGTTGCTGGGCAATCTTGCGCAGCTATTGTTGCTTGGGCACTTTCCCATTGAAAATGGGAAATACATTTCAATCTGGATAATTAAGATAGGTTGTGAGCCCGGTCTCTCATCTGGTTGCCCGTTGACGGCAACATTGCTCAAAAAATTGCCCAGTGTATCCATCATCTTAAGGGATTACCGGAAAAAGATGTTTATTAACAAAAGTATTTAATTTAACAAATATACAAATCATTTTAAAGCTTAGCAAATGTGGCTGGCAAAACATAATGCTAGGTTAACTCAAACAAATCGCAGCAAAGGAGAAACGCCAATGTGCTGGGGACCAGGACAAAGCAAGCAGTCAAGCCCACAACAATCATGAAGGGGCAGGTTTTATGCAATCTGGAGATAGTGGGCAGCTGCCTCTGATCTGCCTGATGGCCTCAGCTCCACTCCACCAGGAACTTCACCCTTGCAACAAAACACAGACAGAGACACACACACACACACAAACACCCAGGCAGAGGCCCTGGGGCCAGGAGCATCAGTGAATGTTTGAACTTTTTTTTTCTCAGTGTGAAAAGATGGATCTCAAATCATACAGTCACTGCTGGAAAGGGCTCAAATATGCAAAATATGCTGGAAAACTGAAGAATTTGCAGGACCTGGACGATTTTTCTGAAGAAGATTGGGCAGTTTAACTGCTCAGGACAAACAAGGGACTCAAGAACCATCACAAAAACAAACAATTCAACCAGGTAACGATACACAGTATTAAGAATCAAGGGTACATAAACTTTTGAACGGGGTCATTTGAAATAAATTCAGCTTTTTTTGTCTTGTGAACTATACAGTATGTTAAAAATGATGTAAAATACCTCATTCATCTTACTACAGTACTGCATAAAAAATAACATGCATTTTGTATGCTCTCTTATTTTGTTAAAATTATTCACATTTTCTGCAAGGGGTTCACATACTTTTTCTTGCAACTGTATATAGGTTTCTCAGATCAAATAAGTACAAACTGATCATCTTGTTATTCATATATATGATTAACCTTACCTTGTTGATTCTTTGAACACAAAAAAATAAAACAAATTAAAACATTAATTACTTGAATAATTGCTTTTATTTAAAATAAAACGTATGAAACGCTACATCCTACACTTGTTTGAGATGACAGGAACACGAATCAACGATCTACCTCTTCCTCTTATAACACGCATGCAAATGAACATATTCATACCATTACGTCATCCCATTTGAACTCAAATGATTGCAAGTACTAGTATAAATCTTTATATCGGTTTCACAGATGTAAGGAATGTACTCAACCCAGATTTTTAGTCTGTATTTTGGTTATGAGAAAAGATAAAATCTGAATGAACTCCAATTCTCCTACATCTTCATTGAGTATTTGTAAGTGAAAGTATACCAAGAGTTTAATGCAAATGGTCTGTCAGCTTGTTCCTTCACAATATGTCATGCAAGGCTTCTCAACAAAGCAATACAAAAATCCACCTACCTGCATTTTTCCTGGACTTCAGGTCCTAGAAGCCTGAAGGACAGACGCTCATTAGTGAAGGCCTCCCCTTAAGACAACAGACAAATTAGTTAAATGTAATTCCCCCAATATCAGCAGCCCGACTACTGACTTGTACCTGCCAGGCAAGTTCATTGACTTCTATACACCTGGACCTACAGGAAGCATCAGCAGTGGGAGTGACCAGATGACAAGCATAATTGTTGTGCCTACTCATTCAAAAACTATGTACGGTCAATTTCAAGGTAATGATTGTTTTTGTTTTTTCAGGTTTTGTATGTGTAAATATACCTAGCTAGCAATACAGCTCATTACCGCTTTGAGTATATGATTTTATATTAGAAACCAGTCATATTCCATTTAACATATGAATTGACAGTCCATTCCCATTTAAACAATGATCTACACACATCACATATGCTAAACACAGAAGCTCACGCATCAGTGTTTGAGTATCCGTGTTAACCAAATATGCTGTGTTTGTCTCTATCATTATTTAGTCTTCTTGTTCAGAAGACGGACTAAATTGCTTGATTCATATGGATTTGTTTCACTGCGCATTTATAACCTTTTTGGATCTTAAGTTTTTGACTACCTGAACTTTTAATGGAGGGAAAGGAACCTCTGAGGTTTCATTAAAAAAATCTCAATTTGTGTTTAGAAGATTATCCAAACATTCTAAAGAGTAGTTTTGTTTCAGTTTATTTTAATTCTATGAACTTTGAATGACTTTAAATTTCTATAATTTAATTAACCTAGTAAAAAATGCATGTGATTTTACTCACAAAAGACCATATAACGAATAATATGCATTAAACTGGTGCAAAATTGTTTAATTTCAAGCATTTTACATTCATGGTTCCCAATTACACAGTTCTTATTGTTTTTTGCAGTGTACCATAGATAAAGCCATAGCAGAGTCATGAGAGAACTAAAAGGCAAGGCATAATGCTATATAATCAACAAAGCTTTAAACAACAGCATCATTGCAAGAATGTAGCTTTCTACATGTTCGGTTCTGTCCTTCAGTTTTCACGTATTTCCTCTGGATTCAGTTACAATACTGTTATTCATCGGACCGAATCATAAAAACAACAGTTCGGATATATCACGCTGGCAGGCTCTTTTACACACATGTGCCCGTTTTGACAAAGAAGAGACACTTAGCAGATGTTCAGTGTGCGTGGACTGCACGCAACACCACCAGTCACGCATGACCAACACATACAATAAAAAGGTATAGATAGAAACAGGAGTGAAGTCATTTGACAACACATAACTGTGCAAATAAAACATACGCCCCACGTAAGGAACTGGGCTGAGGTGAACACACGTAAGCTGGAAGGTACAAAAGTTATGAGTCCGGAGAAAAGACTTGATGCGTGTTAGGAAACCGTCTGGAATTGTAGTCTGGGTCCTCCTTTACTCGTTTCTTGATGTCGTCTTTCAGCTGGTAAAAAGAAGAGATTATATCAGTGGGTTTTGTCATATATAGTCGTATTAAAGGATCAGTACATTTAAAAAAACAACAACCTCGATCAACCGTGAAAGTAAAGACATTTATCATGTTTCAAAAGATTTACTTTTCAAATAAATGCTGTTCTTTCGAACTTTCTATTTATAAAAGAATCCAGAAAAAGTTCATGGTTAACCCAAAAAAATTGAGCAGCTCAAAAATGATACTTTTAGCAAATGTTTCTTGAGCACTAATTCAGTATTTTAGGGTGATTTCTGACAGATCATGTGACGCTGAAGACTGGAGTAATGGCAAATGCAAGCTTCGATAATCAATGGTATTTAATAATTAAAATAATGGTATTTAATAATAAAGTATTTATTCAAAGGGAACCAGTATTTCAGTTATAGATGTTGTCCAACTGTGCATTCCTAATTGAATGCATACAAGCATTATAAATATACAGTATAAGCTTTGAACTGAACTAGATTTTTGTGCACAATACATATGAGTTCCCCGATTATGATTCTACCTGCAAATTAATGTCACTTGAACGATTCCTGATTTTGTTACACGCTCTAAGTGCTGTACATGCTAAGAAAGATTTATTTTTCTGTGGTCATGAAAAATAACCTTTCTTAGAATAATCAATACTGAATGTTCGCTGGACGAACAGATTCATTTACTGTAGTATTAATTTAGCTACATCAAGTTAATATGATTAACTGATCCAAATATTTATAATTAATTGTAAGGAGTTATAATTAATTATTCATATTTCCCTTTTGAGCTAATTTGCTACAATAGGAAAATCTCTTTCTACACAAGGTACCTGTCCACTGTAAGCTTCCTGAAGCTCTGGTTTATCTAAATCCACCTGTAGAGCGTCGGGAGCTGTGATGGGCGTTACGCCGGCTGATTTTGCGGCTTGACTCACTGCCTCAGAGAGGGACAGTTTGGGTCCATCACTCTTTACCATCTAGGAGAGACACAATAAGAAAATATTTGTTTATTGTGATGCTTCAGAAAGGGCAGGGGTGAAATATTACGGTATCATGGCAAACCAGTCTAACTAAAACTAAAACATATGATCTCAATGTTAACATGTAACTGCATGCAACTGAATGTTTACCTTTCTGCGCTTTGCTGGCATTCCATATAGATATGCGTCAGAGAGAGGAGGCTGGGCCTTAATCTTCCTCTGACTGATCTGATCCTGTCTGATAATGGGAACCCACTCCTGCAAACAATACAGCTCATCAAGCCCTCCCTCAAAACAAGATTCAATCTCAAAGGTTCCGTGATCTGAACGGCAAGATGCTAACAACAAGTGGTACACAAAGATGCTGTCTTGAAGGAATGAGCTCACGATCAAAGGTGCTCATTTACTACCCACAACAAAATGGAAAACTTGAAATGTTTTAATCAAATGATAGGGCAAACGATAGCAAAGGAGAGGTATTCTGTTGTAGAAGTGATTGATTTCAATTTAAGATACTAGATTTGTGGAAATATCTCACAGGAGGCAACGCAGCTGCCCAGGCTTCAGCATCTCTTCCTGCGTCCTCTCCTCCAACAGCTCCCTCACTTTCCCTAGCTGGAACTCCCACTGCTCCAGCTTCCTGGGAGGAGGCCAGAGCTTCTTCCGCTGTAGTAGCAGGTGTTGGAGAGAGACTGTCCCCCATCTGAACCATGTATGAGAGAGGACACAGGTAAGCCCACACCCAGGGCCAAGTATGTACATATTAAATCTTCAACATCCAATGAGTTGCATTTCAACCTAAACCGGTTCATCAGCTTCAAACCATCTTTCCATATTTATATACCTCTACGTTCTGAGGCTCAGGATCCTGTGTCGGCCTCTCTACCGATTCTTCATTCTGTAAGAGAGATGCACAAATTCATTCTCAAAGTCAACTTGAAACATTATTTAAAACCCATGTAACTTCCATAGTGTAACAGGCACGGTGACACCATGTCTGAATTACCACAATTGCAAGATTCTAAAATGCAGTCACATCCTCGTAAAACCCATAATTACAACTAGTAAACTCTACAACTTGCACCCCGTGACCTCTGTACCACCTGATTGCTCCAAATTCATTTAGCAGTTGATATAGTGTTGACATAGAAATGCATTATTCTATTACTGTAGACTGCTATACTATCATTGCCTTTACTATGTCAACATTAACTAATGAAGTAGTTTGATAATAACAACAATGTGTTACATTTATATAGTGCTTTACATATCGAAGGGGGGAGTCTCCTCAACCACCACCAATCACACCGTCAAAGGTTGCATTACCTACTCCAGAAACCTAAAACAATGCCTTATAGAATATGCAGGACACATACAAACCTGATTGAAATATGTTTTATAATGACTTTGAATATAAATTTTCAATCATATAGTTAAATAAATAGTTTTTTTTAAATCACCTCAATTTAGAAAAAAAAAAACTCCTTTGTGCAAACATCAAGTACATTAACCAACCATCACAACTGGCAGGATTTGATTGCAAATATGCCATGGGAACGTGTGGAATCAAACCTGTGTGTGGATGACGTAATGGGTGATCTGTTCCTCTGTGATAGGAATGTGCTCCAGTATCACTTGCAGCCTCATTGTCATCATACTGGTTAACCAGTTCACCAGGCTAGGGTTTACTTCAGCTGACATCGTCCTCTGAGAGAGGAGACATACAAACTCGCGTTAGGGATTCCTTCAAAGTACCTACACTTCCATAACTAACATTTTACATAGATTCAGGTATAGATGCTACCAAAACACAGTTTGACCACTCAATCTGCTGAGTGCAATTACAGTCACAAAGAGCAATTTCTGAACAATTAAATATTTTAAAGAAAAGAATAAATAGAATAGAAAAATAGTTTAGTAAATTCCCTTTCCAAGCCTGCGAAATAAATTTTCTTTTTTTAATATTTACATTATTTATTAGAAGTTCATTACATTTTATTAACTATTTAAAGCAATTTATTTGAGTAGCTATTTTAATAACTAATATTTTCAGGTCTTCCATGACTGCAAAACCCCATCTCATACATCTAACCCCAACGCCTTTAACAAAACAGTTTTCTGCATAAACGCAAATGCCAATAAATCAAGTTTCCTGCATAAACGTAAGCCCCCGCCAACATGGAAATGTCTCCTCCGCAAATTTCATTAGACAGCGTAAAGGTCGTAGGATGAACAATAAAAGATTAAACAATACGAAGGCGGTGTAGGAATCAAGATATTATTTGTTTGGGTACTAACAATGCGGTGGTTGACGACTGAGGTAAGAGCACTTTGTTCTCCATTCAGACAATAGAGGTTGAGGGCCAGACACTCAAAGAGAGCACGGTTACACAGCTGCAGGAGCCGGGGTCCAAATGTTTGATCTGAGAAAAACATTCACAGCATTTAAAATGTATACACCCATTTATGAATCTAATTCGAGACTGATCTCATCTCACGATGCCTCTCGTTTAGACATACCGGTGCAATGCAGAATGTGGGTGGCGATCCCTGAAAGTTGCTGTCTGAGAAAAGCCCGGTTCGTCTGGGTAATATCCACCCCATCACGGACTGTGACAGTTCCCTAGATGGGATGGACAAGAAGTAAACACCTCAAATATGCAAAACTTGTTTTCATTTCCTTTAAGATAAGCAAAATATTTCTATGCTTTCAATTTGTACAGACAAACTTCATCTAAGTTGGCAAAAAGCACACATAGTGTTTGCAGTAATTCACTCACAATGGAAGTCTAGGCACAGTTTAAAATTCAACTTGTATTAATTCCTCCATGCAAATTTGTTACCTGAGTTATGTGGTACCGACGTAATACCAACACAACTAGTCTTCAGTCACATGATTCTTCAGAATTTATTTTAATATGCTGATTTGGTTCTAAGAAAACATGTATTATCATCAATGTGCAGCTCAATTCTTTTGTGGAAAGAATTCTTATTTTTAGAATTCTTTCATGAATAGAATGTTAAATTCCTTGCTGAATTAATATAAAGTATTAATTTCTACCAAAACTAAAAAAAAACACTGTCAATACTTGAGGCCAGGATCTATGAAATTTATTTTCACTGTAATTGACCGTCACAGATGCTTTTCATAGCTTGTTTTTAAAGTGTCAAGAATGGATCCAGAGTTTCTTACAAAACTTTCTGTGATGTATTCCTCAAGTTCAGCGATTAAGTTGTCAGCAGCTGCCTATTAAAACAGAAAGAGAAAATAAAAAAAGATGAAGTAAGAGAAGGAAAGAGAAACAGAAAGAGGGGGAAAATTGAAGAATCAGACCAGAGAAAGAAAAACAGTAACAATAACAGGAGAGGATAAAAAATATATAGAATTGACTAACTACAGACAATTAAGAGTATAACGTATGAGGCAGGGTGTGACACTGGATTTCCAGAGACAGTTTACAAATATTTTTGACATGTTTGGGACACTAACAACCAGAGATAGTTTCATATGGATATTTGTGTGAATTTTTAGTCTGCAAATACATTTTTCACTTCTGCATTCTCTTTAATGTAATTGCACTTTTAAACATTTCTCAATAATTATGGTTATTATTAATATAAAATAATAGCAAAACATTTACATTCACCTCCATACAAACATTTAAACCATTTCAAATTGCAAATTTGACTGGGAAATGTATGGAATTCAAATTCCGGCACAATTCTAAGGAGGCAAATTGCATGCATGCCTAAAGATAAACAAGGTTCTGTGTACAATCTCTGAATGCCGTCTGTGATAGCATCTTGTCTGCACAGCATATGTTAACAATAATAGTCGTGTTCCAGGACTGTGTGTTTGTGTTGAAGTCGTATTATCCATCATAGTAACTTGTAAAAACAGAAAGTAAAATGACAAACAGTTTCCAAAGCAAACTACGGTGGCTTCCTGGTTTGCATTTAATTTTGATCAAACAATGGGATATTCAGGATGTTTGATTAGGAAACTCCAAAGGAGTCGTTGTTTTTTGGGGGGTTCTTTTTTGTGTAGTAGCCATTGTAAATATTTTGGACTGTTTCCACTCAACATTTTGGTTGTTTCCCTTAACAAACCCATTTTAGGTTTTGAAGTCTCTACTGATGATTTGATGAGTTAAATCCAGTGTGTTTGATTAAGGAGGCATACAAAATGGGCAGGTTTGGGGAGAATTCTAAGACCAGTAGGGAAACACTGAACCAGGGCAGCTTGACACTGCCAAAATACAACTTACGGTGATGTTGGCCTCTGTGGGCTCACGGCCTTGCAGAAAATGTTCAATGAAGAACTGGGCGAGTTGGGGCTGGATACGGCCCAGAGGCTGGTGCTGCCCGTGGAGCAACAACACCATGTCCACCATAGAGAAGTTCTGACACACCAAGGCCAGAAGATCACCGAAGAAACCTAAACACATACTAGGGTTAATTTTGTCAGATATTTTTTTATTTAGTCTTAGTTTGTATCAGATTTACTTTTCCCATCAAATGTACTTTTAAGTTTTTATCATAGTTAACCTTGTCCTGTTTTTGTTTAGTCAAGTTTTAGTCGACAAAATGTCTGAGCATTTTAGCCTAGTTTTAGTCCATGAAAACTTTTCACACTATCGCACATTTTAAATGGATAATCCTGATTATTTTGCTCAAAATCAATTATAATAAATATAAATTTATTTTTATATTTCATTAGAATAATTGCACTTTCACCTATAAGCACAAATCAAGAGAATGTCAACCCATACGTATGGTTTATTATAGGCCATTTACCATATAGGCCTACTGGCAAAACAAGAAACTGTGCTCAAATTAAAACAGTGAAATAGTTATCTAATAATTCCAAATTACATTAAAGTTTTTCTATTAAAACAAAAGCAAAAAAGGCTTTTTATTGTCACACAGTGGTTGTGTAAGTGCATTTATTCAGCAAACACAATCACAGATATAGTCAAGAGATCCATTCTTGAATTTATTACAGTTCATCACTGAGAAGGTTTGATCGTAGATTTAGTCACAGAAAACAGCAAGCGGGGCTCATGACAGAACACAGACCGACTGAATGACACTTTCATTTAAATAAAAAATTCTCAAATGGAGATTGCAGCTTACTTGTTTGTTGGTGTTTTTAGATCATTTGCGCTTCTTCCACAGTGTAGAGAGAGGTTGCCAGATTGCAAATATTAAGTTAAACACCGGGAAGAAAACGTGTTCTTTGAACATAAAAGCTCTGATTGGGGGATTTAAATTCTTGAAATCTGCCAACTGTATGCATGAAAACTCTATAAATACAGCCTTTAATGTTTTGTCTCCTCTTTTATTCGACAAAAACAAAGAGTAATGTGTCAAGTTATTATTTTTTAACTACATTTTAGTCTTGTCTTTTTTCATCAACAATATTGCATGTTGATATGGTCACAGTTATCGGTTAATGTCGTTGCGTCCTCGTATCATCTTAGTCATGGAAGAAAGGATCATCAACAAACATCTTTCATCATTGATTTCGTTAACAAAATTAGCACTAACACATAACCAGCCTGCACAAAATGAAAATAAACTAAACGAAAAAGGCATCAGCCCCAAGAAGCTTACCCATAGCATCTCCAGTACCAGGGTTGAAGATGTTACTAGTCTGGGAGAGTCTCTGGATGAACTGAGCGATGCTCTCGGTTTCATTTTGAGGGGTACCCAGAGAGCCCATCATTGTGGACAGGACGCCTTGCACTATCCCAGTGAAGAGCTCAGGGTTCAGACCTTCACCGGCTGCGGCGCCCCCAGAAGCGGCGGCTGGGTTTGGTGGGGCTGTGGGAGCGGTGGGTGTCGTGGTGGGAGGCTGTCCCGCGGGAGGCTGAGAGAAAAGTGTTTGGGAAGCCTGATGACAGAGATGCATAAAACTGCCTTATACACACCAGCATGCATTACAAAAAACAGAGAGAAAATGGCAGAAACAGCATTCTGGACACTCTTTTTCACACAATTAAAGTGAACAGGAGTAGACAACCAAAAATAGCAAATAAGAGCCTCAAGATATATTGACCAAGATAACTGGTTCATGTACTCAGGTCTTTGTCAGTTTTGGTAGGGCTGCATGATATTCGGAATAAAATTCATATGGCAATTAGTTGATTATCAAATCACAAATAAATATATCTGATGCGGGTTTCAGAGTAAAGCATGGTACTGTGATTATTTACACACTTGTAGGTCATGATACACTGTCTCAGGGTGGCCTGGTTCATTTACTACACAGTGCACACTTCATTCTGAAAGGGCATATATTTAGTTGCTGACAAACTTAACATTTGGAAAGGAAGTAGTTAATATGAAAATTTAAGGGAGTTGGGTTTTAATGAAAAGTCATTAAAGACATTGTTAAAATAATCCAAGTGACTACAGTGGCTCAATATTAAGTTTATCAAACGACGAGAATACTTTTTGTGCAAAAACAAACAAAAATAACGACTTTTTTTCAACTATTCATTTCCTTCTCTCTGTGCCTCGAGTCAGGTTACTAGTTTAACAGCGTATGATTTGTTGTTGTATATCACACGCATCACCCACATGACCAGCGTCGGCCAATGGTGAGCCTACGGCGGACGTAGCTCTACGCAATTACACTAGTTTAACTGACTAGAGGCCCAAAGAGAAGGAAATGAATAATTGAAATAAAGTCTTTATTTATGTTTGTTTTTGTGCACAAAACTTATTCTCGTCGCTTGATAAACTTAATATTGAGCCACTGTAGTCACTTGGACTATTTTAACGATGTCTGTAATAAGTTTTCGAGGCCGGCAAGTTTCAATCCCTCAAGAAGCCCATGGACTAGTATGGAGGAGTGATCCAGCTCTCAGATTTCATCAAAAATATCTTAATTCGTGTTCCGAAGATGAACGAAGGTCTTACGGGGTTGGAACAACATGAAGTTAAGTAAATACTGACAGAATTTTCATTTTTGGGTGAACTATCCCTTTAATATAAAAAATTCTATGTAGATGCACTACAAATCACCCCAATCAGTCTAGAATGATTATAACCAAATAGTAATAAATAAATATTAAACAGTACCAAATATATTAACAAATTTATACCCATCGCAAAATGCATTACAGAAAAACAAAATATCGCAATGCGCATTTCCTCCAATGATCTGCAGTTACTTTGTTTTCATTAAAGAAAGAAATGGTTTAGTAAATGACAGAAATGTTATGTTTTGGGTGAACTGTCGCTTGTAATGGGTTAGGCTGTGTGTCCACCAAAGCGTTTTTAGCCAGCTGAAAACGCTAGGCACTCTGCTGAAAACACCTAGCTGTGGGCGCTTGAGATAAAACTTGGGAACCTGGAGTGATGTCAAGATCCAAACCAAACAAAAGTCAAGCAAAAGGTGTTCGACACAGGGCCAGGGAAACAGCTCTCAGCTCCAAGCCGTTTATGTGCCAAGAGAGAGTCTCTCCAGTCCAGATCCCACATACTGGCCTGCCCTCGAAAACCGCACCCCAGCCGGTCAGAGAGGCGTCCGTTGTAACCATTTGGCGACCGAAAACTTCACCCATGCCAACCCCTTCCCGAAGGAAGAGGGGGTCCCGCCAGATTGAAAGGGCGCGGAAGCAACTGCGCGACACCTTCAAAAGGCGAAGAGCCGGTCCCGTGGACCGAGCACCTGAGAGTTTCATCCACCACTGCATCATAAGATACGCAGCGTCTCATTCCCTATTCAGAGAACATAGGTTACACCAGTAACCAGAGACGTTTTGGCAGCGCTGCGTTTTTTCAGTTGAAAGGCTTTGTTGCTATGATACAGAATATCTGCAGCACAGTTTACTTGTAATTGATTTCGCAGATAATTTGTTTCAAACTTAAAATTGTATTTTTCATCCATTTTGTTCGGTTAGCTCTGCTGGTTGACGTTGTTGTACAGAAAGAATGTTGTGATAGTTGGTCGGAGTGGTATTTGTCCCGCCCCACCTCAGTCAGTCAGTCAGTCATATTTATTTATAGAGCACATTTAAAAACAACAGCTGTTGGCCAAAGTGCTGTCAAGTGTAAACAGGTATCCATAAAAACAGAAAAACAACAGATAAACAATGCACAAAACAATACAATACCACTACAGCCTCCTGTGACCATAAGCAGCAGTAAATAAGCGGGTTTTAAGCAACGATTTAAAATCAATGTATGTAGGTGCAGTCTTTATATAAGATGGCAGATTGTTCCAAAGCTGTGGAGCGGCCACTGAAAAGGCACGATCTCCTTTTAATTTTAGACGTGTCCTCAGAACAGTCAGCTGTAGACTACTGGTAGACCTGATATTTCTAAAAACATTATGGTGGGCTAAAAGGAGATCAGAGATGTATGAAGGACCCAGTCCACGCAATCCCTTATAAACAAACAACAGTGTTTTGAACTCAATACCATGTTTAACTGGAACCCAATGGATAGAGAACAATACTGGCGAAATACATTCTCTTTTCCGTGTTCCTATTAGCAATCTAGCAGCTAGAGCTGGGTACTGAGTTCGGTACTTTTTAAGTACCGACCGAATTGCCTCGATACTACCGAGTACCGAAACATGTCTTGTTTTTCGGTACCAAGTTTCGGCACCTAAGTGGTTAATCTCGTCAACATCAGTGAAACAATAAACATGCAGCATGATTGGCTGTGGTGGAAAAACACTAGTTTACGCGGCTGCCCAGAGAAGTGCCTCTGCCTCGTCGCACGTGAGGCTGTAGTGTGTATGTGTGTGTGTGTGTGTAAGCGTCCAACCCATATAGATAGAAAATATGTAGAAATGATCAAAAGTGTACCTATGTACCCGACTCGATGCCATAAGCACACAATGCAATATTTTCGACAAGATAATTGACCCTTCGCTAAGCCACGCCCGAAAACCGCAACTGGCCAATCGTGTCTTAGCAACCGTAACTAGGCGCGGGAGGTCTGGCAAGCTTTTGAGCGAGTGAAACATGCCGAAGCGTTGTGCGTATGGATTGTGCTAATCTGATACACGGTATCCTAAAAGTTTGGACGGGGGAGTGGAATTTTTTTCCTTCCCGAAAATCTAAAAGCCAAGAGGAGAAATGATGTGCGTGGATCAGCAGTGTGGGAGACCACATTCACAACTACATGTCCACAGGATTAACAAAAACACATATTGCTTGGAAGTTGGAAATAATGACTGTTCTTTGTTCATAATGCATATATTTTAACGTAAAATAAGACGATTAAAGACAAGACGGAGGCTCACTGACATACTTTAAAATATATATCAGCATTTCGTTAATCGACGGCCTACTAACGTTACCCCTGACTGAGTAACTTTAACCCAATCTGATCGCGGCTCACCCGGTGTTAGTGTTATTCCACAAAATGTATGGATAAACTGTTTGATATATAATTATTAGATTATTTTCACATTTCACTTACCCTGCTGTGCACGAAAATAGCTGTGTGTTTCCCATTTGAATGGTCAGCGTATGAGACGGCTGCTGCTTGCGCTGGGACTATAGGCTTTAGCTTCAATTTGAATGAAATTATTCGCTAATCGGTTGCATATTATTTCGTGGATATATCGCTCGAATGCATACTGCAGTCCCCTTTGTCTTGCTCTCTCAGATATTTCACATGTTCGCCAAAAATTACTAATTATCTCATTGGGAATGTCTGACACCGGTGCATACACACTGTAATAGACGCGCCAGACACGAAAGCTTGACAGGCGTAGCAACAGTAACTAGGGAGGGCGGGGCTTAGCGAAGGGTCAATTGCCGCCAAGACCGGCAACACGGTAAATCTGATAAGGCACTTAAAAGCGCACAGAATACACTCGAGAGTAGAAAGCTTATCCGCCTTCGACTACAAGAACTGGAGCGCGTCACATATAAACCAAAACTCAGCGTATAGGATACTTGCCTCACAGACATGAGAAATAGTTCTATATATGTTCAAAATATGTCTACTTTTAAACGAAACAATTAGAAATAAATAGTTTGATTACCTAATCCATATAGGCGCGTGCGCGTTCACTACTGCAGGGATGACGAGTCAGCATCGCAAATTCGCAATAATCTTCTTTGCAGCCAACACGTTTAGTAAACACTTGTTCATTAATAAACAATTGAAATATCTCCTTGCTATCGTTTCCCGACACATCCATAATCATTAGGCTACTTTCGCCAGTGCTTTGCGGCAAGCTTCATGTGTGCTGAGCGCGAGGCATATATCCCGCACCCCAGTAGAGTATATTTAATTCAATTCACATTTATTTGTATAGCATTTTTCACAATACATATCGTTTCAAAGGCTTTACAGAAAATGCATGTGTCTAAATTACAATTTAGAGTGATCTGTTATCAGGGGTGACTGTGTGTAATGCATTTCAATTAATTTTCATTCAGTTTCATTGTTAAACAATGCATTAAGTTAAGGCAGAAACAATGAGCTCATTGAAGTAAAGAATACATGTTGTTAAATGATTAGGAAACATAGAAAACTTTAGCACTGGTGCTTTTTTACAGACTCAAAATATGAGTGTAAAAAATAAACGTTTTTTTTTTTAGGTAATGTTATATGGATAAAATTGGTATCGAAAAAAGTATCGTTCAGGAATCGGTATCGAAGTCAAGGTATCGGTATCGGAAATTTTGTTACGATACCCCGCCCTACTAGCAGCAGCATTTTGGACCAGTTGAAGACGTGACAGAAGGGACCGTGAGACAAAACAATCAAATAAACACTGCAAGCTAGTATCATCCTTTGGATGTAAAGTAACATGACACTGAGTATCATCTGCATAGCAGTGGTATGATACATTATACTTGATAAAAATAGTATACAGCGGAAGCATGTACAAGGAAAATAAAACAGGACCCAGGATCGAGCCCTGCGGAACCCCATATGAAACTGGTGCGCGAGGTGATAAATAATTGCCTGTCTCTACTGAGAAGGTTCGATCCTTTAAATATGAAGCAAACCAATTCAAAACACAACCTTGAATTCCGATTTGCTGTAAACGAATTAAAAGAATACCATGATCGAGAGTGTCAAATGCCGCGCTAAGATCCAGCAGAATTAAAACAGCACATTTACCAGAGTCCACAATCAGAAATAAGTCATTTAAAACTTTAAGCAGTGCAGACTCTGTACTGTGTTGTGATCTGAAACCAGACTGATATTTATCCAAAACACCATTTTACTGTAAGTAGGAAGAAAGCTGGTTAAACACAACCTTCTTCAAAACTTTTGATAAAAATGGTAATTTAGAGATGGGGCGATAGTTTTTCGAAGCTGTTGGATCCAAGTTTGGCTTTATGAGCAGCGGCTGCACAATGGCATGTTGAAAATAAGATGGAACTATCCCACTGACTAAACTACTATTGATTATTGACAATAGACTAGGACTAATAGAATCAAGTATATCTGATATAAGGCTAGGATAAACAACATCCAGTGAGCAAAAGGTGAACTTCATTTGTCGAAAAATTTGTAGCAAATGACTATGAGATACTGGAGAAAACTCTGATAAATTTGTTAAAATCTGTGACAATGTGGACTGAGGTAGGTCCAAAGAAGAGTCCGAAAAGCATGATCTTATAACATCAATTTTTTCGCAAAAGAACTTGAAGTTTTCACAGGCCGTAGGAGAGGGATCAGGATATAAATTCGAAATCGGATTCAGCACATTATTTATAGAATTAAATAGTATTTTTGGGCTGTGTGCATTTTTAGAGATGAGCTCTGAAAAGTATTTTGCTTTTGCAAACTTAACAACTTCCTTATATTGGATCATACAGTCTCTAACGCATTCATAAGATATTTGTAGTTTGTCCCTCTTCCACTTCCTTTCTGCTTTTCTCCATTTCTGTCTAATAACCCTAGTATCATCATTAAACCAAGGGTGAGTACAACTTCTAGTTCTCTTCAATTTAAACGGGGCAACAACGTCCAGTATATTTGAACATAACATATTGAACATATTCATTAACTCATCTGGCTTTGCTCCAAGACAGTTTGACTCAATTTCATGAGTTTTTGGGTAAACACTCCACTGTGATTGGACGGTTGGGTAAAAAGTGACAGTCATGAGCGCTGCGTTTTACCCAAAGTTGAACATTTTTCAACTCTCAGCGACTAGTAAAAAACGCCGGGCGCTCAGCGCCTCGTTGCGCTCATGGCGTTTAAAAAACACCAATTGGAATTTTACGCCAGCTGCGTGAAAAAACGCTTTGGTGGACACACGGCCTTAGGGTTTCAATGACTAAGAACTATAAAGATAGGAAAAAGGTCTATAAAGCCAAAGGAGGCTATTCACCTGCATGAAGTCTGTGACACCCTGGATGAAGGTAGGGACCCCAGGCATGGTGACTGTTATAGAAGGGCCCTGGCCGCCTGCGGCAACAGCTCCTCCCAGTAGAGACCCCAACAACTGCTCCAGGTTTCCCCCTAAAGGATTTTCCTGAGGGGTTGGCGGTGCAGATCCAGGTTGGGGAGTGCTGGTACTGGTACTACTGGACTGTGTGGGCCCAGAGCCACTGTTGGAGGTTGTGGTGGTGGATGGAGTGCTTGTGGAAGCGGACGTGGAGAAGGTGAATGTTTGTGAGGAGGATGGGGTAGTTTGGCTGGCTATGGATACAAAGAACAGCAAGATATATTATGCAATGCCCTAAACAAAAAGCCTTTTTTTTGTATTTCATAAAATGTCTTCAGTCTTCGTAGAAAATCAGCCACATCAAGAGGACTGTGACCTCAGTTGAGCTTATTCACATGTCCGTTATTAAAGAACTCTAAGCTCATGATGTTATTGCCTTCACAAAAAGCACGGCAAGTATTATTGCAAGAGCAAGTATTATGCAAATGTACCCATCTCCCCAGTAGCACCTGTCAGAAGCTGCCCGACCAGTCCACCGATCATCTGATTTAGAGCGGCGGGAGGGAACTGTCCAGCCTGAGGGGAAAACACACATCCTTATTCAACTAACTCACAATGAACAAGAGAATTGATCATAATGCACAATCGCGTTCACATTTAGCCAACTGCAACTCCAGGTACAGGGCATTGTAAGGAAATAGTGAGAACATTAAGCACAAAATTAAAACTTGAGGAAGTGTCTTATGCAAAACGTATTTAAAAGTTATGGAACTCATAACCACCATGTTTAAAATAATATATAAATGTTATGTTTACTATATTTAACAATACATATAAATGTACTATATTGTAATAGAATTAGTTGTAATTGACACTTATTTGAAATATGACAGAAATTACTAACACAGTTAGCTATAGGAGAAATCTATACCAGAAGATTTTAGAGTAGATTTTTGTGGAAATATGTAGGCAGTCAGGATGTGTAGAGTCCATTACAAAATTTAAAATGATTTAAAACTCAATTTAAAACAACATATAAGCATGCAGTGGAATACATGTAGAACATTGTGAAACGACAGGTGTCTTCTAAAGGCCTGTCTGAAACACTTGTTTCAAATGTTTTATTGTGTCTCTTATGCTCACCAAGGTTGGATTCATTTGATTAAAAATACAGTAAAAACAGTAACATTGTAAAAAAAAAAAATAATAAAAAAATACAACATTTTAAATTGTTTTATATTTTAATAGATTTTAAAATGTAATTTATTCCTATGATGTCACAGCTGAATTTTCAGCATCATTAGTCCAGTCCACCCGTTTTGCTTTCACACTGGCAGCGTTTGACGCGCGAGGCTGAACCGCGGCGTGTGTATAGACAGAGTAGCCTACTGAGTAAGTTGGCATTGCTTTATTTCATTTTCAAATACATTTAAGAAAAATAGACTTGACAAGAAGCTTATTTTATTAATTAATATATTATATAACGTTTGGTTCATCTTTGGTTTTGTAGTTTGGGCAACAAGTTTGTTTTTGGACGTTTTCTTTTTTAATTGATGAAGGAAATTTGATTGACTGTTTAAAACACAATAGATATCATCTATGCGATTTTTGGGTAAAGCTGCTGTGTATTTTGGCCATGATCAATGCATTGTCACTTTAATTCAGCGTAAGCGGTGCGTAATCTATTAACATGGGCGCCGAAAACAATACGCGCTGCTTAAGCTCTGCTAACGCGTGCAGTGTGAAACAGGCGTTAAGCCTGCCCACAGGCTGCATCGCCACCAGCAAGTGATCCAATGAAATGAATGACGTTGACGCGCAAGCTTTTCAAGCAAGCTCAATGAGACAGACGGGAGCTATTAGCTAATATGAAACGCAAAGCAAAACAGCTTGTTTTCATTTAAATTCATCAAGAAACGCTCTGAGGAGCAGGAGGAGCAAACTCCTGCCATTTTAAAGGGTAAGTTCAGCGCTTTACAAGTAAAGCCCTGTTTTAAGATCGTTTCTGATGAAATCGAACGGTTAAGATTAGAATTTGGACAAATGCCGCTGTCTCAAGAATTTTAGGTTTTTGTGTTAGCACCCCCCCACCTATACAATGGTTTCATAGGTGCATTGGAACAATCATTCATATAAACGCATTAAACTTTAGTTTACAAAGACGTGAAACTCACCGAGTGGTCTGGGGTGTTCACTGATATGCTCACGCAAAAATCGCTGCAAAAGAAGCTTTCCAACAGGTGTTTTACCATTCGTTGTAAAACTGTGGACCTATTTTTCCAACGCCTCACAACCGGACATTCATCCAAAAACTACGATAAAACCTGTTGGAAAGCTTCTTTTGCAGCGATTTTTGCGTGAGCATATCAGTGCACACCCAGGACCACTTGGTGAGTTTCACGTCTTTGTAAACTAAAGTTTAATGCGTTTATATGAATGATTGTCCCAATGCACCTATGAAACCATTGTGGAGGTGGGGGGGTGCTAACACAAAAACCTAAAATTCTCGGGACAGCAGCATGTGTCCAAATTTTAATCTTAACCGTTTGATTTAATCAGAAACGATCTTAAAACAGGGCTTTACTTGTAAAACGCCGAACTTACCCTTTAAGTAACGAGTTACCATCCTGCTCGGCTGCCCTTTCCCCATCAAGTCCTCCTGTAGCCACCACCACACACCAGCAAGTAAGTTGGTTAACAGTTAGGCTAATGTTAATGTTAGTGTCTGGCTGTTTGTATGCACATTTTCTGGAGGGAAAAATAATATTGGCAGTAGGCAGAGGTATCTTGTGATAGCGTTTTATGTGTTATAGGAGGAGACAGGGTTCAGCAGCCTAGCACAAACGCCGTTCCCCAAGAAGACCTGTCATCAATAGATTAGCCTGCAAGCCAGCCCAAACTCCGTACATTTCCAGCCACGCAGATATCGGGGAAAGATAGGAGTTTTTCTGACAGGTGGTACTCAAAATTCCCGTGGCTGGAATACAGCATCTCAAGAGATGCTGTTTTTTGTAAGTCTTGTCGTCATTTCCCTGAAGCAGCTTATGAGGATAGATTCATTAATACAGGCTTAAAGACTGTAAACATTTTTCTGAGGGCTGTGGCAAACATGAAGCCAACAGGGCACATGCTGCAGCGCTGGGGAAAATGGATGGTTTCAAGCAAATTCACCTGCCAGGACGGGGAAATATTATTAAACAGCTGAACAATGACAGCCAGCGACAAGTCCTTCATTGAAAGACAGCACATCATGATGGTAATAGATCTCGTCCGGTTCTGTGCAAAAAAAGAAATCCCATTGCGTGGGCATCGGGAAAACCCAGATGCGTTAAACAAGGGTAACTTTTTGGAACTACTTGACCTGGTTTCCAAATATGACCCAGAAATAAAAAGGCGACTGGATGAATTACCCAAGAATGTTAAACTACTGCACCACACTATAAAAAATGAGATACTGGAAATCGCAGCATCACTCCTTGTAAAAAAAATAAAGGCAGATTTGCATGATGAGCCAGATACATATTATGCGATTTTAGCAAATGAGTGCAAAGACTTGTCAAAAAGAGAGCTAGTGGCAGTATGCGTCAGATATCTGCACAGTGGAAACGTACAACATGACTGCAGAGGCAATATCGGCTAAGATTTTGGAAGAGCTGGAGCCATTGCAGCTGGACCCGGGGCTGTGCTTCGGATTTTGGTTTAACGGCGCATCAGTCATGTCGGGGAACAGAGGAGAAGTATATGTGATAGTGAAGAAGACGTTTCCCCATGCTTATTATGTGCATTGTAACTCACATAGACTTAACCTTGTCCTGTGCACAGCAGCTAAAGTGTCTCCTGGCATTTCAACGTTTTTCGATATTATAAACAGCTTGCATAACTTTATGACTACGGCGCACAGACATGCCAAATTTCTGGAAATTCAAAAGCAGATGCGACCAGGGAAAAAAACACTGGAGCTGGAGAGATCCTGTGATGTGAGGTGGAGCTCATGGTCAAATGCAGTCAGTAAGATGTTGACGCTCCTGGGACCTATTTTGGAGACCCTCGCCACATTCTCCGAAAGTTCTGGCCAAACAAAACTTGAAGCTGACTCCCTACTGCACCAAATGCAAGCGAAAAAGTTTTTGTTTCTGCTCGTCACATTCAACCAGTTATTTGAAGTCAGCAACTACGCCCTTAAGGGCTTGCAATCTTCCACACTATCAGTTACAGATTGTACTGATCTGATTGAAGGGCTCAAGGACAGCTACACACAATTCAGGAATGAAAATGACGAATTTCAGAATCAGAATCAGAATCAGAAAGAGCTTTATTGCCAAGTGTGCTTGCACACACAAGGAATTTGTTTTGGTAATGAGGCTTCCAGTGGACATATACAAATACAAATACAACAAGAAACATAATACTACAAATTCTAAGAATAAAAAATAAAAATATAAATATATGAGAATAAAAGTATCACAGTTGTCACAAGTATCACATATATTACAGTGTTTTGAATATTATGAATAAATAAATCTACATATAAGTATCCCTGAGTTGTAGGATATTGCACTAAACACTGGGAGTATTGCACTTACAGGCATATGTCTTGGGAGGAGTGTTAACTGTTCAGGAGGGAAATGGCCTGTGGGAAGAAACTGTCGCTGTGCCGAGATGTTCTAGTGGCCAGTGATCTGAGTCGCCGTCTTGACGGTAACAGTTCAAACAGGTGGTGTCCGGGGTGAGTGGAGTCTGTGATGATTTTACCTGCTCTCTTCCTCACTCTGGAAGAGTACAGGTCCTGGAGGTTTGGCAGGGGGGCACCAATAATCCTCTCCGCAGTCCGGACTGTCCGTTGTAGTCTCCTGATGTCTGATTTGGTAGCTGAACCAAACCAGACAGTGATGGAAGTGCATAAGACAGACTCAATGACGGCTGAGTAGAACTGAATCAGCAGCTCCTGTGGCAAGTTGAACTTCCTCAGCTGGCGAAGTAAGTACAGTCTCTGCTGGGCGTTTTTCACAGTGGAGTCAATGTGATTGTCCCACTTCAGGTCCTGAGAGATGATAGTGCCCAGGAACCTGAATTACTCCACTGCTTCCACAGTGCTGTTCATGATGGTGAGTGGGGGGAGTGCTGGGCTGTTCCTCCTGAAGTCCACGATCATCTCCACTGTTTTGAGCGTGTTCAGCTCAAGGTTGTTATAACTGCACCAGACAGCCAGCTGTTCAACCTCCAGTCTGTAAGCAGACTCGTCACCGTTTCGGATGAGACCGATGACAGTGGTGTCGTCGGCAAATTTCAGGAGCTTGACAGTGGGGTCTTTAGAAGTGCAGTCATTAGTGTACAGGGAGAAGAGCAGTTTATTTGATAAAGTAATGGCACTGAACGATGAGCTGATGAATAAACATGAGATTGTGTGCTGAGATATCAGTGGATCACACAAGAGGAAGTTGCCGGCCAGGTTAGACAATATGCACATTGATTCTACTCTGGGCAAATCATCACCTGTCCAGCTAAACTCAGACCTACAGATATTATGGAATGACACACTGGACAAGCAGATGATGGAGCTGACACTCGTTTCAAGCCCGACACATATGGCTTTATGAGAGCCGCTGCTGCCTGCTTGCCACGGTCAGACACCTTTGGTGACAAGGCTCTCATCTGGCTTGCCTGCGCGCACTTTTCCATTCCCGTGGAAGACGCAGCACTTTTCCATTCCCGTGGAAGACGGATTCCCTGCCTGCCGTGCTGGGCAAATAAATGGAGGGAGAAACAGACCCTCCAAAGATATAATTCCGTTTCAGTCTTTTTGTGTATTGAACGTTCAAAATAGATAAATGATTTTAGGCTTACTGCCAAGGTGTATGTCTTTGTGCGCTTCAGGACTGAGCTGAGAACAGCGACACAAGAGGCACACAGATAGGCTACTGAGTCGCTGTCCTCAGTGCTGCAGAAAAGCAGCCTTATTTTACCTGGCCCATCCAGTTTTCTGGAGGCCCACCTACAATCAAAATCCTGCTGCCGCTAGTGCTTCAGTCACCTCATTCTAATATGATGATTTGATGTTTAAGATACATTGCTTCTTATCTATGCTGAAGGTGAAACCTTGATTCATTTGATCAGGATTCTTTTATAAATGTTATGTTCAAAAGAATGGTTAGTTGAAATTGAACTTTTTGGCAGCAATGTGTAGCTCAGCCTCAAACTCATTTTCACACAACCTGTGAATGGCTTAATATTCCTTGTTGTAGTTGCCTCTCTATTGAGGTAGGATAGGAGAATATATTTTAACCATTTAATAATTAATAAATAAATAAATACTTGTAGATTTGATATTAATCTATAGATTTTTTTAACCACTAAGAGTTTAAGTTAATTTTTAATTGGTTATTATTAGTTATTATATAAGACTCAATGGAAAATTACCTTATAATTCATGATGCTCCCAAACAGCTTGTCAAATTCCCTGAACTATGCGGTATTTACTGCTATATTCTAGAAATATCATGGGAATTTCACACACCTGTCCTGGCTGTTGGCCCATCATCGGTGGAACAGCTGCTCTGAGGTTGATAGTGGCCCCTCTTGTGGTGAAAGTGGGGCTGGCCATCCTGTGAGGAAAAGAGGGTCTGGTGAAAACCACTCTGGCCTGGGGTGGGTAAGGGTGCATGGGGGGCGGAGTGGAGCCAGAGCCAACGTTTGCTGTAGGTGGTGTGGTCTGTTGCCCCTGCTGGCCAGTAGAGGAAGCGTTTGCCATGGCCATGGCTTGCTGAGTGACTTGATGCATAATGGCTTGCATGAATTCTGGAGGTAGACCAGGAATCTGAACAGTAGGGGGGGCACCTGCAACATGCAAACATATGTGTATCATTTAAAACATGCTCATGTTGGTGCAGATCATTATAATTGTATAATTATTTTGTTTTAATACATGCATATACAGTTATTTTAACATTAACACCCACACAACACAAATGCAGGTGGATTGCAGCAGTGGCAGTCCCTCCTTCTAGCCACTTTGGCAGGTTGAATTATATATAATATATAGATTTTTCAGTTGTAGTCTTTTAAAAAGGCATGTGAAATAATAAACTAAGTGCAATGTAGTGTTGTCAAAAAATAATATTTTCCATACATATTGATACTAAAATATCTGAAACGCTTCCAATATTAAATTTTCCACAGAATAGATACACGATACCAGCTGCGCTTTCTCACTTGTTTCATTTGCTCCGGATGAATATAGTTGCTGTTACAGGGCTTGAATTTCATCCAAAGTGTGTGCACATAAAGCAGTTCTCAGAACTAAATTAAGTTATTTTTTGCTGCTTATTGTGCTTAAACAGTCGAATACACAGAAAATAATGTCAAAATGGAGGTCCTGGCAGGGATGTTTTAAGTGAACGTGAACAGTTGAGAAAGGAAAAGCGGAAACACCTTACAATATAGTTTCATTAGTTAACATGAACTAACTAAGAATGAACAATACTTCCACAGCATTTATTAATCTTAGTTAATATTAATTTTAACATTTACTAATACATTATTCAAATCAAAGGTTGTAGTTGTTAACATTAGTTAATGCACTGAACTAACATGAACAGCTGGATTTTTATTAACTAACATTAACAAAGATAAATAAATACTGTAACAAATGTATTGCTCATTGTTAATTCATGTTAGTTAATACCTTATAATACCTTGTAAAGTATTACCGGAAATGCACCTGTAACAGTATAATGGATTTGTCCGTTGGTTCTTAAAGTGACAGCAGCCTAATATACCTGCTGCCAAATTATAAGAATATTTTTATTTTAATATTAAAAAAATCTATATGGCAGTTTTCCCCCATGGTCTCATTGTCGAAATTGTGGCCAGTAACTTTAGAAAACCACTAGCCACAGTGGCTGGTGAGCAAAAAAGTTAATGTCAAGCCCTAGTTACATACACAGACACACATACATACATACATACATAGACACACAAATTGAAACATACATATTAGGGCTCTGCGATTAATGGAAATTGTAATAAAATCACGATGTAAGCATGCACGATTTCTGAACCGCAGAAAGCAAGATTTTTCACCAGCCCCCTAAGTGTGAATATAATAATATACAAACGAGAAAAAAAAAAGAAAGAAAGGCATAAAGAAATAACATCACGTATCATTTATGCAAAGATATGGTGCCCGCAATGATCTTTGATAAAGACAGCTTACAAAATAATTGTACAGATAACTATGTGTTTAAGGAAATATTGTTTCAAAATCACAATATTAATCAAAAAATAATTACAGGTGTTTTATTGTACACATCACACCGCCCTCATATATAAACCATTCAAAAGTTTGGCGTCAGTAAGGTTTTTTTGTTTTTTGCTTTGCTTTTCTTTTTTCTCTTCTTTTCTTAAAAGAAATCAATCCTTTTATTCAGCAAGGATGCACTAAAATAAACTGATCCAAAATGACAGAAAAAACTTTTGTTACAGTTATTTCCAATAAATATGGTTTCTTTTGGACTTTATATTCAATGAAGAGTCAAAAAACTATTCATTGATAAAGTGTCTCTCAGATGATGAAATTCAGATAATCTAAGGACTAACCAGGCTGTCCAGTGCCAGCAGTGTTCGGTTGTCCATTAGCCTGTGGGGTGTTTCCAGAGTCTGAAAATATGAAACAACTCAAATTAAACTAATTTAATTCATTCAATTACACCCCTCCATCCAACACACACACAAATGAAACCCACCATCCATGTTCATCTGCATCATCACTACAGGCTCCATGGTTTGATGACTGATCCGGATGACTCTGGGCCCTGGCTGTCCACCCTGCTGATTGGCTGGACCAGGCTGACTGGCAGGCTGACTGGCAGGCTGACTGGCAGGCTGACTGGCAGGCTGACTGGTTGGTACCTGGCCTTGCTGATCTGATTGGCCAGTTGACTGAGGTTGACCATCAGCTGCTGGTCTGCCATTGGCTGACATGGTCACAGTTGTTCCAAGATTCAACTGTAGGCAAGTTGAATGTTAATTTAAAAATGAACTAACTTGTTTTAACTAGGTCTACTTCAACAAATTACGATTATAAATCCTGTGGTCTCAGTATTTCCTGAAACTTTGGAAAATGTACGTCTTCCAAAAACACCCCAGTACTCATTTATGAAGTGCTCTACAAAACTTTCACTTTCAGTGTTATGCACGTTTCCCACTGCACAAGTCTCACCGACCACATCTTTACCTGCATGGGGAGGTGATGCACCCCCGCTGGATTCAGCACAGAGGAGGTGTAGTGGGACATGGGGCGGATAACATGCAGGTGTCGAGGAGGGTTGCTCAGGAGGTTACACCGCAAGTCACTCAGGGCAACCAGGGCGTTTCCCAGGAGACGGAGGGCCTCCCCCACTAGGTTGAGAATGCGTTGGTCCTCATCCCTCTCTTGGGTCTGTTTTTCAAAAAAATCAAAATATTTAGCCATTTTACCCATTCAAAGAGATCATGCTTAAATCCCAATTAATCAACCCACTATCAAGTGAATAAAACAAACTATCTAATTACATTCCTTTAAGATCTATAAAAAATATATCACATTTTGATTTAGTTTAGATTTTGCTTATTTAGTTGATTTCCACTGTATACTATACCATACAAAAGTTTGGGGTCAGTACATTTTTTTTCAGAAACACTTAAGTTTCAGTAACACTTTATTTTACAGTGTCCTTGTTATACGTTACAAGTAGTTACTATGGTAAAAACTATAAATTATACATAATTACACGCAACTAACCCTAATAGTAAGTATATGTAGTTAATTAATATAACTCACTATTACACTGTAACAAGGACACCTTAAAATAATGTTTAACCAAACCAAAGTCTCTTATGCTCACCAAGGCTGCTTTTATGTGATTGAAAATACAGAAAAAAAACGTCAATATTGTGAAATATTATAACAACTGCATATAATACATATATTAAAATAATACATTTTAAAATTATGAAATTTATTCCATCAAAGCAGAATTTTCAGCATCATTTCTCCAGCCCTCAGTATCACATGATCCTTCAGAAATCATTCTGATATGCTGATTTGAACTGATATATTTTTTATCCAGGATTATGACACCTAAAATAATAAATTGTGCTAAAAATAACCCTTCCAAAGTTTGCACTTATTTATGCATCTCCATTAACTGAACTGTAGAAACCTATATTAACGCACACATAAAATACAAATACTGATATAAGATCTAAGCTAATATCACGAGAGTGAAAGAATCACTAAATATTGATATGATTTCAAGTCAATTTATAAAGCTAATTTTTGATGTTTTTGTCCACTGAAATTGTAAAAAAAAAAGAAGATTTGTTTTATGTTCTGTTGGCTGAATAACTGATCTTCAATTCCAAATTCATTTGTATTCACATTCGAGTAAACAAGGTGTCTGGCTAAGGTTGTCAGAGAGGACAACATTTATGAGGAGTGGGCTTCTTACGTTGTTGTTGTAGTCTGCAGTTGTGGCCGCCTCTAGAATGAGGTGAGCTCTCTGAATGAAGGGCTGAAGTCTCTCCTCCACTCTCCTCAGCTCTGTTAACATCTCCACCATCTCGGCTGGGCTTGGGTGGCTGATGGGAAGACAGTATAATCATAAATCAATGGTTCTTAAATGCAATATGCTTTAAGTTTAAAACATTGACCGTCAGGGCATCACTAATGGATTTAATTAGCTTGTGATATCGAAGGAAAACGGACAGGCTCACACAAGCTGCTGCTACTCGGTTTATATATCACTGTGTAAGTGCGGTAGAGTGAATATTGATAAGTGTTTGGTGAATAAATCAACCAAAACAGACTCTGCTTAGTCAACTAAACAAGGCAGCTTATACTAAATATAACTTTTAGTTTTACACTCAAAAAGAAAGTCACAAGAGGTAAGAATGGTGGTTTGTTTGACTTTTAAAACTGGTTAGTAGGATACAGAAGTAACAGAAGTAGTGGGAGCATTGCTTTACAGTGGTTTAGCAAAGACATATTATTATAGCTAAACTCCCACAGTTGGTTTTAATCATCTGCGCTGATTAACTGTGCATGAAACCGAGAAAATGACTCATCATCTGTGTGAAGTGCTATTGTATGTATTGTATTATACGAACTGAACAGTTTTTTTGATAAAACAACACTGGTCACGTGCCTTAGAGTCAACGTCTCAACTGAACAATAAAACAATTGTTAATATTTTACCTAGGGAGAAAACAGTGGCATATTAGGGAACCAGGTAATAAATAAAAATGAGTGTATGATGATAAAAAATAAAAGGGACTTTTACAGCCTAATTGGGGAAAAACTTATTTAAGGATGTCATAGTCATTTAATAGTAAGCTACAGTTTACATTTACATGCAATAAAGGTTTTTATCCAAAGTGACTTACAAATGCGGAGAATAGAAGCAAATAAACCATCAAAAGGGCATCAATATGCAAATTAGGGCTGGGTATGACACAAATTTCACAATTCGATTTTGATTCACATGCTTGCAATTCGATTCGATTCAATATTGATTGTTTTGGATATCAGGTACAATACATGGCAAATTTTCTCAAGGAAAACAAATCTCTTAACTAATGCTGTAAACTAAGGAGTCAGTTCATTAGCCAACTATAATATTGAAGGTAAAAATTAACTGATTTTTAGCTATACAAACACTTAAATTACACTTTTATTTATTTTTAAATCCAGAAAAATCACATAGTAGGATTTTTAATGAATTCATTTGCAAATTATGGGGGAAAATAAGTATTTGGTCAATAACAAAAGTTTCTCTCAATACTTTTTAATATACCCTTTGTTGGCAATAACAGGGGTCAAACTTTTTCTGTAAGTCTTTGCAAGGTTTTCACACACTGTTGCTGGTATTTTGGCCCATTCCTCCATGCAGATCTCCTCTGGAGCAGTGATGTTTCGGGGGTGTCGCTGGGCAACACGGACTTTCAACTCCTTCCAATAATTTTATATGGGGTTGAGATCTGAAAAGGCCACTTCAGGACTTCCAGGAAATGCTTCTTACGAAGCCACTCCTTCCACGGGCTGTGTGTTTGGGATCATGGTCATGCTGAAAGACCCAGCCACGTTTCATCTTCAATGCCATTGCTGATGAAAGGAGGTTTTCACTCAAAATCTCACGATACATGGCCCCATTCTTTCCTTTACACGGAACAGTCGTCCTGGTCCCTTTGCAGAAAAACAGCCCTAAAGTATGATATTTTGGCACTGCAGGATTTGAGTCCCTGGCGGCGTAGTGTGTTACTGATGGTAGCCTTTGTTACTTTGGTCCCAGCTCTCTGCAGGTCATTCACTAGGTCCCCCCGTGTGGTTCTGGGATTTTTGCTCACCGTTCTTGTGACCATTTTGACCCAACGGGGTGAGACCTTGCGTGGAGCCCCAGATCGAGGGGATTCTCAGTTGTCTTGTATGTCTTCCATTTCTTCCACCAAGCTGCTTACCTATTGCAGATTCAGTCTTCCCAGCCTGGTGCAGGTCTACAATTTTCTTTCTGGTGTCCTTTGACAGCTCTTTGGTCTTGGCCATAGTGGAGTTTGGAGTGTGACTGTTTGAGGTTGTGGACAGGTGTCTTTTATACTGATATCAAGTTCAAACAGGTGCCATTAATACAGGTAACGAGTGGAGGACAGAGGAGCCTCTTAGGGCGCTTTCACACTTGTTTCGATTGCCTGTTCTGAACCAGAGTTTGATTGCTCCCCCCTCCCCCTTCCCCCGATGGACTGTGTTCACATTATATTATTTGTATCAGGCGTCATAAAGCTGCAGCTGGCGTACAATCGTGTTGCTCGGTAACCAGCGCCACTATAAATGAAAAGGCGTCAAAATGGATAGAATCGCTCGCTTCACATTTGTTCTTATTTTTAACCTTTGGTTTTGTTTTCAAAGAAAAGATACAGAAACACACTTGCGTCTGTCTGCCGCAAAAGTATTAAAATCGTTCCAAAGCAGATGGCTGTCAGCCGAAAACAATTTTTGCGGCAAGCATAAATCATCTCTCTGCTTGCAGTGGGTCAATCCCGCTTTTCGTCAAGGTAACACACACACACGCGCTGACGACTGTCCTGTCGACCACATTATACGCCATCAATAGCGGTTCACTTCAGCTATTGGCAATCCCTCAAAGCCTATGTGGTGTTTTTAATATGCTTTAAGACAAACCATGTGCGAAGTCAACACCATTGTCTCAAAAAATTCGGTTTGAAACCGCTGGTGTTTCTAACATCACAAACTACCTTGTAACCAATCACGTCAACGCGAGATCGTCAACTAGTGGATCTCTGAGCTGATGCGAGTGAGTGGAGGTAATTTGCATATTCATAGAACCGTATATTATATGAGGCAAGGATGTAGAATTACATTCAAGCTATTGTTTGTTGAATTTTTCAATATGTAATTTTGGTGATCAAATATGAGTTGTAAGGGTTAAAATGATTGACTACAGGGGGACTTTAAGCAGCACTACTGTTTTCAACATTGATAATAAAAAAAAAATGTTAAGCCGCAAATTGGCATATTAGAATGATTTCTGAAAGATCATGTGACTCCGCTTTGCATCACACGAATAAATAACATTTTAAAATATTTTAAAAATAGAAAACGGATTTAAATTGTAATAATATTTCATAATATTACGGTTTTACTGAATTTCTGATCAAATAAATGGTGAGGATAAGAGACTTATAAATAGAACTATTTACAGCTCAGCAAAATGTTAGTTTCCTACTTCAGCGAGGTAAATCAAAGAGACAAACCCACATTTCTTAACCTGATGTCAAATGTCAACAATGTCTAGGTAGACTGAAGTCATGCCTACTCGTTCACAACTGAAACTTTGTCTCCCGGATTAAAGAACTTCCTCTGTTTTCTCATGTTGTGGGCGGTTGATTTTCAAGTGTCTGTACATTTCCTACAAATTTCATTAGTAGGCATAACCAAAAGGTAAAATGAGACAAAAGCAGCATTGTTGACAGGTGTTTAGGAAACTGAAAGGTGGAAACTCACATTTCTCCCCCCCCAAATTGTTAGTCATTCCTCAGTGAGACACAAAATCAATCTTTCATGTGGCAATTCACTGGTAATTTAAATGGGGAATTTTATAGCAAATACTCATAGTTTGAGGAAAAGTTTAAGATAATGAAATTAGAACTGTACACTTAAGTCTAACTGAGTTTTCCATTTCTATTATTTATAATAGGGGTGACAAGTAAATTTGTATCACATGCATTATATTTACCAAGCCGTAACTATTTCAAAGAAACACTTTAGAAATCACCAGATTTCTTTCAACAATATTAAAGCCATGACAGGGTAGGTGGAAGTTTGAGGAACTATAAACCTTAACCACATTTAGAGTATACTAATACTCAACCATCCAAGTGGACATTCTCCTACCTATTAAAATCACACCCCTAAAATGCCCCAATCTGTTAAAATAACAAAGTGTGAATAACCGATGACTAAAACAATGACAATGAGACATCATGAAGGATATATGCAAGATGGTTAGTCCTTATTTTAACTTCTTGATGTAAATTGACTTTACAATTTAATTAGGGCTTGAGCAGCGATGGTGTGAGGACCCCATTGGAATTGCTCTATTTATTATTAAAACTATGGTTCAGTAAGAACATAAAAGCAAAACACAAAAACGAATAGTTCATTACTTCAACCAAAAATGAAAGTTGTACTCACATTCTAAACTTGTGCAATTTACAAACATATTCAGCTCTTTCACAACAGCGATCAAGCTTGAAAAATTACAACAACAACAAAAAACACCATTAAGGCCTTATAAAATAAATAGTAAAAAAAAAAAAAGAATTCGCAAATGGTTTATTACATGGGTCACCAATCTCGGTCCTTGAGGGCCGCTGTCCTGCAGAGTTTAGCTCCAACCCCAATTAAACACACCTGAACCAGCTTATCAAGGTCTCACTAGGCATAATAGAAACTTTCAGGCAGGTGTGTTGGACCTGGTTGGAGCTAAACCTTGCAGGACATCGGCCCTCCAGGACCGAGATTGGTGACCCCTGGTTTATTATATTCATTTTAACCTACACTGTAAAATAAAATGGAAAAAACTATTTATCAATAAAATGTAATTTTTTTAAGCAAAATAATTAATTATGATTGTGAAAAACAGGTCCTACCTGAGGCCTGCTGGAGGGGCTGGAGCTCCCTCAGTCTGGGTGGAGGAGGAGGAGGATGGTGGGGTACTGGACGGAGGAGGAGAAGTATCCATGGGCTGTGCAGAAGGAGATGGAGTGGAAGTGGAGGAGGTGGGTGGAGGTGCAGAGTCCTCCTGGGAAGAAGAGGCATCTGTGGGCTGCCCCTATTAATACAGACAGAGATTAAGGAATAATCAAAGAATCAATAAGAAATGTGCATGGACATTTTATTCATCCTGACACCAGGGTATGCAATTAGCCAAGCAAGATAATTCTCAACAAAATCGCTTACCTCCAGTCTTTGGATCACAGCATTGGTATCTCTCAGCAAGTTCTCAGCCAATAGCAGCCGCAGTCTGGGCTCACTTTGCAATGACTGATCCAAATCTATCTGAACATTCACAGAGCCATTGGTCTGGAAGAAAGGAAGAGTATAAATATATGTACTGAATAAAAATAATATATAATATTTGCAAAAGAAAATGTTTAAATTGCTACATTTGTCTTTGAGGAAAACAATTCATGTTCTCATTTTATTTTCAAAGACAAATTTAATTTGTGTGTGGGTGTATATATATACATATACACACACACACACACAGTATGTATACAGTATATTATACATACATATATTATACATACATAATACAGTATATTATACATAAAAAAAGGTTATTTGTTTTTATTTTGTCTATGTACACTAAGGGTGTCGCCAAAAAACAGTATTGGCAATAACCGTATTATTTCAATTGAATAGTACACGTTTGATAATATGGCAATATGGCATGTGAACTATCCAGCGCCAGTATCTGTTTGACATCCCAACATACAGTAGTTGTCGGTATTGCAGCTTAACGCTGGTTGCCACCTGTCAGGCTGTCAAAAATCACAAGCAGACAGCACGTAGCTGAAACTGCCGCGTAAAAGCATGTTATCGGATATAACAAACGAGACACTCTACCCGCACTCCAACAAAGTAAACTCACCAGTGTGGAAGTTTTTTGGATTCTGCAAAAATGACTCAATAATCACCCTAGTCTGCAGGACTTGCAGATCAACAGTTAGCGTAAAATGGGGCAAAACCACCAACCTCTTCACCCACCTCCGCCCCTTTTATTTTGTACAGAGAGCAAGTAGCCATTATTATCCATATGGATCCATATCCATATATAGTCCATATTATGGTTTTCCTGGAACGTCAAAAGTTTAAGACTTCTATGGGTTTCACTTGTGGAGTTTCTGCCCGAGGGTGCTCTCTGATGTTGAGAGTATGAATGAAAAATTACATGAGAGAGTTTAGCGTTCCACAATGGTCACATCGCCCTTTTAGGGGGTAAAAATACAACAAAACTAATCCTCTCTAAAGATATTTTAAGTAAACATTATAATCCATAAGTTTTTATCAAAATGAGCACGTATTTGGACTAAAAGCCTCAAGGGATGTAAATATAACAAAACACAGAAAGGCATCAGCAGTTAACAGGTTAATGTAACATTTCCCGTTTCAGCAAATAAATTGCAACATACTCTCTGTATAGAGGCAAAATTCGCAGGATGATGGAAGCGGAGTTGGGTGAAAAGGTCACTGGTTTTGCCCCCTATTGCACTCACTGTTGATGAGCAAGTCATTTTCTCAAAATCAACAAGTAACAAATATGCATAATGCCAGTCCATGGTCTTAATTGGCTCCCTGTGAACAACTCTGACCCTACCTCAAACACAGTAGTCACTGAGGCCTAGAAGAGTTTGGTTCGTTTTGTTTTCAGCATTGTGAATCCACTTTGCATGCACTTCAAAAAGATGAGGACTCACGCTGGAATTGATATGAAAAACTCCACGCCATCGCTCCTGATCATATCACAGTGTATACAAGCACTGAGAAAGCCTCCAGAGAAACTTTCCAATTTGGAAGCATCCGTTTTGTTTCCAACACGCACTGTAAGACGTAGACCAATCACAATAGACTGGGCTATCTGACCGATCAAAGCAGAGTAGGGTCTTGGAAAAGAAGGGTTTAGAAATTGAATCAGTGAACTAACTGTTTTCAATATCTTTGGCCCTCTTATTACGATGCATTTTGGTCGAACGGATCACAAGTAGATGAGTGAGACATATTCCTGTTTACATCTGGTGTTTTAATCCATCTCTATTGTCCACTATAATGGACAAAATAAGCTCATGCAATTTAAATGTGAACGCGATTGGAGACAACGGTAAAACATACGGAGAGCAGCAGTTTTCCCAGCAGACAGTTTCTTCTCTGACAGCCGCAAGACCAGCCCGAAAACTGTGTGATCGAGTTAGAAATCAGTAATGGTGAGAGAACATTATGCTTGGTACATTTTTCATCTTCACATAGGTCTTCAGCAGTTAAAGTTTAAATCCTGTCTGGCTAGCGCGCTTATCATAATGTTTATGCATAATTACTAGGTCAGGAGGCGGAGAGTAGGTGGTATTTCATGGTTGTTTGAACGCATTTGACCAAATGTGCATCTACACTTTGAAAGCAGTCGGGCTGAATGCATTTTCAAATACCTCTAGAAGTGGTTGAAAGTGGACAAGCTCAGAACATTTTTTACCCTGTTTACACCTGTATTTAGAGCCGTCCATTTGGGATTGGATTGACGAAAAAGGCTCTTAATACCAGGTGTGAACAGGGCTTTTGAGAAATTATGTAATATGCAATGTATATTACGAGAAAATTAAAGTGTTTGGATGCATGTAAACCTGTAGTAGGTGACCTCCAGAACAAAATTAGGAACCTTTAAAATAGCATAATACAGGCACTTTAAAATGTATTTTATTTTTATGATGGCAAAGCAGTCATTTCAACATCATTACTCCAGTCTTCAGCATCACATTATCCTGAAGAAATCATTCTAATATGATGATTTAGTGCTCAAGAAACATTTCTTCTTATCAATGTTGAAAACAGTTGTTTTGCTTAATATTTGTGTGGAAACAGTGATAGTTTTTTCCTTTTCTTTGATGAACAGAAAGCTGAAAAGAGCTAAATTTATATGAAACAGAACTCTTCTGTAAAATATTTTATTCTCCTTGAGATAAATAAAAATATGAATGTACTTGGAAACAAAAAAAACTTAAGTTCACAACGGGTACTCTCACCCCAGTGCTGGTATTAACTCGTGGATTCCTTGCATTGTCTCCCAGGCCTGTCATCATCTGCTGAATCGACATCTGAGGAAAGAGAAAACATTAATCAAAAAGTTAAAAAAAAATGTATATATGTATATATATATACATATTTCAAGCAATACAGTCATATTAAGTCCCCTGAACATAAAAAAAGTCTCTACCTGAATCTGCTGAGGGTCCATAATGTTAACCGGAACATTAAAAGTACCCAGCATAACGTAGCTGTTAGCATTGCGGTCATGCGTAGGCCCGAGAGGGGTCCCTTGGGAGCTACTGGTTGAATTTGGGTTCTGATTTCCTCCCTGTGTCACCCCAGAAGACCCTGGTACACCACCCGAGCCGGAGCCCTGTTGGGTGGTCTGCGGTGGGGCGCGCTCTACGAGATGAATGACTTTTCCGTCCACGTCTAGACAGAGATGGACGAACAGAAACAGTAAAGAAAAAGTCACAAGGCTGCAAAGGGGATATTATACAAAAGCACATGCTGAGTTGGATGGAAAAAAGTGTAGTTTTACCATGTAATTCAATTGAATTGCATTCTATGGAAATATATTCAAGAAGTAACACTATGGTTAGCGTTAGCAGTTCCTGTGCACGATTTACTGTTTTGTGCAAATCAACTCACTGTACTCTGTTAGGGTTTTCTCATCTTGAAGTACTCTGCCCTGGTAAATGAGTCTTTGTTTGTCAACAGGAATTCCAACAGAGGGTGATATGTGCTCCTTGAACTCTTTCACGGTCATCTACGTAGGGAAAGGAGAAGCTGTCATTTTTGAAAAGACAATCGGCAATGGACTACAATCTAGTCTGCGGTCACATAACTCGTTCTTCACCTTAAATTTTGGTGGACAGCATAATGTTAAGTCGCCAGCATAAAGGACACGTGACACTGTGCATAATAAAAAGATCAAGCTCACCTGTGCCTGAACAGTGTAACTCCTGCTCAGGGAGTCCAGGGTTTTCACAGTCACTTCTATGTTACTGCTTGCTTGTTCTTCCATTTTGTCTGCATTATGCAAAGCAAAAAACAAAAAACTTGATTCCACTGAATACATACAATTCTTAAACTAACGTTACACGGTATCACTGTCACAAGGAAAGCCGTGTTATGTTCATAAAAGGCCACAACTGATACACAACTGTCAAACACACCCCATAAGAAAATTCCCTTCCAGAAATGTCTTGCTTTAACAAGAAGCTTATTGTTAGAAATACATGTTTTTAAGACCGGAAAAAGCAATTAAACTATAAACTGAAAAGATTATTTTTAAAGTCCAACACACCTGCTAACGTTACAAACAATCCGCTAACAGTCATTTGGTGCTAAATAACCATCAAACAAGTATTCATCCAGCATTTTAAACATAGCCTTTTCCATTTATTAAAAATACATAGTTTATACGACCATTTTGACTGGCTGTCAGTGATAAACTAAACAACAATTAGTCATAATCAGACAAATTAAAGTGAGCTTTGAGCTGCGCGAACATGTTAGCTCGCCAATGTTTTTCCTACCTCGAGACGCGGTTATTCCTGATGGAAATTCGTTGTTTTGCATATAGGTTAAGCTTTATTTGTTTGGTAACTGTGTGGTTGTATTTGGTGCTTGCTAGTATAAAACCCGACTAGTTAAAACATATTTGATGTAGCGAAGCTAACAGCCTCGCGCTATCATGCTAACCGGTGTCGAGCGATAAGCTCGAGCCGAGGAAGTATACGATGACGTCACGGCGTCCACATCAACTTCTACGTATTATTTATTTATCATAATCATAAAGTTCATTTGAAAAATAAAATATTATTTTTTACACGGATGCACAAGGCCTCCAGGCACTAATGTAGGCCTATTTTTGAAAGAGAGAGAGAGAGAGAGAGAGAGAGAGAGAGAGAGAGAGAGAGAGAGAGAGAGAGAGAGAGAGAACAAACAAACAAACAAACAAACAACCCTCACTTCTAATGCATATCTAACAAAATCGCTAAGTTGAGAAACTAAAATGTCACTATTATCAAACAAAACGTTGATGTAGTCTACATTTTCATAAAATCATTGCCCTATACCACCATGAGATTTAGACAAGAGATTTAGACACAAAACTCTTAATGGATTTTACATTTCTTATTTGTTCAGTTTGCATTTGGTTGTGCATAAATAATCATTTTGATTTTAATTAACATCCACAGGCAATGTACATATACAGTAAATGTGTATTTGTGTGCCATTCAGTGATGTGCATTTTACCTTCAGCAGTGGTTTGTCTTTCTGTGGAACAGTCAAAGACCACAATTTCCAATTATGCTATGTATTTATTTCCTGGTTGGAAAGAGACAGTCATTCGATATTTCTTTGCTTTCAACACAGTCATCAGTTTTCTTAAATCTGTAAGGAAATGTTTGATCATGGTGGATAGCACTGCACTGTAATGTCAACACAGAGATCCATAGATTACAGAGCAAAAACTCAAAAAGTCTTTAATGATTATTTAATGAAAATGAACAAACCACCATTGATAGCTTAGATTACACAGGTCGAATTTTAATTAAATAGCTGTTTAATTGACATAGAAATAAAAAGTCAGGTTAATTTCCACTAAATATTTATTAGCTGCATTTCTGTAGTTCTGATCAAAAACACTGACTGGTCATGCAATGCAAAGAGAAAAACAGTGATGCAGCATATTAATAAATACATTGAGGGGGCAATGGAAATGGAAAAAAAGCTGAGCCAAATTGGGAGTTAGAGAAGGGGAAGTGCCCCTGTGGAACAGTGCAGAGGCGTCAACTGATGAAAGGACCCATTCAAGCACGATATATATCAATGTAGGTTATGGTATGCAAGGGGGGGGGGGGGGACTAATGGTGCACAGTGCTGTTAACGCTGGCACTGGCATCTGATCGCTTATGATAATTTCTCGATGTAAGAAATGTTGAAAATGTATAGCTGTATTCTAATTCCATAGATTATAGCATGCCCCCATTACTTTAATTATAAAGAGAATACATAATTATAGTTGAACACCCTTACACTTTTATTTAGATGTGATCTTATCATTCTCCATCTCTCCAAACACAAGAAATCATTGCAGCATCTGATGTTAAGAAAGCTTCAAATTGTTTGAATTGTATATCAAACAAAAATGTGCATAGCTCTCTGGGGGTACAAAACTGAAATTCAGCTGCATCGTCCACATTTGACTGTAATTCCCATAATAGTTTGATCATGCAACAACGTGATGAGCAACATTTCTGCAAAGCATTTTTATATCAATTTCTTCATGTCAAACAACAGGATGAAATTCATGGAATTAGGATTAAATGTGATTATATGTATATTTTATAAATGAGACCCCTGGACTGTCTGCTTGCACTGTTTCAGATTAAGTTTGCTGCATTGCAAGAAATATATGTGTTTCTGTTTATTCAAATATATTAGCCTATTTAATACGAGTGAATACATCTCTGTATCTCTATTTACTTAAAAGAACTGTTTTTAAGATGCAGAGGTACTGTAAGTGGAAACATTGCAGCTATTTTTTTAATTTTAAATTAGCGAAATCAGTGAGGTGACAGTAATGAAGCAATTTCTCACTCCCACAGGTTACCAGCAGCTGCAGAAATCTCCACTGTCCAGGGCTGTGTTTTTTCAAAAGCATACAGTAGTAAGCTAAATTGATTGTAGAGACAATTGGTTGCAAGTAGATCTATGATTGGTAGTTCAGCCCAGATCGTACTGCAGTGTGACAAATGATAATTCACAGGTAAGGCTATTGCTTGTTGCATGTGACATGTCTTTTCATGAGACTGACTGCTTTGAAAATATAATTGATATTTAATCAATTTAATCAATAATAAATCTAATTATATATTCATATTTATTAGTTATATATTCAAATTTACTAAGGCAATATACAAACACTTGTTGTAGAACACGTTGAGGTAATACTCTATTTTGATGGTAATACTCTCTTTTGTCATACAGTAGTTAGGGTGTTTCCCCTGACCTAGTTTTCCTGTGTGTTTGATTTAGTTATTATAGTCACATGTTGCCCATCAATTAGCTCATTGGATCCTTTTATTATTATTATTTTGAATCTCCTTCATCTTTGTGCTATTTACACACGCAAACTGTGACAGAAGAATGGACTAATACAGTTTAATTTTTGCTGTGTTTTTTCCCATTTTGATTTTCGTTTTTGCCCTTTGTACCTACCCGCCGTCCAGCTTCTGTGCCTCGAGCAGGGAGACCTTCTGCTGAAAGAACACACAACACACATCCTCCATCTTGCATGGTAGATGCACTACAAGGACCGCTTTTCTCAAGAACCACTCTTTTCATTTTACTACCCCGGCCTGAGCAAGCGGTCCAAGGCACGCAGTCCAGCGTATGATCCCTGGGAAAACTTTGCTGCATTCGTGGAGTGGGTGCTGGTGAACAACGACTCACCATTCACCATTGACCCAGCTGAGGACCACACCAGCCCCACTCCACATCTAGAGATCAGACATCCACCACCATGATGGAGATTGTACAAGAGCCCACAGTAGACCATGGACTTCAGCCTGCCGCAACTGACGAGCCCAAACTTGAACAAAGGACGGAAGGAGTCGTCAGCCCGGAGCCTGAAGGACAGGTGCTCTAAGGGAGCATTAGTGGAGTTCAATGGCTGGAAAGCCCCACCCACAACCCCCTCGTAGTGGATGTTTGCTATGCATGCTGGAACATTTTTCGGACTGTTAGAGGTGTTTGTGAATATTCCTCTGTTTCTCCAGACCCAGCTGATTCCATCCAGCCCTGAACTTCCTGTACTCCCGCTGGTTCCGCCCAGCCCTGAATCTCCGGTAATCCCTTCCAGCCTCCCTCTCTCGCCTCATCTAACAGCCCCTTCAGTGCCTCTTCATTTCCTGCACTGAACTGTGTGGATCTGCTTCAGTCCTTCAGGCCATCAGCTCTGCCTAGTCCAGAGGATCCCCTGGCTCAGTTTCCAGCCTCTGAACCCAACACTCCACCACGGTCTGTCGACGCATCGTCTCTGCCTTGGCTCCTTCCTCGACTCCGCCAGAAACCCTCAACCTTTCGACTCCATTTACACGACAACAGTGTTTTGGTTGGCTGAAAACGCAGACTTTTGAAAACGGGTTTCAAAGTGCAAGTTTTTGAAAACGGTCTCCGTGTAAACGACAAAAACGCAAATCTCTGAAAACGATGAAGTCGTGCACATGCGTATTACGTGTCCAATCTATAGTGTTTCATCGCCATCTAATGGCCTGGCAGCAGAATACAGCGTTTTTAGTCGTTTTCGCGGATCCGTGTGAATGGGGATCGTTTTGACAATGGTGTTGTCTGTACGTGGGAAACTCAAAGGGAAAAACTTCTCCATTTTAAGCATATCGTTGTTGTGTAAACATACCCCTAGTTTTCCTGTGTGTTTGATTTAGTTATTATAGTCACCTGTTGCCCATTAATTAGCATGTTAGTTCCTTTTGTTAGCTCCATGTATTCATACCCTGTGTTCTCCATCATTCTTTGTCCAGTGTTGTCTTTAAAGGACTGTTATTTTGAATCCCCTTCGTCTTCGTGCTGTTTTTACACACGCAAACCTTGACACCTTTAAACATTCTTGATGTTACACCTACATATCAACTAGCTCTCATTAGAGTATTAGCAGACTGTCTGCTTAATATCGGCAAACTCTATATTGTGATGGTCCCCCAACAAACATTCTACTGACTTCAATATAAGTATCTTTGCAACTACATGTCAACTTATTCCACTAACCCTATACCCCTAACAGTCTACTAATACTCAGTACTCTAATATGAGTTGACAAAGGTTAAACGGTACTTCTAGTAAAAAAATGTCTAAAGGGGCCCATCAAAATAAGTTGTAACCCATGTTGAAATAGCCTCACCAGAAACCAACTACAGAAAGAAGTCAGCTTGTGAGGAAGATGGATAATGGAAAAATAGTTGGAAATGAGCAGTAAGCAAATTATTCCAGTTTTCATTTCAATTGTTCCCACACATTTGAACCAATTTCCATGACCTTTCCAGCTAATTCTGATTACTGGGTAAGAATGTTTAGAAATTTGCTTATAAATCAGTCAGACCAATTTGTGAGTTGATTTTAATAATTTATTAAAAATAAGTGACTCAAAACAATGGTTTACTCACAAATCAGACTTGACTAAGGCTTTCAGTTTTACTGTACACAAGCTCTAAAACCACAAAAAATGTAAATCTATAAACTTTTTCCATGACCTTTGCAATTTTGTTACAACACATGTCCCAGGAAAGCCTTTCCCAGGCTTGGGACATTGTAAAATTCCTTGATATTTATAGGTTTTGACCTGTTCTATAAATTTAAGATGGCAGACTTAGAAAGATAAATCTTGATTATTAACATAAATTTCATTCAATACTGTAAAGTGTCAATAAAATATTTTATTTAAATTAAAATAAATTATTTTACCGATTCTTTTGTGTTGTGTTAGCTTAGAAACATAACTAAAGTCAAACTGTATTGTAATTTATTGTGAGATCACAGAGCAGTAATTTGCCATCTGTGGAAATGACTTCTGTGTGGAAAGCAACAAATCAGTCACTTTAGGGGTTCCTTTTCAGCATTATTAAGATTTTATCCCTGATTTGCAGTCTGGATGATTTTCCGAAAGTCAAAGCTAATCTTCAGATTTTTGGCAATCTGAGTTGTGTTTCGCAGAAAATTGCGTGTGTGTAATGGCCACAGACTCTGTTAGCTTCAGACTATGGTTTCATCCAGTCTGAGAATATCAAACAAGTTTAATATTTTGAGACGATTTTAGAACACATTGTTTTCATTTGTCACGCGTGAAGCGCACCTAGGAATGAGGTGCATTTTTTTGAGGTGCGAGACTTTCAGTCTTTATTTGTGTAATCCTCAGTCATTTTGCGCAGTTTTTCCTCTGTAACCATTTATAAAGTCGGCAAGTGTATGATGCCTATAGTGTTTTAAAATGAATACCTGCCTATATGGGTACCTACAGTCAACTGGACAGTTTTACTTTCATATCCACAGTTTTATCATGGTTAGATTATCTGTTTGTACCAGCTGCAAAATACAACGGTGGGGAAAGCACAGGGCATTTCATAATCATTGTGGCTAACCTCATAAATAATGTCACCTTACCAGTATCTCAAATGGAATACTGAAGAGAATGTGCCACATATGCTCCCAAAATCTGATCTTAACCTCTCATCCTTTCTCTCTCTTCTTCTCTCTTTCGATTCCTTCACCTGTTCTTAATGCACACATCTAAATGTGTCTTTTCCCCCTCCCCAACACATGAAAACAGAAAGACTCTTGCAAAACAAGCTAAGAAGACTGACCTGAAAAAAGTACCAAAAGCACGTATCAGAGTTTCCCCCTGAAGAGTATCCGCCTACAATCTGTCATTGAGCTTCTATTTATATCTCAGCATCTGATCTTATCTCCAGAAAAAATCTGCTTAAGTTTCCCTCATTAAGATATGAGTCCCCATCTTCATTAATTAGAAAATGAATGGTGGTTACACTTTCAAACTTTTCTATCATATATGTGCTAAATGCAGTATATGACACCTGTATATAGTTGTACTTCACTCTCAGTAGCTTACAGTAATTGGAATGGTTGTACATGTAATCTATTCTACAACAAGAATACCTTGTGTTTTTTTTAAATACATTAGAGTACCATAATGAATATGGTAATTGATATTTAAGAATTAAGTCATTTCAGAAAAGTACTAGTTGTTTGACAAAACGAGACAGTGATTTTTAGCTAGTTGTCTTTTACTATTTAGTATTAGTTAGCAAAGCTTTGATAAAATCAAATTTGCACTTTTATTTTACACTATCACTTTTAAAACATTATAGGTTAAACGGGGCATTTCTAACAATACGACTATTCTTCCTAACAGAAGCGTCAGAACATCCTGTCACACACTATTTTGCTGGTTAAAGACTTGTTCACACCAAGGACGATAAAAAGATAACTATACAGGAAGTTTTAAAAACATTCTAACTATTCAAGAATAACCACACCACAACTATAATGACAAAGAATATGTCAAAGCAGACACAGTCTGTCAGTTCAAAGCTACACTAAAAACACATCTCTTTGACCTAGCATTCACATAACACTCTATAGACTTCTATAATTCAATATTAGGCTGCTTAGATTAGGTCAGCCGGTGTTGTGCCGAATTTCGACCCCCTGCCAAATTATTGCTAGGGGGGTAGTAATTTGGCGGGGGTCAAAATTCGGCACAACACCGGAACTGGAAACACTTCCATTAAATAATGATGTACTCGTTACATCATAAGAAGAATGGCATCTACGCTAATTTTAGTGTCTTTGTTTATCCCGAGGTTTTCCCGCAGCCTGCCGGATCCAGGCCGTTTCCAGATCTGACGAGGGACTTTCGCCTGGACCCGATGACAATGCAGTGCTGAAGTGCCAACTAGCCTATCCCTATAGGAGGATCCCTATACCACTCTACAGATAAAGCGTTGTGGATTTTTTTGGTTCGCGTACCTACCCGAAGTGATAAGATAAAATAAAATTCTGCATCAAAATTTATAGAAAAGACAAGTAGTTTGTTTAGGCATGGTTTGTAAGAATTACAAACCTGCGCGCATATATTCAAACGCACATAACTATAGAATCAATTCTTAATGCGCATGTGAACGCCATCAGCGTCTATCACAGGTTCGCGTTTAAAGTCTGTTTAGAGAGAACGGTGTCGTCTTAGCGGCCCCTAATTTAATAACAAATGATCATTTAGACGGAAGTGAATCAATCAAAACTAACTTTAGCTGGAAAAAAATATTTTTCAAGAACCACTATAAAACCAAACCAATATGTGTTACCTTGAATTATGTTTATCTCTGTAAAGCTGCTTTGAAACAATCTACATTGTTAAAAGCGCTATATCAATGAGGATGAGGAGGATGACAAAGCCCATTCACATCAAGAACGATAACTGTAATGATAATTATTATCAAGAACGATAACATCCTGATTATCAATCATCAGCTGTTCAAACAATTCTGAAAGGGATTCACACAATATCGCTCCTCTGTGACGTTATCGTGATAACCGTGGTGTGGACTTCGCTATTCTCGTAGAATGTAGAGTGATTATTATAGTTATAGTTAGCATTACAGTATCGTCCTTGATGTGAACCCTGGGTGTTTCTGGCAAGGGAGGCAGAGAAATAAATCGATATTACAAAAATAAAACAACTCAAATAAATTTTTATAGAGTACCACTGTCCAACAGCGTCAACCGCAGGTGAAGTTACAGCGCGAGGCTTGCCTCCCCTGAGCCCTGACTTTTAACAGTGCGTGCGGTGCGGTGGGTTTGATGGGGGGTAATTAGGAATGAATGGTTGAAAATCCCATGAGAGGAGGCAAGGCCTCCATTGCGCTATGATTGGTTAGGATCTGTTGTGGTTGGATATGATTTGTTCTATAAGTCCCGCCTCTTGTTTTCATGCACGTATTTGAATCGGTCTGAATGAAGAGAATGATGGTGTTAAGACTAATTAAAAAGTAAGTAAACAATTCAGCCACTTTTCACTGCTTTTTGTCACATCAAAATCAAACTTTAAAACATGAAACATAATAACTGGATTTTTTAAGTGAACAATCAGTTGGGAAATTAAAGGTAGCCTTGGCTACATCTTCCCCAGACAGCAACATAGTATCGGCCCATATCCGGCCCACATCTGGTACATGTGGAATCCATGTGAACCAGATGTGGGCCGGATCTGGGCCAACACTATGTTGCTGTCTGGTTCATGTCTGTGTCTGTCAACAGTGCTTGATGACCGCTGAAAATAAGTTGACTATTAAAAAGAAAAGCTTTTTTCTAAAGAAACTGCCTTTAGTTATTATTTTGGAATAACTGTAAAAATGCGTAAAAATACTAACTTGATTAAATTTATATTTGGATTTGGTCTCTCTTTTTATGAAATGTTTATTTAACCTGGAACATTAAGTGTAACAGGGACATACATTTACATTTGATACATAAAAAAGGCAAGGACTTTGCCTCATTTAAAAACACCACCGCACACCACTTAGGCTATGTGAAAAAGTCCCTTAATGGCATGATCGATAATCATTGGAATCACTTTCAGACCGTTGGGGTTTTTTTTCAGCTGATGAATGATAAAACATTGACAGCAGTCACTGTCCCGGCTTTAAAGAGCTTGAGCATTTAAAGCTTGCACTTAATGAACACAATGTTATCGTCCCTTGGTGAGGATGCCAAAGTAGTTTTCATCATAGTTATCTTTCTTGGGATTACACTGTTTTTCTGTAGAAGGCATAGTTTCTTTAGTTACTTCTAGGGGTGTAACAATATATTGCAATGCAAAAATGCAACAATTTGTATCGTGGATATAGTGACAATCTGTATTGTGTATAGTTCACGCAAAATAAAAATTACTGTGTGAAGTAAAAAATCAGTCTTAGTGTCACTACTACTATCCTGTCCTGATAATGCCAAATGTCTTATGTTACCAGTACAATGTGGCCTACATTATTTTAAATATATCTAGTCAGTGAAAGAAAAGCAAGCATATTCGTCTAAAATAATTCTGTATTTTCAGCTTCATGAATATTTTTATCCTGGTGTCACCATTGTCCTGTGCATTAGGTGACAAGCAACAAGTCCAAACCACAATGTAATATCAAATTTAGCATTTTAATCAACAGTAACAGTTTTGTTAACCTTTTATCATATGTCTTGGAGTATCGCAATAATATCGTATCGTGATATTTATCGAATCGTGACATAAGGGAATCGTTACACCCATACTTACTACTGCATCAAATATGTCTCATCCTATTAGAGGCATTTCTATTTGAATTATTTTGATATTATCTGAAGAATTCCTTCACATATATTCTAGGAATTTGGTCTGTTTATATGTTGATGTAACACCAGGGTTGTTCACTTCACTATTCACAATAGAGAGACAGTGACAGTACAAGTGTGTTTGTCTTTGTGTGGGCAGTTGTGTAGGAGTGTGTGGTATGCATGTCTTCATAGGAAAGTACAAGCATCTGAATGGGGGATGTCCCAACACATCCAAGAGAAGAAAAGAAGAAATGCAGTGGATCTAGGTGAAAAAACAACAATTTCATATCTGTATAAACATGGTAGCCACACCCCCCTCCCCCTCCCCCGGATGAAAACCACAATGATGCATACACATCATAACCCCTAATATCGCCTTAGGCAAACCACCTTTTCCTCTTTTTCAGAAGTCTGGTAGAGCTGAAGAGAAAGTGTGTTAGGAGTGATGTGTATTTGCCTAAACAGCAGTCACATGTCAATGATCATCATTTCATCTCTGTTGTGTTGCTGCTGAAATCTCTGCACCTGTTACGACAAATAGGCAGAAATTAAAAAAGTTAATTTGATTTATTTTCACTGAAGCCGAAGTATATGTCCAATCCAATCACTTTTAGCAACTTCGTACTTAATTTCTGTCTAGTAGCGATGTTCTGACCATCCACCTTCTCTTATGTTTCCAACCGTGGCCGCTACCGAAAGAAACAGAGGAAGACAGAGAAAAACACACACAGAGAGAGAGAGAGAGAGAGAGAGAGAGAGAGAGAGAGAGAGAGAGAGAGAGAGAGAGAGAGAGAGAGAGAGAGAAGGTCCAGGGCTTAAACATGAGAGCATAAAAAAAGGGGAAACCCTGTGGGAGAGACCATGTCTAGAATAGATGCTCATTCAATCTCACAGCCACATTTCACACTACAGCACACACTAAGGTGAGTGAAGCAATCTTTCTCATAATCTCATACATTGGTATTGGTATGGTATTTCTTAGTGAATATTACCATTTGGCTGTCATTTTAATTTAACTTTGAATTTAGCCATAGGACAGTGACAAATCTACATAGTCTATCTTATCTTTATAGAGTTTAACAACACATTTATGCTATAACCACATAGGGGGATGTGTATACCATATCATTCAGTTTAGTTGATCAATATGCAATTTCCAATGACCAATTCTTAAAATGTTACCTTTGATCCTCCTAAGCCTAAATATTTGGTTATTTTCTTGAACACATTGGCCATCTAAAGGCTTCAAGGAGTCTCCTTTTAAAAATAGATTTATTATACAGTATGGCACTATTTTTAAACTAGACTGATTAGGGCAGTCGGGTAAATGAAGGTTAGTTTTATGTTGCTTACTGGTTCTAAGAAAGCTGAGTGGAACAATAATGGGAAACTCTTTGGAAAACTCTTCAGAAACTCACACATTGACACCAAACACACAATGACTTTCCTTGCAAGAACTAAACATTCTGGCACCAAATCGAAATGTCACATCGGTAGTAAAACATTTCCTTTGGAAGATATTGTGTTCAATTAACTGTATACATAAAAAAATGTTCAACTTCTGAACACTCGGTGGGTTGTTCAACCCACCTGTGTATGAGGACTGGGTATCTTTGTGGGCAACATGGGAATTCACCTTAGAGAAAAACCACTGCTCTTTTAGACATACAGTACATGCAAAATTAGAAACCGGTGTGAAAGGAGAGTAGATGGTCTGAGGCCTGTAAGTAAAAACATGAATAGGTTTAGATTTGCTCACCACATGATGTTGCGCTTTCTTAAAGGGATAGTTCACCCAAAAATGAAAATTCTGTCAGTATTTACTCACCCTCATGTTGTTCCAACCCTGTAAGACCTTCGTTCATCTTCGGAAAACAATTTTTTGATGAAATCTGAAAGCTGGATCACTCCTCCATAGGCTTCTGAGTGATTGAAACTTGCTCTCAGATTTCATCAAAAATATCCTAATTCGTTTCCGAAGATGAACGAAGGTCTTACGGGGTTGGAACAGCATAATTACTGACAGAATTTTCATTTTTGGGTGAACTATCCCTTTAAGCTGTACATAGATCAAGTCCATGCATTTAGGTCAGCAAGCTGTATGGTGGTTTCTCCCATCGTTGGTTTCACTGATTCATTTGATTCCTTTTTCTTGGGCTCTGCTATTATAGTCACAGAGATGACTGGCTCGAATAACCCCAGGTTCCGCCTCTTGGTTGGCTGGTGCTGCCTGATGTCTTCAGCTCTTTTGATAATGACGGTATTTCTTTCAACAAATTTGCACAAAAAGGTAAAGTGACCTGTGATTACCTCAAACCACAATGCCTCTTATAATGTAGAAAAACTTAAGTCTAGCCTGTTTTCAAGCATATTCTCCCGCCTGGCTTTGGTATACCCAATGATCCGACCCCAGCCTTATGCTATAGGTTGAGCAAATGTTATTGGTTGGGCTGCTCAAATAAACAGAGCAATGTTTTGAAAGTCACGTTTTTATAATACAGTATTGTATAACAAAAATGGCACTCTTAAGTTTTACTGCAATAGTATCTGATATTTCTCAGTGGTTTGTTCATTTTCCAACACAGTCTCATGGCAATTTGTAACAATTTTACGTTTTGGTGAATTGCTGGCTAATTCTTATCAAATTCCTAGAATCGAATTCGGTTTTTTTTGTTCGATATGCTTATGTCCCCGTAGTGTCTGGTTTAGGGGTGCACCTTTATGCTTACTTTTTTCAAAAAAAATTACATTTTCAAACAATTCACACTCTACGAATTCATACAAAATAGCCACCACGTAAAATAGTTACATTTTCATGTGAGGTTTGATTGTCATTTTGAGATAAACATTTTATATTTTTTATTTAGTCTGAAACAAACAAGACAGGAAATGAAAAGCCGAATTCAACAGGTTCAACCAATTCAACAGGTTTGCTTATTAATCTGTTTTTAAATTTAAAGGAAAATTGCACACCTTCGTCATGAAAGTAACAATCTAATACTCTTTTACAGGTGATGGCAAATCTGACCAACAGAAAGGTGAGAAATGTTGAACTTTTTATTGTGAACAGTGATAGCCAATCTGAAAATAAATGTAAACAATACTGTAGATTCAAAGTATCAGTTCTGTCAAGTCTTAAGGTAATTTTTTTTTAAAGCTATCTTTCATTCCGGGAAATATTGCTATTTGGGGAAAATTTGTATCTCTATAAATAATAGCTCGTTTTTTATTTGTAAAGTGAAAATAATCAAGTTGCACTTTCAGGATCCCGTAATGGTCTGTCTTTTAACGACTATATCCATCTCATCAGAGGTAAGAGAACATCTTTCTTCCTGTCGACCTCTTCACACTTTTACTCTTTCCCGTTTCCCCCTTTTGCACGTTTTCTGCATCTCTCGCTTCTCTCTATACCATGAAAACAAGAGATAGTGGTAGTCCTACTTTTGGTTGTGTCACTATGTCTCTTGGTTTCTCTGCTGCATTAAGGAAGTTGGACATGTGGTTTTCTGCTTTTAAAGAATCTTTTGTGGCCTAAAAGTGATTTAAGTCAAGTTACCACTTTCAACTACACATCACATCTGTAAATAAGCTCGGACTACTTGTTTTCTGTGAGGTAACTTGAGGTCACCTGGAAGTTCACCTTCACACCATTCGAGTAGGACGTCGTACCTTTTTTTTTTAAAGCACTCTCATCTCATTCGTGACTGTCACCTTGCTGAACCAGATTCAGTCACCACAATGACACTTCTGAGGTGAGCTGAATGTTTATCGCAGAGGCGTTGTGAATCAGTGGAAATTTAACTTGTCTAAATGTGCACGACTCTATGTACGAGGAAGGAGGTCGAAAAGTTCCTTTAAAGGGCTCTCCTTCCCCGACCTCACTTCACGTCCTGTGTGAAGTGCGTTTTCATATATAGGTGGGATGAATGGCAGCTCAGACCCCCACAAATGGAACATTTACACAAGTGAAAATGAAAAGAGAAATTAAATTAAAAAAATTATACTCTTCAATGTATTTGTTTTAGAATTTAAAAGTAATGAGCCTGGTAGCAACTTTTTATTTTTAAAAAATTCAAATAGCAGGTTTACATGTTTGATGTTTGACTTGATTTAGGCTACTTAATTTATTTGACTTTATTTGACCAAAATTGATTTAAGTTATCAAACAGTCTGCACTGCATTAATAAATATAGAATAATCCTTATTAAAGCTACAAAAGTTCTTTAGTCGAGAGCTGTGAGTAATTTTCTTTGTTCCCTTTGTTTTTTGGTTAACATTAATACAAGAGAATTAGTGGCTGCTATCACTTTAAGATCTGACGCTGGTGCACATGACGTGGTTCACACGCGTCCCAGTTTCTCGCAACTCTTTACGTTCATTTAAGACTTTGGTTAACTAATTTAAGACTGCTCTTATGAGGATACTCGACAAAACGGACAATTTGGCATAATTGTGATGCTATTGTTCATTCGAATGCGAAAGAGAACTCGATTCTAGCACTGTCTGTGCGCACGATACTGGCGCGTGTCTTTCTGTCCATTGTGTGTGTCATATAAACAGGACATTCACAAACAGTGCGTTCTCTTTTGTCTTGTTGCGCTTGAATGGTTTAAAAGCATTTGCTAGAATAAAAGCGTGATCATATAATGTAATGCTAGCCAAAGGATGACAGAAAAAGCGGATGCTGCATTAATTGGGTTAAATATTTTTACCGCGTTAAACTGAAAAACTAATCGCATGCAATATATATATATATATATATACTCAATAGTGAAATATCTTAAATGCTTCCAATATGCATAATTGTGCATAATTTTACTCCCACATATAATTTTTTCCCATATATTTTGTGATCACACCCAAAATGCACGCACATAAAACATAACTCAGGGCTAAACTGAGTTATTTTTTGCTGTTTATTGTGCTTTAAAAGTAATATACATGCAAAATAATGTAATAATGTATTCAGTATTCATTTAAACACAGTCAGTTATGTTTTAAGTGAAAGTAAACCGTTGAGACAGAAAACGCATGTGTATTAGTATAAGCGATCGGGTCTAAAAGGGACAGAAGTCTAATATACCTGCTGCCAAATTATGAGATAATATTAAAAATAATTATGTGGCAGTTTTTCCCCATGGTATCAATGTCAAAATTGTGACCAGTGAAAATGCTGAGTGGCTAGTAACTTTGGAAAATCACTCGCCACAGTCAAGCCCTGTATATATATATATATTAGGGGTGTAACAATATATTGTGTCACAAGATATTGCAATAAAAAAATGCAACAGTATATATCGTGGATAGTGACAATATGTTTTGATTGTAGTTCATCTGTGTGAGAAAAAAAAGTTTTCAGAGTTTTAACGTCAGTACTACATAAAACTACTATATATAATGTTGAATATATGTATAATAATGAAATGGGGGAATATTTGTGGTCTGATGTTACCAGTAAAAAGTGGCCTACATTATTTTAAATATATCAGTCAGTGATGGAGTGCAAGGCATATTCATCTAAAATAATTCTGTATTTTTAGCTTCAGAATCATGAATATTTGTGTGTGTGTGTGTGTGTGTGTGTGTGTGTGTGTGTGTGTGTGTGTGTGTGTGTGTGTGTGTGTGTGTGTGTGTGTGTGTGTGTGTGTGTGTGTGTGTGTGTGTGTGTGTGTGTGTGTGTTTAGATAGATAGTTTCCAACTTCCTATTTTATTAAACACAAGATAAACACAAAAGGAGTTTTGAATCATAAATTTTTTTATATAAATTTAAGCATTGTGTTCCCCCCCAAAAGCACAGAATAAAGTGTTAATAATTGGGAATTTTTTTTCAGACCGCAAACTAATATTTCCATTCTCTTCCTCAGACAAGAATGAAACCTGGATATGCGATTCATGTGAGAGCAGCTCCCTCTCCTTAAATAACAACACTGTCGAAATTAAAACCAACGGTTTTTACTATATCCACGCCCAGGTTATCTTCGACAAAGCCATTCCTGAAACGAAGAAGGAGCAGGCGAGAGTAGTTTTGCTCAAAAACAAAGGGCCTGCGACACAAGTCAGAATACTGAGCGAGGTTATTCGCTTTGAACCAGGAACATTGACACTGATCCGGCTGGTCAGGCTGAAAAATGGAGAGAGCATCAGCCTGAATATACAACCTGAATCCCTGCGACTATCAATTGAAGCGTGCCATACTTACTGGGAAATCTTGCTGTATAAAAAATGATACGTCTAAATCTCTCAGATTCTATTCCTATTCCTTAAAGAATTACAAGACCCACAATTCAGTTTCTGATTGTTTGTAAGTCAGGTATTTCAACTGAAGAATCAAAATCGCCTGTATTTATATTTACAAAAGTAAATAATAAAAGATGTTTGGATAGTTCTCAATCCCATTATGGGTTTCAAATGGAATATTTTCTTTGTATGTGTTAAAACGCAATGTTTAATTTTTATATTATATGACATATTTTAGAGTAATTGTTAAAATATTTTGAGATTTATTGCAAATGGTTATTTGTGTATTTTATTTTAATTGTATTTAATTTCTTTTTTAAAGTAAATTTCTGTAAATAGTCTTCAAAATGTCCAGTAATTTGTTAATTTAATGCATAAAGCATGATGAACAGTAGTTAATGTGACAATTTGAAATGAACTCGGTTTTTTAAATAATTTATTTGTGAACTACTGTTATCCTACCTGTAAGCTATTTCAAAATAAAAGTTGGTGCAACATACATATCCTTGTTTGAATTGAACTCAGACTCAACAGTGAGCAACAGCACAACAGTTTTTGTATAAACTCTGACTCATTTTGATGTAGCCCAGCTTCCCATTTACTAATTTATTAACTACAGACAGCCACACGAGGGAGTCAGTCATCACAGGAACGGCATATGAACGTGGCCTTCCAGTTGGTCTTTTGAAAGCAAACCACTGAAACTTAAACCCACTTTCGCCGCAGATAGAAACATGGCGTTTCGATTGCGTAAACATGCACAACTTATCTAGAAGGCTAAAGGCATGAGGAAGCTCCCCCACTTTGCAGAACTACCTAATTGAATGTAAAGGTCAAGGAGAACGGTATGTCAAGATCAATATTTAGCACGCTGTCTAGTTTTGGTTTTTGGATTATAGTCTAATGAAACAATGTTGACATTTTAAGTATCGAGTCTTGATGGAGTAGCATATACAAGTCGAATATATTTCCAAAAGTCTATCCTCGCTGACAAACTGTAACCGCAAGGGACAGTGACAGCTAATTTCATGTGCTATGAGTCACAATTCTGAATTCCCCGCATCTATAAATCCTCTTTTTTTTAGTTTATTCCTCTACCCACACTGAAAAGTCGATCTCACCTTTGTGTCTTTACTCTTGTTATATGGTGGTTTACAAACTGCAGTGAGTATGAGTTGCGACAACACCGTTTGTGCTTCATTTTGGTATATTAGCTATTAAGGAAAAACAAATTGCACAAATTAATTCAATCTTTTTTTACCCTTAAATGCTAATGACAAATGGTTTTGCTATTAATAAAGCAACTTATATTGTACCACACGTAGGCCTACACGGCAACATTTAAGAAAGATTTATCTAGCCTTTGTTGTTGTAAGACCCTCATGTTTAGTACAATTTAAGGCTTAGTTTATTAACTTCCTCTATTTTTATTAGATGTGGAAACTCGTTTGAGGAAACAAATCATGCCATTTTTATTATATTTTCGGGTAGGTTTTTCTGTTCTTCTTTCATGAGACCGATCTCCACAAAGTCACTAGTAGGGTATCACTGAAAGTGTTCAAGCAACACATTTTTTTCAAATCTTTACTTTCGTAAACAATGCTTCCGTTGTGTCCTGTAATGAACCAGCCCCTTGCACATTTTCGGTAGGCCTAGGACTATTTAACTTTAAACAGATTTTGATTTAAAAAATAAAAAATGCGAACTTTACCTTTAGGTTAAAACTTGCTTTAGCACGTAGGACTGGAGCAACTGTTTGTCAGCATAATTCTGCAGCGATATGCAAAGCAATTGAACTTAACCTTTATTTGTGAATGTCTGTTTGTGCACCATCAACCATTTCCTGTTAGCTTGCGGTTTTTTTTTTGCACTCATGCATGCTTTAAACAATATACATATAGGGCCTACGATACCTTCACATGTTTTACTCTAGTGAATATATCTCTGAGTGGGGTTATATTTGATTTTTTTAAAAATATTTGTTCAGTAGAAACAAACCATAAAGGAAAAAAAGATACAGGTCATTAAATGCATTTTGGAATTTTACATTGGATGACAAATTTCACAAAATGTGAAAAGGGTTAGATATTTGAAACCAACATGCAAAACCACTTGTAGAGAAATTGCACATTAATAGGGTAATGGAGTTTTGACTCAAAACCTCATAGTTTCTGAGATAACGTTGGTGAATTGGTGCACCAATAACATACATTGGCAAATCCGCTCTGAAAATTTCCTCCCATGCTTGTCCAGCATGTTTACGTGTCATATGGCAACACAACCAAGGTTCCAGGTGATTATAATAGTGGCACGGAGACTTATAGGTTAGAAACTCCTGCTACTCTGCATCCTCTAAAAAAAAAAAAAATGGTGCTCTTTTTTCTTCTTCGTGGTAAAGGTGTTAACCCATTTGCAGAGGGGAGCTGTGAAACTAAACATGCTCTACGTCACATATCCCTTCCCCCGTGGAGCATTATAGGGAAAAGGACAAATGGAGAGAGGGGTCAGAAATGTGGAAAGTAATTGAGGGAATCCTTACAGAATAATCAACCCAGACATACCACTGCATAACCACATTAATGTGACCTAAAATAAAGGGGCTTTCCCACACTTCCCCCTTTCAAAGTTCTGGCCTTTGATGTTGCATGTTACCACCTGCTATGGTCACAGATTTGCCTTGCATGTGAATCTATCGAACATTTTAGAGCAAATCCAGGACTTACACAGCCGCATGTTTTCTTTGTTTTAAAAGAAAGAAAGCATGAAACATAAAAATAAATTTAAAACATGCCGCCTTCTCACAGAGTAATACAACTGAAATTACTTATTGACAACTTAGCATGTTTGCTTTTTTTTAGTTCAATATAAGAAAAATAATCTTTTAACAATAATTTTAGTGGCTATACTTTGCTAATATGATAGCAAGCTTTTACAGTCAAGTTTATTTAACAAATAGTTCACATTTTTACTGACCCTTATGTGTTTCCCAACCTGTATATCATGTCTTTTGTTGGATGTTACGAAGAATACAATGAAAGTGAATACTGTAACTTGACACTATTTACAAGATTGTTATACAAGATTTTTTAAAGTCAGTTTAATGTAATTTAATTTGAAATGAATTAAAATTTAAGGCAGCAACTTTTTTTAGTTTTTTTTTTACAGTGCGACTTTTGTCCAAAATGACAAAAATCATCAGAAAATATGGTAAAAGTAGTCCATTCAACTATACTCAATATATCAAGACTTCGTCATCTTTTAGCTTTGAGAAACAGACAAAAACATAAGTCGTTATTTACTGATAATCTCTCTGCCACAACATTTAAATCTAATTCCCGTTTGCATATTCATTTTGATGTCAGATGCCACATTGTTCTCATAACTGATTGCGACAAAGTTTGAAAATACTAAAGTTGCTTCAGTAAATAACAGATTTAACCCCTCGCACTCTAAAAAAAAGTTGCTGCCTGAAATTTTTAAGTATGTAATTTCAACTTAAATTACATTAAACTGACTTTTTAAAATGTGTTAAATCTTGTATAACTCATAAAAAAGTTATTTATATATTATTATAACTTATTTTGATGAGTTAAAGCAATGTAAAAACACATTGTCATAACTTACTGATTATATAATTTTTTACAGTGTATTGATGACTTATGGTGTCTTTTCGGTGAAATTAACCTACAATGGAGTATTAGAAAACTATCTCTTTTTTTGAAGATGAATGAGCTACTTAGGGTTTGGAATGACATGAGTGTGAATAAATAATGACAATTTTCTTTCTTTCTTTACAAGACTTGAATATAGAGCACAAGTTGTATAAAGTAATTTAATGGTGCTTTTAAGTCATTTTTTCCAAGCTCAACAGACCATGACCATTCAGAACTGTGTGAAGATTCATCCATCATCTCCTTATATAGGCCTAGACCATGAAAGACATAAAGAACGTCAAATATGTTTAGAAAGACATGAGTCAATGATGACAGATTTGCATTATTAAGTAAACTATTCCTTTACAGTCAAAGCTGCTTTACTCCTAAATATAACTAGTGGTCATTTTCTCCACTCCCCGATGTCATTTACATAACACTTTGTTTATATCAGAAAACTCCAGAAGGGTTGTTGTTATCATTGACGCTAACTATAATAATGTTAAAGGTATTTTACATTTATGCAGGGACAAACTTTCAGTGCCTACATATAGACCCAAATCACCGCACGTAAATGTCATGTCGCCCCTACAGCTACGGAACAGGACCTGAACAATTCATGTTGACACACAATGCATCATTGCAGCAGAAACCACAAACCTAGGCCATAGAGTCAGATCCAGAACGAAAGTGAGGAGGACAAACTGCGATGTGTAAACAGTTTCCATTACATTTCCTTAATTAGGCAATAGTAGAATGAGGAATTATTACATGGAGCAATGTGTGAGCCACATGCTGCAATTATGGCAGTAATCCACCCATGTAGTTCATGTATATGCATGCTATTTATATAATTTCATAACAGAGCAGCTTTAATGGGATGAATCACACTGAACAAATAAATAAGATACTATGAGTAAAAGAGGAATGAGTTCATATGCTTTCTTTAGTGTTTAACTGAAGCTTTTGCGGAAGGGGAAAGCATGATGAAGTGATATGGGGCTACTCTATTTCCTTTCTCAGTGATCAGAGGAAAGGATGTGAGATAGGCCTATAGTAGCACTGTTGCACAGATAATTTGAGACAGCATAAACCGCATTAATACAGGCCCATATTGTATATTCTTTATGTTGCAGGCATGGAAAATAATGAATTATAAAAACTGATCCATAATAAATGTATACAGTAGGCCTATAATGAGTATATAGTAGCCTATAATGTTTAACACATTATTAATCAAATAAATGTTGATTAATAGAGGCAATAGAGGTCATATTTTGAACTTTTCATTTCAAAATACAGTATTAGTTACATTCATACTTTTATCAAAATCATTAAAAACTTAGCTTTTTTGAAAATAATTGTGTTTTTTTAATTGCTTTTGCTAATCTTTAATGATTTTTATAAAGAAAAAACGTAAGAAATAACTTTTATATTGTTAACATTTCAACATTTACCTGACAAAGCGACCTACCTGATTGTCCATAGATACGTTTTTTTGTTTGTTTGTTTTTTTAAATCATGTTAATGTACGCCTAAGTATCAAATTTGATACAACAACAGCCTTATGTACATTTCTCAATCATCACTGTATTACATTGTGATGAACAGTGTGCAGAGGAACTGCACCGGACAACTAGTTTGTCTGTCGCTTGTTTTCATGTGTGTCTCGGTAATTTATAGCAGAACTTATAGACGGACATATGAGTTTTTAGATCCAGTCATTGCTGTCCACTCTGTTCTGTGATGTGGCCGTTACTCATACAAGTCAATGTCGGTTTATGGGTGAGCTCGCGCAGCGATCGTGTACTTTTTGCGTCAAATGTGAAACTTTTCTGTATTAGGGAGGTCGACATCTTTTATTTTTTACTTTAGTCACTATCAATATGGTTACAGCCATGTGATTTTCAGGCTAGCACGAGAAGAAAAATGACGTCGACGTCGAATTGACAACGAATTCGTTCACATTAGCGATTCGAATAGTGTATGGAAGTTGTTTGTGAGCACTGGATTGAGAGTCACATACATAATGTCATAAAATATTGTTGTCAATCCCAAATTTTTAACATAGCCTGAAAGTTTAATGACAACTCTGTTGTCAGCACAAAAAAAAGAAACATACTAGCCTACCTGCGAAGTAGCCTAAACGAAAACTTCATCACCATTCGTTACAGACTTGCTTTCATCTCACTTATTAGCCTATCTATATTTTTCATAGCCTATATATTGTTATCACTGTTAGCAACTTGTATTTACTTCAATGAGCTCATTGTTTCTGTCGTTAATTAATACATTGTTATCTGTGATTTGTATTGGCCTATACATTTCTGAAATCCATTACTTGAACAGTCACCACTTACCTCTGATAACAGATCACTCTAAATTGTAATGTAGACATGCGTTTTCCATAAACCTGCTTTGAAACGATAGCTATATGAATTGTGAAAAGCGCTATACAAATAAAGGTGAATTGAATTATAGATATATTATACGTTTGACCTACGATAGATCATTGTTTTCGCCATGCTTTAAATCAACACCCCCCTTTACATCACATGTATCATTAGCTTAGTATTCAGAGTTCCCCACTTGTAAATATGACTTAATTTGTTGGTTCATGTGCCCAAACCTCAATATTTCCGACTCCAACTAAGGCGTTGTCTACCCATTATCCCATGCAAAGTTCTTTCCAGCTGCACCAGACATCCAAAATGTACAATTGGCGCAAAATTATCAGGATTTTTACTTGCATTACATTTTTTAGCAATTGCAAATTTAATCAGTACAGTGTTCCTTTTTTCTTGTGGGGAATGTTGTGGCATTTTAAGAAAAAAAGTAGAAGAAAAATAATCACATGTTATATATCATGGGTTTTTTAAGAAACCACAAAAAAAGATTATAGCTCAGAGAGCCTGCACAATTTGTATATTGCGAAATGGCTCGTGTTTATTAGGACTGTGTCTTGCATCAGCTCTTATAACTGCTAAATGAACAAAGATGTTCATCAATAGACTTCCGCTTCAGTGACAAACCTGTTAGTAGTTTTTGGCACAGAAAGTGAGCATGAGATGTAGAAAGTGAAAAGGAGAGAGAAATAAAAAAAAACAAGACTGTAAAGGCCAGAATAATTTCAGGGTTGGAATCTCCCAATAAGAAGTAAGTCATCTGTGTTGTTGTGTTGGATGGGCTCTTATTACAACACCAGATTGAAAGTGCCTGTGGCATATTGACATTAATCACATGGAGCTGGTTTTTCAGGTTTCACTGTGAGGTCAGAGAAAGGGATTATGAAACTGCTTATTTACTAATCTAATCCTACATGTATGTACATCAATAAAATGTTAATCAATCAGAAATGCTTGCCTTTCTTTAAAAAGCCATTAATGAACATCATATAGACCTTATGTAGCCACGCCTCTTTTCAGCGCTGAGCTCGTTGTCTTTTGACTTCCGGTCTGTATTTTCACAGCGATCTTGCGTAGTTATGAATGAACGGCTCGTTAAAAAAAATCCAAGGTCCATTTGTTAAGACCTATGCTTTACAATGCTTATGATAAACATTACAATACTCATGATAACTTTCGTTAACTCTACAATAAGTAAATCAACTTCACCAGCTAATTACTGCTGGACAGCGATGCCATAGAAATATACAGAGCGAACGCAAAAACGGAAGTTCAAAGACAATATTCTAAAGATGGCGGCGCCCTCGTTTCTAATGTGCATAAGGTCTATATTGCTTAACAGATCAGTAATGCATGAGAATTTAATTATGAATTCATCTTATGATAAAACAATCAAAATTACATGTTGCTTTTAATTAAAAAAAGTAAGCTACATTGAGTTAACTAATGGTCAGTTAAGCGTGATATAAGTGCAATAAAAGATTAATTAAACTTATAAAGTGAACCAAACAATGAAGAAATGCAGAATTTTAATGTAATTATAATAGTTTATTGAGAGTGTGAAGAGGATGTAATATTAATCACTATTTAGCATGCCGAGTGTGAGGGTGTGTGTGAGTGCTACATTTCGAGGTTAGTGTGTGGGTGGAAAGTCGGTGTTAGAGAGACGAGGGAGGGTGTTCTTTCCCTTTTCAAACCAGCCTCTGTTCCTCAAGCTGGTTGCACACTGACATCACGGGAGTTTCCCATTTAGTGTATATAAAGTAAGAGGCAAGCAGGTAACTTCATTTCAAAAACTCACACAAAAAGGAACAGATCTCAGAGAACTAACAGCATGGTGAATTACGAAACGACAATAGATGTGGAAGCCAGCGTAGGGGGAGTTTATCAGACAACGGTGGCACCTGTACCAGTGAAGTCCTCCAGAAGCTGGATATGGAAGACAGTCGCCGCAATCGCTTTTCTCTGCCTCTGCACCATCGCTGCTCTTTTCTTCGCCTGGCATACCATGGTAAGATGAAACTTCAATGTGGGACGATAGACATTATTCAAGTACATAACTGTGTGACCTAATTTCACATTTCAAACGAGTCATTAACAAGCAACATTTGCTGTCTTTCACAGAAACCAAACCAAAAAGAACTTCAAATCTTCTCCGGGGAACAAATCAGCACGACGACACCAGGTAAACAACATTCCTAGCATTCCATCTCTGTTAGCACTTTTTATAGCTAAATCTGTCTTTCTCATCCTGATCGAAAACATTTTACGAGGTGGCGATTTTGTATGAATTCGTACAATGTGATTTGTTTGAAATCACATACTCGTAATCCCCAAACCTAACTGTCAGAGGGGCGAAAGCAGATTGTACAAAAACATACGAATTAAATTGTACGAATTTATACAAATTACCCACCAATGTGCCAAAATTTAAAAACAGTTACGAATTGCAATTAAATGTTGTTCTTTTTACATCAATCTCAATGTTTTGCTTTCCTGGTTATGCTAAATTATTTTACACATTAATTGGCTTCTGTTGTTAGACTCATGACTGTGAAACTGACTCCAATCCTCTTTTGCACAGATCAAGGAATAATGCTAAAGCAGATCGCTGAGAACACAAAGGCAGCCATTCATTTGCATGGTGAGTCTCAAACGGTGTCTTTGACTTCCTCTGTGCTCCGGTGTCGTATACGTCACAGGTTATCTCATTTCAAGAGACTGAGCCGAGTATTCTTAGTCAAGATCATCTTATCAGAAACTCAAAAATCTGATTTCTAAAAGGCATTTGTTAGCATAGAGCTGCTGAAAGGTCTGCCGGTGGCAACAAGATTAAATGTTTCATCAAACATTAGCTAATGTGGATTTCCTAGTGTAGTGGGAAGTAATCCAAATATAGTAATAAAAAGCTTCCCCGCACATATTTAGTTTGTGGTGGGTGGCAAGAGGTGGGGACACATCAATAAAATGTATGATTACTTTATTGCATGCTCTACTCAAGATAGACCTTGATCATTAACCCAAACACCCAAAACTGAAACAGGCTCACTTCAATACTATCTTGTGTTCTCAAGTTTTAAGATTATATATTAAACAGTTAGATCTCATAGGAAAGCATTTGAATGCTGTTTTTACCATTTTGGTGCATTGTAAGTGCCACCTTCTCACACATCTATCTTCTCCATTCCCAGGTGAGCACACTAAAGGGTCGGATTTACTGAAATGGGTCGGCAACGTGGATCAGTCGTTTGCACAGGGAGGCCTTAAGCTGGTCAACAACGAGATTCACATTCCTGAGGATGGCCTTTACTTTGTGTACAGCCAGGTGTCCTATGGCATAAAGTGCAACATGGACAAAGGCGATGAAAATGCTCCTCTGAACTTCCTCAGCCACAGCATCTTGCGTTATACGGACGCAGTGGGCAAGAAGATGCCCCTGCAGAGCTCGGCCCACTCCGTCTGCCAATCAAACGAGGACGGGAAGACCGTCTACAGCACCGTCTACCTCGGTGCCGTCTTCAAGCTTATGGAGGGCGATAAATTGTCAACCAAAACCAGCCGTGTGGCGGACGTCGAGGAAGAATATTCCAAAACTTTCTTTGGAGTGTTTGCATTGTGATTTATTAGCCTCATGAGTCAAGTGACACTGGTACAAAGACAAGTGTTTTATGTTAAAACTCTGAAAGTATGTTCTCAGGGCATTTGTTTTAAAGTAGTTTGACTAATTGTGTAAGTTCTTATTACATCTTGACGTATTGTTTTGGTTCTAAAACGCACTAGATGCAGTAAGAGCCATGCACTGAATACTATGTACTCAGTCATGAGCACTTTAACAAGGGCACTACACCTCGTAAACTTTTTTTAAGCTAATATGAAGTTTATTACGTATTTCGTTGTAGAAATTGTAAGGAACAATTTTTTTTGTGCTAATATGAAGTTTATTACGTATTTCGTTGTAGAAATTGTAAGGAACAATTTTTTTTGTGCTATATATTATTATTTATAACATTTGATTGTATTTAATGTATTTTATTGTCCTATTTATTAATGATTGTGTATGCTATTATTTGGAAAATTAATGTATTGAGATTTTTTGTTGACACGGATCTGTGATTCTAACAGTGAATAAACAATAAGTATTACTGCAATACACTTGTCTCATTCCTAACAGCACTCAAAAAGAAGAAGTGGCGTGTGACAGGTCATATGAACACAATGGGGGATTTTTGTATTCCAGTACGTGACTTGTGGTTCTTTATCTTCCTAATGTCTGACTTCCTTTTTTTTTGTCAAAAATGAGGTCACTGCTTCTTTCCCTTTGCTGCTTTTCTCCCAGGTGTGATTAGAACAAAAGTCCAGAGCATGGAATTAACAGGATTACATCACTGCGTTACTCTCGTGAAGGGAGGAGATCTCACAACTTAAAGCAACAATGTAACTGTGAATTCCAGGAAGTGCTTTCCAAAACACCAAAAACTACCATTTAAAAACCAAATGAAATAGGTTTGTTGCCCCTATAGCTAAAGTAACTAGTCTTGTATTTGTGCAAAACATTATCAGACTAAAAGGATCAACATAACACACTGATCGTGTTTGCAGGCACCATTTTAAAATTTAAAATTACTATTATGCTTTTCCACTTTTTAACTTTAGTTAGTGTGTGATGTTGCTGTTTGAGCATAAAAAAGATCTGTAAGGTAACAAAGCTCAAAGTCCACTCCAAAGGGAGATATTTTATTTAACAAAATTCACTTTTCAAGAACAATGAACGGCCTCGTTCCCATTCAAGTCCTAATTTTCTCATTCAAATAATACAGACTCACGGAAAAAGCAAAAAAGGGGACGAGGCCTGGCTGAGCTGCACTAGAGAAGACAGTGTTGTCGCAGTCGCTTTCGTGTTGCAGGCTACGCACAAAAGCTTCTCCTGAAATGGAGCAGTTCCCATTTTGTCGGGACAATCTGTTGTTTGTGGATTACAACTTGTTAGTATGTCTTATTATTTGAAGTTGCGTTTTCTATTAACAGTTCCAATCATAAGTTTTATGTTGCTATGATGTAAACAAATGGCAAAAAGCTTTGCCTCCGCTCGCCTGCTTGCCAACATTAGTGTTGATATAGTGTTTACTGTAGCTTTTGTAAGCTCTCACTTTTGTAAGACTGTTCATCGCCCCTTTGGTAAATTAACCATGATTTTGTGATCGATTACTATCGGTATTACCATAGTTTTCCTACAAATATCATGATTAAATGGAGTAGCATTGCATGTAAAATTTATAAGAAAATTTGAAAAAACAATGACTGAAAATCCGTGCTTCTTATTATTTGGTTATTTTTATATTGAATATACATCCTCCTAGTTATGCCAAGCTCTAAATGATTTTATCTCAGACATCCCAACCTGATGTCTGATGTCATTACAGGGAGGTATCTCTTGTTGTTGACGGGGTGGGGGGGGGATGATTGTTCGGTCGACCCCATATATACGGGTCGACCCGGGGGGTGGATGATTGCGTGGTTGATGGGGGTGGGGGTTGGGCGAGCTCAATATGCGGGAGACTCCCGAAACTTCCGGGAGACTTGGAATGTCTGTTATCTGGTTGACATTGTGAGTGAGGGTCTTTGACAAAGACCCTCATGATCTTTTGTTTTGACTTCCTTTGTGGGGTTCAAACCTAGGGTTTCACATGTCTTGCATTAAATCTTGAGACTGTTGCTTCTTCATGAACAATTCTGGCTGCACTCTCAGTGCAAAATGAGTTTATTGAATGTTGACATCCAGAAAGTTTGCATATTTAAACTTTCTAAAGCTAAACATAAGATAGTTTTTGTCAGTTAAAAATGTACAAGGGAATTACATTATTTTTAGACACTTGAAAGTATTAAAAAAAATTCCTTGTGGTACAGTGCACACACGTGACAGTAAGCTCAAGGGAAATCCATAACTGCTGCAACAGCCATCCCATAATAACAACCATCCCATGTACGTCAGCGGTGACTCCACACAGATGTTTACAAAGAACCCCTCCCATCCGTTCAAAAGGCACTGTTTCAGTAATTACAGATTGTACCTTTACCGTGTGTCAAGTGTTACAGTATATAGTCACACACCCTGAGCTACATTACTAGAATGCTGATATATAGGAAAAATATTTTACCTAGCTGTCCAGTCACCAACTGTGAATCATTGCTTGTTATATGTTAGTTTATATACGAGTACTTTTCATACAAGAATGAAACATGCAGCAATGGACAACTCTGTCCGAAATGAAAATCCCAGAATATTGTATTATATGATTGTCTTACTATAGGAAATAAAGATCAATGTAATATTGCAATAAATCCAAATATACATAGAGATTGTCCACAAGTATAAATTTTAAGCATTGACTCAACTTGTGATAAAAAAATAAAAAAAACAAGAGAAGAGTCAATAAAATTGTATAGATCTAAGTATGGTTATAGTTTTTATGATTTCTGCCACTATGACAGTGTTTATAAGGTGATAAATAATTGGGAAAGGTTTCAAACATAGCATTTGCGTTTAAGCGTCACAGAATGAATTACCATTAATATTATTACCATTATAATATCATTAATATTATATTTAAAATTGTACAAAAAGTGGTTGCATCCCTTACAATGCACATGAACAATTGTGAAGACACTCATTTGTTACTCATAAGAGGCACAAAATAATTTTTTTTAACCGTCAATAAATGAAAAAAATATAAATATATATATATATAAGAAATATTTAAATAATGAATTAACTTGAAGACAGACAAACAAATAAATAAATATTGCAGAGACCAACTAATGGTCTTGAATTTGAAATAAGAAATCTATAATCTGGACAGAGACAACTGTGAATAGCACTCATTTGTCCACTGTTACACATATCGGTAAGTTATTTAAAAGTTTAAAAATACATATTTTAAAATTATTTTTTAAACCATCAATAAATGATAAAAAAAATCAAACAAATTAAGACGTATATAAATAACAAAATAAATAAATATTTATTTCACAGAACAACAATCTGGAACGAGTGCTCACAGAAAAAGATTTTGTTTTTAAAATAATGTATAATGTTAGATGTGAGATGTGCGATAAATTTGGCCCGAAAGTGCAAAAGCTACAGAAGCTGTTCATAGGCCTGTGCTTATTTTTCACTCAAACTGTGACGCAACACAAATCACAAACTTCATGGATAATTTGACAAACAAAAAACCCATTAGCGACGATTTAATCGGGAGCATTCGTGACTGTGCGCTAATATGAGGGAAAACAAAATGTTGCTCATCCTTCATACAGCCCAGGCCAAAACAAACTTGTTTCTTTCTTTTCCATTTCATTCCACTCCTACTAAAAAAACAGGAGCAGGAAAGGTTGAGACAAGGACAGAAAAGCCATTAAAGCACCCTGGCACATGGCCTTAGTGATTAGAGGAGAGAAAGCATAGGAGGAAAATAGAGTATCGACCAGACTCTGGTCAAATACCTTCAGGAGTGAGTAAATCACAGGTTTGGCTAAAGCCTCGTCTCATTTTCTTTGTGAACTGGATGAGTGAGAGCAATTCATCTGATACCGTCTGTTGCCGCAACGCAAGGTCGGTCTCATTAAAGAGACACGCTCTTCTTCCTTCGCTGTCATTCAACAAAATAACTCCAGAAATGTTTGACCGGTTCTGGCTCCGGCACCCACACAATCCTTCCTAAACACCCCTGTCCTAGTGCTTAAAAGACACCTTTATCCGAAGGAATTTACGCCAGTCCAATTGCAAAAACAGTCAGTTCCCCTTGAAGAACTCCGGTTTAAGTGCTACGGTCAAGGGTAAAATAATGACAGATCACCAACTCTCGACTCGTCTCCACTCCTGCTCCTACCAGAACCTCTAGCATACGGACAGCAGTCTGGCCTTTACGTTAGCAGTGTTAGGCTCTTCAAAGAAGATTACAGGTTCAGTACAAGTTAAGCACAATTGACCATCTTCATTACCACAAAAATTTCCATTTGTCCCCATTTTTCTTTAAAAAACTACAACGAATATCTAGGTTACATTTAGGCATTTACAATGGAAGTGAATGGGGCGATAGAACCTCAGATCGTTTCTTCTCTATTGTGATGCACATTAGAGAGTGTAGGCCTAATGGATTCTCGAAAAAGAAATATTATAGGGCGGGGACTTGGTTGTATGCTCGGTTGTTGATTGGATTTTAAGATGTGGGCGTTGCACTCAAAAGTGGAGGCAGAGTTTGTAGAGGCAGAGTTTAAGCTGACTTAATGACTAAAATCCTGCATAAATCCTGCATATTTTACCGGAAGGTCCGGAAGTATTGTTCACAATAATATCTATAACATGCATTAATAAATAGGATGAATTTCCTATGACCCGTCAGAGGAAAAGCGGTTTGGAGAATGGATGGATGGATAGGGTGAATTTAATATAATTTTAGTGTGATAAAATTGCTAACGAACCTATTCTGTGTAACTGTCACCATGACAAAGCAACACCAAAAAAAACTGAAACCCTTGAACAACTGTAAAAATGACAGTTTGAACAACTTTACAGCTTAGATAATACACTGAAAAAGTGTTTTTTTAATAGAATTACAAGCTTGACATTTCGGCAAAAACGGTCAAAAATATTTGACCCGCCGTAACCTTGTTTTTTTTATGAAAATGTGGGACAAGCCAACATTAAATATTTGTTTATGCTAATTAACAAAACAACACAGGCTGTCAATTGAGCTTAACTTGAACTGAATCCAGAATATTCCTTTGTCTGATTAAAGGACAAGAAAGGAAAATCATGTTGACTGTGCGACCGAAATTACTTTCCGATACACACTACCATTCAAATGTTTAGGGTCTATAAGATTTTTTTTTCTTTTATGAAAGAAATTAGTAGATTTATTCAAATAGGTTGCACTAAATGAATCAAAAAATAACAGTAAAAACATACAGTATGTTACTAAATAAATAACTTTCTTTTAATCAAAGAACTGATATTTGGAGTAATGATGCTTAAAATTCAGCTTTGGAATCAGAGGAATAAACTACATTTTAAAATATACTAAAATAGAAAAGTTATTTTAAATTGTAATAATGTTTCATAATATTACTGTTTTACTGTATTTTTGATCAAATAAATGCAGTCTCGGCGAGCACAAGAGACTTCTTTAAAAAACAAAAAAATCTTAGCAACCTCAAACTTTTGAAAGGCAGTGTAGTTGTTGCAGAATGTGAATTCATATTAAATACAGATAATTTTCTTTAAATAAAGTGTTTTTATAGCTGAGATATCAAAAGTAAACAAAGCAATCAGGTTCAGGAATGTCAGGAATTTAAAACCCACCAACTTCAAAATAAAGTACATCAACAACCAGTTTCTAGATACAACTTTACATTGCCTTCTTGAGATTCCAGCGTCCCGGACTCATTTGTAGAGCAGGGGCAGACGGCTGTTGTGGCAGTTGTTCCGGCTCAGTTTGCCCTCGCCCTGGTAGAGGTTGGAAGAGTTGGAGAAGGACGGAGGCAGGGACTGTTTGTCCGTTGGGATGGAGTAGCTGGGGGGTTCGGCCTGAGAGGACGGGACGCTGTGGTTCTGGTTCTGATTCTGGACGGATGTGCGCCTGCGCAAGGCCTGACGTTCTGCCAGTTGACTCCGCAGCTCCGTCACTCTTTCTTCCTTCTGTACAAAAAAAATAATATTATTATTAACCAATCAAATTAAAAAACCTATCTTGACTTTGAATGTGTCACATTTGAATCTTTTCAAGTAATAATAATATTACTTTTTTTTTTTTTTTACATATATATATACACATACACACTGCCGTTCAAAAGTTTGGGGTCAATACGATTTTTTTATAAAGAAATGAATACTTTTCTTCAGAAAGGATGCATTAAATTGATCAAAAGTGACAGTAAAGACATTTATAATAATGCAAAAATAGTTATTTTTTAATTAAATGCTTTTCTCTTGAACTTTCAAAGAATCCTGAAAAAAAATAATCACGGTTTGCACAAGAATATGAAGCAGCACAGATGTTTTCAACTGTGATAATAATCATAAATGTTTCTTGAGCATCAAATCATCATATTAGTGATTTCTGAAGGATCATGTGACACTGAAGACTGGAGTAATGATGCTGAAAATTCAGCATTGATCACAGGAATAAATTACACTTTACTATAATATTCACATAGAAAACAGCTGTTTTACATTGAAATAATATTTTACAATATTACTGGGTTTGTTTTGTATTTTTTAATCAAATAAATGCAGCCTTGGTGAACAGAAGAGACTTCTTTTAAAAACATTAAAAATCTTACCGACCCCAAACTTTTGAACAGCGGTGTGTATATATATATAAAATATAATGCTTGTATGTATTATTCTTATTTTATTAATAATTATTCTAAAGTTCATTTGTAAATGAACATATAAAAGCATATTCTGGCCGAACACCATGTGAAAGCACAGTCATGTGCTCAGAAGGTCAAAGACAAGGACGTGTGTGATATCATTTCGATAATTCATTCTACCCTACGGATTTCTGGTGTGTTCATTCCTTCATCTATTACGGTGTTAATTAAGACGCAAGCTGTGTGCAGACGAGGAGAAGAGGACGTGACGGATGGAGGGAGAGAAAAGGAGCACGTGCCTCTTGAATGATCTTCTGGAGTTCCCTGTTCTCGCGCTCCAGCTGTCGAGACTTCTCCTCATCGTTGTTGTTGGTGGACGAGCCGGTTTTCAGCGTGTCCTGCGTCTCCGACTGCCACTCGCCACGAGTGATCAAACGCCGGATCTGCAGAAACCACCGTAATAATCTATGAGACACTGCAGGGGAAGATCACTGAATTTCTGAAATATCACTGAAACCAATAGTTCATATGGGTGATGTTGTGCAGGAGAGAACGGGTAATAAGTAAGAGATTATTTACAGCCAGCCAGTCATAACATGAATCAACTTAGCGATAAAGATCTGTTTTCTGTACATTATTACATGGTTACTTACCTAATAAATAAATGAATGGACATGAAATACTGATTCGAATTAAAAAATGTTAACTTATGTGAGAAGAAAGAGGCCACAAAGCAGGGCTATTATTAACAAAACAAAAAGTTTTTTTTTAAATAATTGAGTTGAAGCTGAAATTAAATTAAAATATAAATATTACATGAAAAACTAAAAAGCGAAAAAAATTTTTTTGGCAACTAACTGAAATAAGTTGACGTACTAAAAATATGAACTAAAAACTGAAATAAAGCTAAAACTGAAATTAAATTAAATTTAACCTAAACATTAATATTACACATATAGTTAACTAATAAAAATGACAAAATTATTAACTGGAAATAAACTAAAACTGAAATAAAGCACAAAAACATTTAATAAAAATAAATTAAACCTTAAAAGAAATATTTTATAGGAAATAATAAAAACAACAAAAAGCATATTTAAAATATTGCTTACTGGAAATAAATAAAAACTGAAACTGAAATGAAAATCATTTAAACCTAAACAGCAAGCTAATATAATTTTTTTTAAATGAAAACTATATAGGCTATATAGTCTTATATATAATAGTATAATACTAAAATAAGTCAGAATCAAACTAAAAACCAGTAAGAATCAAGCATCCCTGAGGGCTGTGTAAAAATAATGCAGAATATACTCAGGGTGAGCATTGACCAAGATGTTTTGTAAAACATAATTTTGTGTTGAAAACGAAACATAGCTTAATCTAATGCACTTATGTAGTGACAAAAAACGAAACCGTGTCAAGGGACAGAACCGAAATCAGACACAATGAGAAATCTGTGTCTACCATAAAGACGAACCAGCATGAATGTGGAAGTGATATAAAGCAGGGGATTATTGAAGTGCTTGGACCTTGGGAACGAAGAGCACCACGAGGGTGATGTAGACTGAGAAAATGATGGCCAGAGAGGCGAATGCAAATGAAGCGTCCTGCTGAGAGGAGAGGATCATGGTCACTGGAGCAGTAATCATGCACAGCACCTGGAGACAGAAACAAAGACAGAATATTGTTAATCATGTAGAGATGTAACTGCGGTGCATGGGTTCCCTCGATCGAAAAGCTATGCATTTTCCCCATAGACTTTTGGAAAATCGCAAAAAATAAGATCTGTGTTCAACAAAGAGTTGTGACCCTTACACGTTTTGTCTATCAAGATAATCTTTACAAGTTAATCCAAAATGTATACATTTTGAAGGCTATATAAAGTTTAAAAAACCATAAGAGGAGACACAATAAAGTTTAAAAAAACCACAAGCAGGTTATAACTGGTGTGTTTTATGTCATAGATCAAAACGTGAAAATATTTAGAGGCTTTGTTAACCACAGACCTTATTTCAGGCGATTTAGCAAAAACCCATTCAAAAAACCCATAGACTTTAGGGCGAGGGAACCGGAAGTGCTAAAATGCTAACTTACTTCCGCGTTTTGGCCTACAAAGTGACGTTATAACTTCGGCACTCTATTAATACTCACACAGGTCAGTTTATTATTCGAATTAAACTTGTGAGGTAACGCAGCGCTGTTTCACTTGCTCTAACAGTTACACTATCTCACTAAACAACATTTGAGTGTGTTGAATGTTGCTAGTTCGGTTGTTTGTTGGTTGTATGAGACTAACTAAGCTAGATCAACATTAGAATAACATACAGATCATATTCTAACATTTCATCATGTTGAACTAAATAACATTGATTAGTTGTATGTACATTTGCTCACCTATCTAATAAAGTACATGCAACACACGCGTCTCTGTCAAGTCGAAGTTAGTCGCGGACGTGGAGCTCTCGGCATCTCGAAAGATGCTGATCTTCGTTTTAGTCCTTTTTTTGTCTCAAAGTCTGCTTGCCATGGTCCATAATGTTTGAACAAAACAACAACAGCATGAGCGTCCTGCTAGGCATAACGGCAATAACCCGGTTGTCCACGTCTGTCGCCATGGTTACTATGGCAGTGCGAGGTCAAACCTGGCGGAAACCGAGGGTAACGCGGATATGACGTCATTGACTGGCGACTCCTCACCCCTGCTCACACGTCCCGTTTCCTTAAAATCGCAAATTTCTCACGATTTACAAATAGTTGGAAATATTTGGGATTATTGTAAGTAATCAACTAAACAAAATATATAACATTGGCCTAGTGGTTTTTGGATATTTTACTGCAAAATTCTTACATATTGTACCTTTAAGGACTCACTTTCTGTCATTTAGTAGGTAACAATAAACAAAAAATAGGACAAATTAAACCACCTATGAATGTGGTTTTGATAGAGTTTGGAAAAGAGTTCATGTTTTTTTGCTGTTCAGACCACAAAAAACTAAATGAATTTGAGGTTATGTCAGGAAAAATGTTTGCTGTCTAAACAAGACCTTTGTGTACCAAACTATCATCGCCACTAGAGGGCGTTAATCAACTGTAATTGCAGAGCAGAAATAGTGCCATGAATGAGAACCGAGAAACTGATGTGATAAAAACAGTGAATAGATAAATAAAGCAGATGAAAGAAAAAAGCAAGAGAGAGAGCGAGAACTGTTGATGAAAAAGAGAGAGGTCATTTATCATAACACGCTCAAAGTTAAAGATCGTATACGATCACTGGAGATGTCACATCTGGTGAACAGTGCAGAAAAATAGCTGGTATTTACCTTCAACGCCTCAGAATGACTCTACACACAGATAACTGCGAGCAATGAACCGACTGTCACGACTGTCTGGAGTCAAAACAACGTCCAGAACACAACTAAGGTCTGTTTCCTCTCTGAACTCAACAGCAATGGAGCGATAGGAGCTATTCGGTGCATTCTACCTATCCAAGCATGTTATCCCTGACACACAGCAGAAACATGGTGCAGTTCTGGGACTCAATCTGATCTTTTGTGAAAGAGCTGTAGGACTGACGTAAAGCATTACCGGTGAAGTGTTACTTGTTTCCTCATTAAGATGTTTTAGTCTGAGTTTGAGCAAATGGGTGCAATTATGCAAATCATCCGGCGAAGCACTTGGAGTTATTGCCGGAATCAAACTGTTTTCAAGCAGTTGGGCAATTCAGAGCGAAGCACAAGACCACAGTAATCAACGCTTCATTCAAAGAATGTGCTAAAAAAAAGGCTCGAACACAAGGCGACGTGTTGATGTTGATAAAAATAAATACACTTAAAGTTAGCATTACGTCAATAGCTATTATTTTGTTTTCACAGTTAGTGTTAGCTTATAGATCATTTTAATACACACATTTAAAAATTTTGTATAAATATATTGTAGTATAAATCAATTCTATTTATGCTTTTCAACCTAATAGAATAACATAAAATAACTCATCAGCTATAAATTAAGAATAAAAGACAAAAAGTATCTTGAATCAAACGAAGTACTGACTGGTTACAATGGTACGAGATTCGCTAATGGTGATAAAGGTCGAATCCCGAAGGAGGAAGAAACTATGGAAGCTTGTTTCTGCCGCTGAATAAAAAATACGAAAGGTAATTGCTACTTTTTATCTCACAATTCTGGCTTTATTCTTGCAATTGTGAAATATAAGCTCACAGTTGTGAGTTATAAAGTCCAATTCTGAGGGGGGAAAATCTGCAAAAGTCATCTCACAATTCTCACTTTATAACTCGCAATAGTGAGTTTTTATCTCACAATTCTAAGAGAAAAATCCAAAATGCATGGCATTTACCTTCTGTATTTGTTCCACATGAAAAGGGCTATATTACATTTTTTTCCAGGACTCTTGGATGAACAGAAAGTTCAAAAGAACAGCATTTATTTGAAATAGAATCTTTTGTAACATTATCAATGTCTTTGCTCTCACTTTTCAGTTTAATCAATATAATGCATCCTTGCTGAATAAAAGTATTAATTTCTGACCCCAAACTTTTGAACAGTAGTTTATAAATATAGCTATTAGTGTGCATTTTATTTTGTGATTTGATTAACCTGTCCTGTACTGTACAGTGCTATAGTCATCCTTCATTTTTGTCTTCTAGCAGGTAAAGAGACATACTTCATGAGCAAACCATTTATTGTATTATAATAAAATAGCATATTAAGTGTGAGGGAGAGGCAAAGTCACCTGCTGGGTCTCAATTCTCAAACTTGGCCACCAACAAAACACCAGCCCAGAAAAGCTACCGCCCTGGGCGACGGTTTCCGCCACTGCTTATTAGCAGTTTCAGTTAATTAACTTTGTCTTTTTGTCATACATTTAAAAAGGAGTCACACATCCTGTCTGTTCAACATAGTAAAACACATGGGCAAGATATAATAATTAAAAAGTTCTGGCTGAAAAAAAGGCACATTATTCTTGCAACACACTGATACACATACAATACAGGCAACTATATATTAGATGACACAATCTCAGGCATTACGCCCAGCTGTCAGCTATGGTTAGGCTACACTGTGAGGACATTATATGCTGTGAAAATAGAAATAGCCAGCAGTCAGACTTACGGATACATTGTAGATGGCCATGCCGACCGCTCTATGGTCATTAATCTTCTCGGTGGAAATGGACTTGGTCTCGTAGGCCAGAAAGATGCCCAGCAGCAGCAGAAGTCCCTTGTAGCCGTACACCACACCTGAAGAGAGCAGGCATTACTTATAGTGAGTGCTCTTAAAGCTCGGAGGCTGGTTTAAGCTCTGGGCTCATGCTATTTCTGTGATACTTGAGGTATATGTGATGGTATTGAGTCTAGTAACACACACACACACACACACACACACACACAAAAAAAAAAGTAGGCAGATTAACTCAAAAATAGTGATTCTACCGTTTTCTGTTCTTTTGAACCAGTTATTTTTAATGATTCTTATTTTTAATGACCAGTTATTTTTAATGATGCAGATCATCATATTAGAATGATTTCTGAAGGATCATGTGAAACTGAAGACTGGAGTAATGATGCTGAAAATTCAGCTTTGCCATCACAGGAATAAATAACACTTTAAAATATATTCAAATAGAAAATTCTTACATATATTTCACAATATTACTGTTTTTACTGTATTTTTGATTAAATAAATGTAGCCTTGGTGAGCCTTATAAGAGACTTCTTTTAAAAATCTTACAAAGCGGAAACCTTTCAACGGTATACGTATAACCTAATAGAAAACAGCGATAGAGATTAACTAAAGTTGTATTTTACCTGGAAAAAAGTCTATTAGACTTCTCAAAACGACGAATGTATGAATACTTTACAATTTAAGTAATATCAAATGTATTGTGTATTATAGTAAATATTCTTTTCATATTACAAAGTAATATGTAAATAAATAAATACTAATAAATAAATAAAAACAGGAAAAATGGAAAAGGAAGTGAGAGAGAAGAGAGGGACTAATAAGTCACATTAGAGTTTAATCTCGTTTTGAGTTCAGGGAAGGTTTGTTTTTCTCTCTGTAATATTATCTTCCTGTACAGTGTGTGAGAGAGTCAGGCTATGAGATCCAGACCTGGGCACTGACCCACAAAATTTAATTTTACACTGCAGCGCTCTGATAGGAAGTCAGAGCAAGAGGAAAAGTACGAGAAAAAGAGATAGAGAGACAGAGAGAGAGAGAGAGAGAGAGAGGGAAGAATTAGTTGTGAAATAGTGAGAGGAATACAAAATTAACTGGTGGAAAAAAACTCTTGAGCATATAACAAATTATTAATTTAAATTTCGGAGATAGATTGTATCAGTGTAGAGTGAGAAGCAACCATATAGATAATTAAATTACACTATATGTATATATATATATATATATATATATATATATATATATAATGTTCTGGACAAGGGGTTTTAAACACACAGGGTGATTTTAAGGGAATAAAATCATGCAAAAACATGCATTAAAAAACATTATTATAGTTATGATATATTCAAAATCTTGAGTTACTCAAAAAAGTTGAATATTTAGCATTAGGGGTTTAAATGAAAAATCCTTTAAAGAGTCACTAAAAAGAGACAGAGCACTGGACACAGTGAGTGAATTCTGGATACGTACCAAGCCATGTGTTCATCTTCTCTGAACTGCAGTGCTCGAGAAGAGGCTGAATCAACACATCCAGATCTTCTTTAGGAGCCTCTTTAGTGAACTTCTGTTTAGAGCGAGAAAACAAGAGAGCGAGAGAGAGCACTTTAAAGGACAGAGATGGAGGTCAATGAAGCAGAGCAGCGCACTACAATCCTTCACCATTAACACCTACTTCCGTGCGCTTGCTCTGCAGAAATTTCCAAGGCATCTCAGAGGAAACACATCATAAAAATCAAAGTCACAACAAGAATAAAAAGATTAAAGTGTCACCACACCTCCACGGTTATGTGCAGTGGGTCCATGATCTGCCAGATAAGCAGAGAGATAACATCAATAGCCAGCAGAACTGCAACGGTCACATATAGCTTCCACGGCTCCAAGTGCTGTGGCGAAATAACAAGACCATAATCGTTAGTCAATGGTACACAGTCACAAAACATCATGACAGTAACAAGCAACTGCTATAAATGGGGAAGTAAAAGCAAGGTCACAGAAGTTGTAGATAGTATACCACGTTTTGTCTGTGGAACACAAAAGGAATAAGTTTTGAAGCATCTTTATGCATCTCATAGAGTACATGCATTTTAAATATAATGCGTTAACTACACATTGCAAATATATGAACAGAAAGTAGGTAATGACACCTAAGTTTTACAAAGTAAGTTACAGTTCACTACCATTAAAAGGTTTGGGTCAATACAAAAAACAAAAGAAATTAATACTTTTATTCCGAAAGGATGAATTAAATTGATCAAAAGTGACAGTAAAGACATTTACAATGTTACAAAAGTTTTGGATTTAAAATAAATGCTGTTTTTTAAACTTTTTTATTCATCAAAAAATTCTGCAAAAATGTATCACGTTTGATTTGTCAGATTGTTATCTTGTGGGTTTGAGTGATGCTGAGCAATTTCTTAAAAGAACCAGCTTATAAGAGTGATTCGCTCATGAATCTGCTAATAAGAGTCATTTGTTTGTGAATCGAACACTAATCGTGCTGTATTTATTTTCTGCGTGCAGCTTGTGGAAACAACTCGATATAAGTTTTTTTTATTATTATTATTTTTGCCTTTTTAAGTCATCACATTCAATTCAGACTGCAAACCCACAATCGCAATTTGGGTAAACAAGATTCTTTTTCCTGAAGCTTAGAAAAAAGCCAAAATTACAACACAAACACCATGAAAGCATTATAAAGTGGTCCATACAATAGCCTTGTGTGAGAAGCAGATTTTTTTTAGCATGCAGCAATGAAAATGATCAGTGAATAATTAATTAAATTTTAGTCCGTTTTACACAAAATTATCTTATGATTTCAGAAGACTTGAAATAAAGCACATAAGCCATATGAACTACACTAATAAAAAAAAGTTCCTGCCTTAAATTTTTAAGTAAAGTCAACTTGGAAGTCATTTCAACTTAACTTTTAAAAAATCAGGAGGAGTTAAAGCAATGTAAAAACATATGTTGTAAAAACTTGTTGGTCATATCATATTTTGCAATGGTGATGTATTTGTCCTTTTTGGAGCTTAAAAGTCATTGCATGAAAAAAGCTGTATAATGATTCTTCAAAAACTTTTACTTTTACGTTTCACAGGAAAAAAAAGTAAAAGCATATGGGTTTGGAATGACACGAAGGGTGAGTAAATAACAACGGAACTCTTTTAAAGTACCAGCGCCGTCAAGGTGCTGTTCTGAATAACACGTTTATTTTCTTGTCAAGGTAAATGATGGAATTGCTCTGACACCATAACAATTGTGTTTACTCCACACTGCATGGTGGGTAACAGGAAAGCGGAATGCAAATCATCAGCAAACATCAGGAAAGTCATGTGTTACAAATGTGGAGTTATTTTCAGCTCCCATTCCATCCATTAATATATGGCCGCAGGCTCCCTCTGGGCCGTCAGACTGGGAAAACGGGATAGAACCGAGCTTCGCAGCACACTTTCTTTTCTCTCTCTCTCTCTCTCTCCCTTAATCGCCGTGAAGGCGTCAAATGACCCGAGAGCCCTGTTTCTACAACATTCAGCCTGAGCGCCGAACTTTCTTCAAGTGCTGTCGAACCACTTAGGCAAATTGCCCCATTACGGACATTGGGAGAGTTGAAAGTCATCTCGATTCGTCTTGCAGAGCGCTTGAATAATAAAGCCCCCTGAAGGTCGGATTTCCGTAAAAGAAGTTTAATGCTCCTCCATATTGCATTGCTTGGGTAATCTGGTTGTCGTTTGATGAGGTATTAGGGTTTCCCTAATGCCGTGTCTTATTGCTTTAGGACACAGGATCAGAGCGAACACATGTGTCAAGATGCTAATAGTGTGTTTGTGTTCTGTAAGGATGAAACGGACAGAACTTCCCGCAGCAAGAATGAGCGAAAGGAGGGGGAAGGTTTTTCTCTATTTCATGCTGGGAAGCTTCATCAAGCACTGTAGAGTCAGCGGTGTGGGATTCTTTAATATGCAGTAGATAACAGTGAACTAGGCAGCGCTGCGTAATGCAAGCGTGCTGCTCGGCACTTCTGCAGATTCTGTAAAATCATTGAAAATAATTAAGGGGTTACTGGAAAATGCAAAGTCTTGTGCAAACTCTACAGCCCTGTCATCATTCTAATTAAACAAAATGTAATTTATGTGAAATCCAATACTTAAAGTTCACCAAAAATAGTTTACTCACCCTTGTGATTAAGAATGGTTTTCTTTCTATTGTAGAGCTCAAGTAAATGTTTCGCAAAATGTTTACACTGCCACACTTTTTGTTTTCAAACCATGTTTTCTGCCAAAATAAAAGCTCGATGCAGTTTCCGCCAAAATAAAAGATCATATGCTAATCTCTTTCAAGTATATAAATCAGTACAAAACTAGTTATGTTAAAGTTTCCTTTATTTTTCAGTGCATTTCTTTTTACAATATATGGCAGGGATTAATATTATTACTATGTAGTAGTGTAATTTAGACAGAAAATGTTACTAAAAGAGGTTTGAATTTTTCTTTTTTTTAATTTGCACACTGAATATGGGTTGGAGCTTTTAATTTTGAACTCTCAAATTGCATCAGACTGATGAATTTAACATTAAAAGGCACTTTGGGCATGCCCCCGAACCCCCCTAGAAGGCTAGAGGTCCACCCACCACAGTTTTACCAAAAATCCTGTGAGAGACACTGGTATTGCTATGCCAATGCAGCTTTTAGCTTGTTTTTTGGATGCATCACTGTGGAATATTGTTCAATTGTATTAAGAAATGCCAATTTTGTACTTATTTCATCTGTTAACTCTCACTCATTCCTACTCACTCGTTAAATGACATTAGTGGTTTTAAGGAATAGGTATATATATTCAAGGGCGTGCCATATGTTGTGGGCCAGTCTGGGCCAAAATGCCAGGGCCAATTTTTCGTCCCAGTCTAGCCCTGGTTTGGAGAAGACCTGATAATACATCAGAGACCATTCCTCCATAGGGAATCTCTCCAGATCCTTCAGATTCCCAGATCCATGTTGACGCTTCCTTTCTTCAGTTCAGACCACTCATTTTCTATAGGGTTCAGTTTAGGGGAGTGGGAAGTCATGGCAGAAGCTTCATTTTGTGCTCAGTGATTCATTTTTGTGTTGATTTTGATGTTTTTCTTGGATCGTTGTCCTGATGGAAGATCCAAACACGGCCCATTATAATATTTCTAGCAGAGGCCGTTAGGTGTAGATTTTTTAAATGTTGGTATGTGATAGAATCCATAATGCCATGTATCAGAACAACATTTCCAGGACCTCCAGCAAAAAAATAGGCCCACAACATTAAAGATCCAGCAGTATATTTAAACGTGGGCATGGGGTATTTTTTATCCCTGTTTATACCAAACACATCTGGTGGGTTTGCTGCCAAAAAGCAATTTTTTTAGTTTCATCTGCCCAAAGAATCCGGTCCCTTTTGAAGTTCCAGTCATGTCTGACAACTGAATATGCTGGAGTTTGTTTTTGGACGAGCGAGGAAGATTTTTCTTGGAAACCCTCCCAAACAACATGTGGTGATGTAGGGGTTGTTTGATTTTTTTTCAGGTTTTCTGACCCCAAGACTCAAGTAATCTCTGCAATTCTCCATCTGTGATCCTTGGAGAGTCTTAGGCCACTCAAACTTTCATCCTCACCGTCCATTAAGGCAATATAGACACACGTCCTCTTCCAGCAGATTCGTAACATCTTTAGTTGACTGGAACTTCTTAATTATTGCCCTGATGGTGGAAAGGGGGACTTTCAAAGCTTTAGCTATTTTCTTATGCCAAGACTTTTTTTTCTTACAGCTACTTTCTATTTTGTGAAGCTCAACAATCTTTCGATGCACAATTAGAACGATATTCTTTGGTTTTACAGTGGGATGGATGATTAAGGGAATTTCGCCTTTGTGTTTCCTCATAAACTCCTGCGAAACAAGAAGTCATAGCTAGACCATTTCATGTTCCTAGGTGTGCTAAAACGTGTAAATATTAATGGGAATATACTAGATATTTTAATCTTTCTATTTTGTGAAGCTCAACAATCTTTCGATGCACAATTAGAACGATATTCTTTGGTTTTACAGTGGGATGGATGATTAAGGGAATTCGGCCTTTGTGTTTCCTCATAAACTCCTGCGAAACAAGAAGTCATAGCTAGACCATTTCATGTTCCTAGGTGTGCTAAAACGTGTAAATATTAATGGGAATATACTAGATATTTTAATCATAAAAAGTATAGGGGTGCCAATAATTATGGCCAACGTGTTTTGGAGAGAAACATTTATTTCATAATGTGATTTTCCCCCACTTTCAATTATTTTACCACAATGAAAGGTTAGATTTTTGCTTTTTTTTTTTTAAATGAAAGATCAAAAGGATCAACAATTCAGATTTATTTTTACAGCCATCTTTGATCATATTTACCAGGGGTGCCAATAACATTTTTATGTTCTGTATATGGTAATATTGAAAATGTATCTCCCCTTGTAACTTGAATTATTATACATTAATAATATGTTATAAATAATTAATTGTTATTAAAAATATTATTCGATTTTTTTTATAATTTAAAAAAATATAATAATTATATTACAATATTATGAAGCTGTGTGCGGATGGAAAGAAAGTCATTAAGGGAAATACTTTTTCATTATCGTGCGCGCTGTTCATTTAAATGCAAGATGCATTTTTTATCCACTCAAAACTGCTCTTTACCTTCCTCTTCTCTTTTTTTTCATCTTTCTTGGTGAAGACAGTGTGAACCCACCAGATCTTGGTGAACATGCTGCCATAGGCTAAACTGAAGCCAAGTCCTAGCAGCCACAGGCGAAACTACGAGAGGATGAGAGAGAGAGTTCATTTGGGAGTTTAGCTCCAAAGCAGCAATTCATTTTTTACTACAAATCTTCACTGTGCTCAAAGGTCAAGGCTGAATGAGAGGAAACGGCAATATAAAAATGACTATAACATTTACAACTCTACCTGGCACACCACTGGGAACTGTGATCTATGGACATGGAGGCCATCGATGCCCAAAGGAAAGACAGCTGCCAAGGCCAGCACGCATCCCACCGCGGTCATGTTGTTCAGATAGGGCTGAGAGTTCTGAATGTACCTGTCGGGAGGGTTAGAACAGACTACAACTCAGCCCACAGATAAATTATACCATTTCAAAATGAAAAATCCAAAACATTTCATGTTGGGCTGAAAAATTATTTTGTAAGTGGCATGGGAGCATTTAAAGGACTCATAAAATCATGAAAAATCGATTTTATTTCATCCTAATCTTCTATAAATCCTCCCCGGTCAAAATGGGATTTATTGAAACTTCTATTCATGATCATTTCATTACAATTGTGTGAAATCGTGTTTTGTGAACCAGCTAAAATGGGATGTCGCTTTGTAATGAGGCTGCACTGCACTGAAAATTTAAATAAAAAACATTTTCTTCATTTTTTCCCAATATAAATACATAAATCTCACCCTTAAAACAACATACAATTACTTGATTAATTTGTAGACAACATATCTTTAATAAAGTATTTTTTTTTAAATACTGAATATTAAAGTAATTTTTTAAATATATTTTTCCTACCTCATTAGACAATAGTTTTTTTTTATTATAAATTAATTCTTTACCCGCCATTGACGGAATTACTGAAATACATTGACATACTAAACAACATTAAAATAATCATAAAATTACTATTAATTGTAAGATTTAGGGCTCAGGGTGCTCTTCGTTTTTCATCTCTAGCAGCAAAAATGTTGCAAAATGGGGATCATTTTCTATATAACAGAGATATTTAATGATGCCATCATTGTAAATGGCTTGTAAACAAGACATTTGGTTTACATGACAGGAGATCAAAGAGGAAAAGAGCAGGGCACAGACTGAAAGGAAGACTGTCAAAGCATAAATATACTGACAAGACCTTTTCTAGCACTCAATTTTGCAGTCAACAATACAATTTTGATGTCATCCTCTTTTAGAAAGTTATTTGAAAACAATGTTAGGGGCATATTTGATGTTGTACGACAAAATTAAAATCATAAGAAAAATGAGTTGACTCAGTAATTGTAATGTTTAAGCCAGGGATGTGGATTTCTTTTGCACACAGGATACTGACCTGACGCTACTGTTGTATATGTTGAAGGAGAGGCACACTAAGCCTAGAACGATTCCCAGCCCGGCAAAGACAGACACTGACACAAAGAGCTTCTGGGAAAGATAACGGAACTCCTTAATCACCTTGGTCTGGTCTGCCGGAGGGCCGAGGCCTTCAAGAGAGAAACCAGTCAGGAAAATCAGAGGATACATAAACGTGCAGAAAAAAGGTTGGTTCAGAGAATCATTAGCTACATCTGTGCTGTCAAACTTCAGAAACACGACTAGGTGAGAATATTCATTTTTTGACAGACAATTTTCTGTGAAATAGGGCCACTGGGTCGTTTTGACACGTCAAGTGTCTGGAAAGTTTCAGGGGAAAAGGAAGCTCACTACGTTCACACATTAGCAGGACCAGACGGAATCTGACTCCTTTCACACTTTTCACACTTTCTGCGTTCGGTTTGGAAGGAATTCTGCAGAATTCTGTGAAACAGATTTAAGGATGTGTTAAATAGAGCTGGGAGTACAACACTTTTTTTTGCCATCTCAAAGAATAAACAAACACACTAAAAATATTTAATGAGCAAACATGCAAGGGGCAAGGAATGTGTGAAACTGACTGAAGGCTGTTCTTATTCTGAGCGGGTGAGGGCTCAGGGTGCCAGTGCACAATTATACTTTTATGTTCTAAAATCTTAGGGTTTCATCTCTATTAACAAAACTGTTGCAAAATGAGAATATTTTTTTAAAAGGAGATTTTTAATGATGGCATCTGGTATAAACACATTGTAAATGGCTTGTAAATGAGACTTTTGGTTTACATGACAGGAAGAAAAGTGGAAGAGGGCAGGGCACAGACTGAAGGAAGAGGTAACACTTTATTTCGATGGTCCACTTTAGACATTCTTCTAACTACTGTATAACTTTGCAACTACATTTTAACATTAACTGTCATTAGAATATTAGTAAACCGTTAGGATCGGGTTGGGTGTTAGGGTTCGGGTTATCAAAATAAAGAGTTAGCAGATATAAAGCAGACAGTCAACTAATACTCTAATGAAAGTTACATATATTAGTAGAATAAAGTGTTACCAAAGAAGACTAATGTAAATGCATAAATATATAAGTTATCTGAAAACAATGTTATGACATTTCTACTGTTGTATGGCAACATTTTATTCAACATACAGTACACTACCGTTCAGAAGTTTGAATGTTTTTGTAAGGTTTTTGAAGAAGTCTCTTATGCTCAGCAAGGCTGCATTAATTTGATTAAAAATACAGAAAAAACAGTAATATTGTGAAAATATATTACAATTTAAAATAACTATTTTCTATTGTAACATGTTCATATTTCCTTCACAAATCATTCTAATATACTGATCTGATGCCCAAGAAACATTTCTTAGTATTATCAATGTTGAAAACAGAACAGCATTTATTTAAACTTTACATTTATTTACTGTCACTTTTGATCACTTTTGAGTGAGAGAAAGAGAGTGAGGAGTTTTATTTCAAATATATAAATAAATCTTTTCAATTTGCATCTTAACATGTTGCGAATTAAACTGTGTCAGCCCTAATTCTTAAATGAACAAGTAGAACATCATGAACAACACCTACATTTGATCCATGGTTATTAATGATAATAGTAAATAATAAATTCCTCTAAAGAGTTCACAGTACCATAGTGAATGCCTTTTTAGAAACATTGTTATCACTCCTCACACTAATGTTATCACTCTTCACTGGAACTGACTATAATTATAAATTTACGCCTCTTTCTGTTCAGTCTGTCACTATAATTACAACCAAAAACAGGATTCCTGTGGGAACAATAATTACAGTGAGGATGGCTGTCTTGTGTGTGTAAAGCTTTTTCATATAGACAAATAAAAGATTGACAGGAATCTAGCGATGAGCAATAGTTAAAAAGTTTTTTTCTGTCGGAGGCAACCATACCAGGGACGGAAAGCTGACCGTGAGGGGAATGTGTCAGTGAAAGACAGCTGGTCCTTTGGTTTGTCAAAGTGACACGATGTTTGTTGATACTTTTCAGAATGTCAGAACACTGACGACTCAAGAGTGACATTTGCTACTGCAATGTGGCAGCAACATTGTGAGAGATAAATGTGTGCGTGTGTGTGTGTGTGTGCGTGTGTGCGTGCGTGTGTGTGTGAGAGAGAGTGTTAGAAAGCTCTGTTCGTCAGTTGATGCATTCTCACAGTAAACCTTCCGTCGTCCTTGATCTAAGAATCAGGACAGGGTGTTGCTATGGAGACCTGGCTTAACAACAGTTTCCACAGCAATTTGGAAGAGAAAGTCTTACTAAAGTGGTTGTCAAGAGCTACCAAGGGATGGTTGAACAGCAAGGGCACGCCCATATGGTGCAAAAAATCATAAGAACACAAGTCCTGAGTTCTGACCTGAGGTTACATGTATTATATGTTTTAAAGGCCACAATTTAATGCTAATAAAAATTAAGAACCCATAAATGCTTGAGAATCTCCACTAATGGATTCCGGAGGAGGTTATGTGTTATTTGGGAAGAACATCTGCTGCTTCTGCTATTATCAAGGGCAAAGAAATGGCAAGCCATGTCACCAGCTCTACGCTCTACTTTACTCAGTGGGGAGAACGGAAGAAGTGACTAAATAGGTCATAACTCAGTTTTTCTGAAAATAGCCGCGATTGGCTAAAAAGGATGTAAATTTGCTACAGGGGGAAGAAAAAGATTTTAAACTATGTCAAATGGCTTTTTTGGAGGGATTTATGCCCTTTAACAGAGAGAAGAGTGTTGACAGGGATGGGTTTAGGACGTGACAAAGGCCAGGCTTGAAACTGACTCTGAAATGTAATCAAATTCTCAAGACCCCAAAAATGCAGGGTTCTCAAGTCTCACGCATTGGCCGTGAGACACACGCAATTCAACCAGTTCACGCGCTCACACGCCACACCGTGTATTTCTCACGCTGAAAAGGCAATGCCACCAAAGTTGTCCTGCAAGCTTTATATATAACGTTGTATACGAAGCGCAGGCACACAAAGTGAAGTTTCCTGCCGCCAGCATGTATCTCGGCCAGATTGCGTTCATTAATCAACAACAAGGTTGCAAGGCATCAAAATGTGCAACAAACACTTACAACACAAAAAACATTTCATAAGCGTGAGTGTGTACTCTTGTGTACACACACAAACACCTTAATACTCTAATAATATGTCCATTTGTTCACAATGTCCCACCACACAATAAATCATTATACCATTTCGACTAGACAATTTCAAAATGCCAAAAGATTTGTTTTTCCAAACTGTTTGGAGCAATTTGTTATATTTTTTTAATTTTTGTATATTTGTAATGTTGGAATATAACATTAAAGAGTATATTCGATGTGTTGAATTGCTCTGTCATTTATCAGATTTACCAATTGTTTTAATTTCAATTTGTGCTAGTTACTTATGAACAATGGGTAAAATTGGGGGGCGGTTGTGGTTGGGTTTTGGCGGGGCTCCATTAGGGCTCCTCCCTTAACCGCAAGTGATCTCACTCCAAGCTTTTGATAAAACTTGAGAACCCTGAAAATGGCTTAGTCAAAGCAGTTTTCTTTCACATGTTGACATTTTTAAACTGGAAATTGGGACATACAAGTAATAATGTAATAAGACATACAAGATTGGAATGGCTTGTCTCTTTTTTCAAATGGATACACGCACACACACACACACACACACACACACACACACACACACACACACACACACACACACACACACACACACACACACACACACACACACACACACACACACACACACCCGTTCAAACCATTTTTTTAAGTCTCTTATGCTCACTGAGGCTGCATGTATGTGATAGAATACAGTAAAAACAGTAAAAGTGTGATATATAATTAGAATTTAAAATATTTTTTTTTCTATTTTAATATATTTGACTGTTATTTATTTCTGTGATGATAAAACTGAATTTTCTGCATTATTACTCCAGTCTTCAGTGTCACATGATCCTTCAGAAATCATTCAAATATGTTGATTTAGAGCTCAAGAAGAATTTCTTGTTGAAAGTTGAAATGCTTCAATGCTGAAAACAGTATTTTAAAAAAGAAAGAAAAAAAATCAGAACAGAAAAAATACTTTTTTTTCTTTTTGCAATAATGTAAGTCTTTACTGTCACTTTTGATCAATTTAAGACATCTTTCCTAAATAAAAGTATAAAAAATTTTTTTTAAATCCTAGCTATCCCAAATGGTTCTGTATATGTAGCCCTCAAAGTAGAGTTGCAAAACTTTGAGTAGCCCTCAAAGTAGAGATGAACCATTAATTGTTAAAAGATCGCAATCTCGATTAAAACACCCACGATCTTATTCCTAAATGATAACGATTCGGCTATGTCTATTAAACCTTTGAAAAGTACGATCACAGCGAACAATCAAATCTGCGTTCTAAGCCAGAGAAAGCAGTTGTCATGTGTCTTTTCAACCACACCGTATCGTTATTTCTGTTACAATAATTAAAATTATCACAGTACTGTCATAAAAGTTTATAGTTTGGATATAAACCCTGATGTCTACAGTAGCGATAAAAAATAGAGTAAATCACCTTTTGAAAGTAACTTAATTCTTTAAATAATGATTGTATCAGTTACATCCCTACACCAGTAGGTGGCGACAATTGACACCAGTAGGCGTCGTTGAATCATTTATTTAAGAGATTCGTTCAAAAACGATGATTCATCCAGTAATGACACAAATGAAGGGTGCGTCTCCATCAGCTCCCTAGTTCAGGAGTCAGGGCACTGATCAGGGAGTCGGCCATTTTAAGGGTTGATTCAATCGCAAAATCCTTCCAGTGTGAGTGTACTGAAATTCGCTCCCTAAAAAGTCCCACGATGCACCGTGAAAACCAGGGAGCATTGATGCTCTCTATTTTCCCTTAACGGAATTCTGAAGCATGAAACTTAAATCACGTGAGCCAACTCACTACACATAATAATACGCGATAGATGTTTTTTAAAATACAAACCATTATTTAATTTTATTTCAGCATAAACATACATCGTTGAGTGACGTGACATAGCCAAGTATGGTGTCTCATACTCAGAAATTGTGCTCTGCATTTCACCCATCCAAGTGTACGCGCGGAGCAGTGAGTAGTGAACACACACACACCATGAACACACACCCGGAGTAGTGGGGAGCCATTTTGTTGCGGCGCCTGGAGGCGATTGGGGGTTAGGTGCCTTGCTCAAGGGCACCTCAGTTGAGGGTTATGAGAGTGAAGAGAGCGCTGTTCATTAACACTCCCCATCTACATTTCCCAACTGGTACTGAGACTCGAACCCACAACTGCCCCCAGGCAAACCTTCAGAAACCATCAGAAACATGCCAATCTTAATGTATTTCAACTTAGGTTATATAGTTCACCCAAAAATGAAAATTCTGTAATCAATTACTCACCCTCCTATCGAAACACCATTTAGAAACACTGCAATCACCCTTTCAAATACAGTAAATTCCAATGTTGTGTCACTGAACTGACATCACCATCTTTACTAATCTTACACTTTTTTTCAGACTTTGCAGTAAAACTTCTGCCTGTAGCATTGATATTCATCTTGTAGCCAATCAAAAAACAAGCACTGGTGAAGTGTGAGGTCATTACTCGTCTAATGTAGGGCAGTGCTGCTTTGTTACAGTCATGCTGGTGAAATCCACTCAATGGGATCACGGCATGAAGGATTGATTAGAGCCTAAATCAAGAATGACTCACAGAAGAGGACTGGGCAAATCCAGCAAATAATCGCCTCTGTATCTCTTGGGGGAGAAAATCAGGATTTTCGTGGTGGCAATTCAATTCCCACCTCTTGGCAGAAAACCGATGTGTGGGGTAATAGGGAAGGCACTGTTTGGTGTTTTGTAAATTATTTACTAGAATAGCATCCATGCAGGAAAAGGAGCAAGTTGAGCAACAACGGTGAGTTTTCTATCAAAGCTATTCTAGTGTGGTGACATTACACATGATGGGATGCTTTTAAAAGTAAAGCATTTCTTTTGCTTTGTTCACACTGCATATTTAGGACTGACTGGCAAAATGGATGGGAAAACTGAAATTAATTTATGAGGTGCATGAGATAGAAAGCGTCAAAAGCCTTTCTGTATTATTGACACATTCATACATATGCTGAGTGTGAAACCACTCATCCGATTGCTCATTCAGTACACTAAGTGCAAACGATGTGAGTGTAAATGAGTGGATCCATTCACAGCCGTAGACATTGCACTTTGAGTGACATTACACTCACCTTGCATCCCGAATGATGAAAAAAGAACTTAATCTAATCTAATCATTCAGACTGAATTTTTTTTTTGCAATATAAGTTTTAAGACCATATTAATTTATAGTTTGCATCACGTTAGTAAATAACACAGTTTTTATTACAACCATGCTTTTAAAAGCCTTTTAAGAGACTGGTAAAATAGTTTGAATACCATATAACAATACTATACCATACTTTTGAATATTATACTATTCAAAACACTACTGTTCAAAAGTTTAGGGGTCATTTTTTTTTTTTAAGAAATCAAAAGTTTTATTCAGCAAGGATGCTGAGTGCTGCGTACCAAACGAGAATGAACCTCACTGGTTCTTGCTGAAGCTCAAACGCACTGCATAACACAAGAATGAACCTCATTGGTTCTTACAGAAGCTCAAACGTGATGCGTAACACGAGAATGAACCTCATTGGTTCTTACAGAAGCTCAAACGTGATGCGTAACACGAGAATGAACCTCATTGGTTCTTACAGAAGCTCAAACGTGATGCGTAACACGAGAATGAACCTCACTGGTTCTTGCTGAAGCTCAAACGTGATGCGTAACACGAGAATGAACCTCACTGGTTCTTGCTGAAGCTCAAACACACTGCGTAACACGAGAATGAACCTCATTGGTTCTTACAGAAGCTCAAACGTGATGCGTAACACGAGAATTGAAACTCACTGGTTCTTGCTGAAGCTCAAACACACTGCGTAACACGAGAATTAACCTCATTGGTTCTTGCTGAAGCTCAAACACACTGCATAACACAAGAATGAACCTCATTGGTTCTTACAGAAGCTCAAACGTGATGCGTAACACGAGAATGAACCTCACTGGTTCTTGCTGAAGCTCAAACACACTGCGTAACACGAGAATAAACCTCATTGGTTCTTACAGAAGCTCAAACGTGATGCGTAACACGAGAATGAACCTCATTGGTTCTTACAGAAGCTCAAACGTGATGCGTAACACGAGAATGAACCTCATTGGTTCTTACAGAAGCTCAAACGTGATGCGTAACACGAGAATGAACCTCATTGGTTCTTACAGAAGCTCAAACGTGATGCGTAACACGAGAATGAACCTCACTGGTTCTTGCTGAAGCTCAAACGCAATGCATAACACAAGAATGAACCTTATTGGTTCTTACAGAAGCTCAAACGTGATGCGTAACACGAGAATGAACCTCATTGGTTCTTGCAGAAGCTCAAACGTGATGCGTTACACGAGAATGAACCTCAATGGTTCTAACAGAAGCTCAAACATGATGCGTAACACGAGAATGAACCTCATTGGTTCTTACAGAAGCTCAAACGTGATGCGTAACAGGAGAATGAACCTCATTGGTTCTTACAGAAGCTCAAACGCACTGCATAACTCAAGAATGAACCTCATTGGTTCTTACAGAAGCTCAAACGTGATGCGTAACACGAGAATGAACCTCATTGGTTCTTACAAAGCTAAAACGTGATGCGTAACACGAGAATGAACCTCATTGGTTCTTACAGAAGCTCAAACGTGATGCGTAACACGAGAATGAACCTCACTGGTTCTTGCTGAAGCTCAAACGCAATGCATAACACGAGAATGAACCTTATTGGTTCTTACAGAAGCTCAAACGTGATGCATAACACGAGAATGAACCTCATTGGTTCTTACAGAAGCTCAAAGTGATGCGTAACACGAGAATGAACCTCATTGGTTCTTACAGAAGCTCAAACGTGATGCGTAACACGAGAATGAACCTCTTTGGTTCTTACAGAAGCTCAAACGTGATGCGTAACACGAGAATCAACCTCACTGGTTCTTGCTGAAGCTCAAAGGTGATGCATAACAAGAATGAACCTTATTGGTTCTTACAGAAGCTCAAACGTGATGCGTAACACGAGAATGAACCTCATTGGTTCTTACAGAAGCTCAAACGTGATGCGTAACACAAGAATGAACCTCATTGGTTCTTGCAGAAGCTCAAACGTGATGCGTTACACGAGAATGAACCTCAATGGTTCTAACAGAAGCTCAAACACACTGCATAACACAAGAATGAACCTCTTTGGTTCTTACAGAAGCTCAAACGTGATGCGTAACACAAGAATGAACCTCATTGGTTCTTACAGAAGCTCAAACGTGATGCGTAACACGAGAATGAACCTCACTGGTTCTTACAGAAGCTCAAACGCACTGCATAACACAAGAATGAACCTCATTGGTTCTTACAGAAGCTCAAACGTGATGCGTAACACAAGAATGAACCTCATTGGTTCTTACAAAAGCTCAAACGTGATGCGTAACACGAGAATGAACCTCATTGGTTCTTACAGAAGCTCAAACGTGATGCGTAACACGAGAATGAACCTCACTGGTTCTTACAGAAGCTCAAACGCACTGCATAACACAAGAATGAACCTCATTGGTTCTTACAGAAGCTCAAACGTGATGCGTAACACGAGAATGAACCTCATTGGTTCTTACAAAAGCTCAAACGTGATGCGTAACACGAGAATGAACCTCATTGGTTCTTACAGAAGCTCAAACGTGATGCGTAACACGAGAATGAACCTCACTGGTTCTTACAGAAGCTCAAACGTGATGCGTAACACGACAATGAACCTCATTGGTTCTTACAGAAGCTCAAACGTGATGCGTAACATCAGAATGAACCTCATTGGTTCTTACAGAAGCTCAAACGTGATGCGTAACACGAGAATTAACCTCATTGGTTCTCACAGAGGCTCAAACGTGATGCGTAACACACAAGAAGGAGCCTCATTGGTTCTCGCACGTCAAGAAAGCATGCTTGAGCTTCCGTTTACCACAACTGATGTGTCCGTTGATGAATGTTTATAAAAGCTTAATTAAATCTGTTCATTGTCCATCTCTTCAAGTCGTATTTGAGTGGATTGTCAATGGAGGGACAGAAATCTCTTAAATTTTATTTAAAATATCTTCATTTCGAAGATGAACAAAAGTCTTGCGGGTTTGGAACAACATGAGGGTGAGTAATTGATTGCAGAATTTTCATTTTTGGGTAAAGCAACCCAAGTTGTGATAATATTTCACAATATTACTGTTTTGTTCTGTTTGATCAAATGAATGAATGCCTTTCTGAGCATGAGAGACATCTTTCAAAAACATTTTTTAAAAAATCTTATCATAATCATAAAGAAATAATCACAAAAACATGTTGCTTGCAAAAACATATATTTTGAATGACTATCAATGGAAAAATATGCTTTTTAGAGCCACAGTGAACCATGCTAATAAGTCATACCTTGAGCTTTTTTTACCAGACTACAAACAAATAAATGGATCGGAGTCGAAGACGTCACAATATTGGATTTTTGATGCCTGTCTGGACAAAACCTTGGTTTACCTTTCCACAAGAAGATCGAATTACTTTTTTCAATTTCACACTGTTTCCTACATGTTGTACTTTACCATTTATCTGCGACCATCATCACACATTTTCATTTGATCTCCTCTGCGACTTACATCGGTTTCATCAATATCAGTTTGTCAATCGAGAAACTTCACAGAGCCGCACAAAGGTCAGAGCGAGCCGTGAACGGCATGTGGCTTCGCTCCCCTGGGCTTGTATGCTCTCCTCTAGCAGAAAGGACAGCTAATTGTTAGCGATGTATTAAAGAGTGCGACAGGGATTTGTTAAGCTAACAGAAATCAATACTGGTAAGCCTCAATCTCGACGGGCCGAGTGCGGCTGCGAAAGGTGACGGGAGTGGAATGGACAGAGCTGTCTCGACGTGCTGAAAAAAGGCTGGTCTCTCTTACCAATCCATTTGTCATTTCCGTACCAGGACAGGTTGCCTTTTGTGCTGTCATAGTACCCAATCTTCTTGTAGCTCCCACCTGAGGAAAAAAAGGAATTGAAATGAAACATGACAAATGTCTGAAAGAAAAGTGAATATGAAACCACTTCTCATGCCGACATCTTCCCGAAACAAAGAGACCCTCATCTGTCTGTGAATTATAAATGGACAGACTAACCCAGCTAACAGGAACATTCTGGCAAGGTTCTTTCAAAGTTATTAACAAACGTTAATAAAATGTTAGTTCATGGTTTTTAATAACATTTTCAAAATGTTAGCACAAATATATTTATACATTGCTCATGAAATGTTTCACTTGGACGTTCGTCTAACATTTTTTTACTACTTACTACTTGTTTCAAAACATTCAAAATTCAAAAAGAAACATTCCCATATTGTTTGTAAATTAACCAAATGGAACCCGTACTGATTTTGCTAACCTTCATATATATACACAGGATAATATTTTTTGTAACATTAAAAAAAAAACTGGACGTTTTGAACTTTCTGAGAACATTCAGAAATAATGTTTCTATAACTTAATGGAAAAATTATCAAAATGTCCTTTGAACATGATTTTGTTAGCTGGGTAGACAGAATGAAAAAAGTAATGTTATTTTTAAAAGCTTGTATTAAAAGTTTTCCTGAGTAAATATAGCATCTAATTAACAGTGTGTCAACTAAAGGTCACATTAACAAAATGTGCTTTCACCAAGCACTGCAATAAAAAGCTTCAAAAGAGGCCTGACTCAACAAATCTGCAAAAGTAGTCGACTTAAAGCCGCATCAATAGGTCGAAGATAAAAAACACAGCCCAACTGCATTGATCAAAGTTAGTCTGAAAGGGAACATTTTGTAGAAAAACCCTTCTCGCACTTTGGGAATTAAAGACTTTGATATACTATGTAGACAAACATTCACAACATAAAAGTTAGACTCTCTTATCAGTCCAGACCATTCATTGAAACTAAACAGGAAATATGGGTCATTCCGAAATCTTAAACACTAAAATACGAACACGGACAAGGTGAAATAATGAGGAGGAAGTAAGATTGATGAGCTTTTCTTTAACTGCAGCAAGTTTTTGCCTTGTGAACTTTTAGAGCAACCTGACTAGAGAAAGCAGAGAAAAAAGTCTGTTGCCAATTAGGAAGGAAAATTCAACACCCATAATGCACTGGGTATGTAGCCATCCAAGGCCACTCCCACCAGTCTGCTATGGATACGCTTGACCAGAGACAAATACCGCCTTGCTTAAGTAGGAAATACTTCTTAGCAAACTTAATGGTGTCGACTTGTATTGTTTCCGTGTGCAGGAATTCAAAGAGTAAACGTTTAACTTAATTTTTCCGTTTAAATGATTTTTAAAAAAGTATCGATACTAGAGGTTGGAATATAGATACACTATTGTGAAAGAAAATATTTCGATAGTTAGCTTATCAATATTTTTGAACAGCCCTATTGCCTGACTGGGAATAAGTGGTGTGATAGTCATAGTCTTTAAAAAACTGGCAAGTTTTTCACAAAAAGAAATTATACTGAAAAAGTGTATTTTTACTGTTTAGTCGAAGCAAGTACATTTGACTAACATCATAAGTGAACAGTCATCAAAACAGACACATATACAATACTTCAAAAATGAAGGATGTGAAGTTTTAAAATGCAATTAAGTGCATTAGTGTCATCATCTACATCAGTTTTAGGGTTTTTCTGTTTTGTTTGTACCTTGCAGTTGCTCAATGAGAGTCCAGGCCATACGTGAACCCTGAGCATCAAACACGACGTGACCCTACGAGACACATGCATGCATATATAAATAGTTCAAAAACATTATGATAAAAACACGTCAATACAAAATCATCATAAAAGAAACCCATTTGTGATTCATCATGAAAAAAGAATAAAATCTGTGGATAAATAAAGGCTGAATGATTCTATCATGAGTTTGAACTCAGATTCATTGTGTGTATTATAAAAACAGAATCCTCTGAGACTGATGATTGCCAATGTGAATTTAAAATTTAAAAGGTTTTCTGACAGATCTGAGAAATGAATGTCTGGAGTATTTTATCTCATTGTTATTTGACAGCTATTTGTCCTTTGCTTTTCATCAAACTCACAGACACTCCTTCAAACGAGCTGGTGTTGAGGGCTCGGTATATTTCAGCTGTGATTTCCTTGTTGTTGTAGTTGAAGTCCTCTAGTCCCCAGCCTTTGGCCCTCAGCGGGGCCACAGTTTTATTGAGGGCCAGTGCGAGAGCCCACATGGCATCATACGCCAACGGAGCTTCCTGAAACCCGCCCGTTTCTTCTGGGTTTTTGCCCCCGAGACGTGACATCAGCTGCACCAGGAACTCTTGGGATGTCTGTGGAGGATTTGAGAAGGATTAATGATCCCATCCTGAAATTTTCATAGTTTTTACATAGGCATCATCATAGTCAAAATCTTAAAATCCACTCACCAGGTTGGAGGCTCCGCGGACGGTCTCCGGGTTTAGCATGACGATTTCTGTGGTGACGTGCCCTTCCACGGCTTCTGTCATGTTCTCCACTGTGCAATTGATGGCCGGATCTTTGATCTTAAACCAGTTGTCTGCGTACCAGCCGATGAGGAACCATACATGCTTCTTACCATAGAGTTTTTCTTTAAAGACCTGCCAAAGATGACACCATGTTTTGAAGGTCTGTGCTTAAATAATAATCTTATTCAATATTCTCGGTTAAGCAACAGTGAGTTCACTCAAGCTGAGTAGAAGCATCGAACTGAATTGTGCTGAATTGATTTAAAATAAATTTACAGCTCAGATGTATTTGTAAAAAGAATCGTAGTTGTTACTTACCTCACAAAACACCTTTCTGGCTTCAGTCTCGTAAAAGAGGCCAACTATGATTCTAGCATCTTGACGCTGTAGACAAAGACGCATCAAACAATGTGACATAGTAATGTTTCACTATCCTGATTTACATATATTTAGGCAAATTTTGGGATAGCGCATAAAAAACACTGGATGGAAAATATGTAAAATGTATTTAAGCATTTATTACCATTCTATTTTTCACTATTTTCCATGGAAAAGCAATTTTGTTCTCTTGAAAACATGGGATGGAAGAGAGGCTTTTAGCAAGCATTTTTTGCACTACATTTAGATTTTATGCATAAATAAAATTCACAGATTGGATGGAAACAGCAACTGATAACGAACTGCAAGAATGATTATTCATAATGACTTTACCATGATTTATAAATGTATATACAGTACATATACTGTATATGGGCTGCAGTCATGGCTGCTATGTTGCAAAAAGCCTACAGATAGGATTTTTGTTTTATTCTGCTTTTATTCTGAATTATTAATGATAAAATTTAGGCTCTATTGAACAATTCTATATGTAAGCAATAAGCCACTTGGGTATGTGTTTTACAGTAATATTGCCATGTATAAGGTGAGGTAAGAACACCTTTTTGTTACTTATTGCTTTAATTTACTCTGTTTGTGACATGCTTTAAAGGTGAAGTGTGTCATTTCTGCACCATTAGCATTACCAAACTGAACTGGAAAATTGATGACCGTTTTTAAAAAGGCTAGACACAAGGCTAGACATTATGCCAAAACAAGCCAAGCATTTAACAAGACAGTCCTATTCTCATGAGATCTTTATGCAATATAATTTTACAATAAATTATGCTGTCAACTATTCAATAACAAATGCCAGTAGCGACCAAGACAGTATCCGAACCGTCACTTGATCTGACGAAGGAAACCGATTTTTCAGAGTGTTGATTTATTTCACATAAGATTTTCATGTGCTCTGCCTGCTAGCAGGCTACCCGATGCTGGCTGAGGAGAGGAAATGAGCGGCTGGTGAATTTTTCATCAAAGCACCTTCAGGTTTTTGACAGCCACTGCGGGATCCGTGAGGAAGCTCTGTCTAACGCTTATCTCGATGCCGGCCTCCTTCACACGCTCCTCCAGATCATCCAAAGTCTGGAGAGAGAGAGAGAGAGAGTGCGGTGAGACAGCGGGAGTGACAGGGGAGGAGTGATGTTCATGAAGAGGACAGACAGGAAGAGAGCAGATGAAAAGATCAAGGAGCGAATGAAAGAGAAGAACAAAAGGTGAATGGTCAAAGCGCAGACCAAAGTTAAAAATGTCAAAGTAAAGCAAATGGAACAATAAAACAGTCCGGAACAGTCAGATAGAAAGGTAGATGGGGAAAAAACACTCAATAATTTTTTTTTTAGTTGATTGGAATTAAAAGTTTGAGTTAAAACAATGAAGAAATCACTGACTTATAGAAGCCTGTTACCTATGTAAGTAATGAGGCAGCTTTTTTTGGAAAAGTGCTCTTGAGACATCCAACATCAATGAATGGAGGAAATGGTAAAAGAAAGAGGATGTGAACAGGAGAGAAGGATTGGGAAGAAAGTAAATGAGAAAAAGAGATGAGCTGGTGAAGAGATGGAGGGGGATCATTAGCCTAGTGGAATTACACTAGCTCAATAGCCTACTGAATCAATGCATGAGAGATTTATGACTTGGGTCAATATTCCTAGCAGCCAACATGAAGAAAAACGACGTTAAGTCCTTCATCACTTAAGGAGAGAATAATCAAGCACGCTCTTTGCCATTAACTCTGAGACATTAACCTTAGAGTAAAGGGGCAGCAGCTAAGCTGCTAGCAGTTTTAAGAGGAAAAGAAAACTACTTTTCTGGGAAATTACTTCCATTAAAGGGTCATATTATTTTTAACATTTAATTTTCCCCTGAGGTCCACTTAAAGTTTATCGAAGTTTCTTTGCACCTATACAGTCATAATTCAATACTCATAACCATTCTCTATTTCCATACTCTTAGTGACATTTCATTAGAATTTTTTGTTTTGCATGTGAAATGAGATACAATGCTCTAATGCTGCCTCTTTGCAAAGCCTGTATTACATTTTGACAGGTTTACAAAACAATCAAAGCTGAAATGTGCCATAAAAAATGTAATGGTGTTTTCTAATTTTGGGATATGCAAAGCGGATGGTGTTACACACAGCCAAGAAGATGGATTTGACTATATCTTTACCCTCATTATTAGTTATTCATGCGTTCACCAATTAATATTTTGGTATTTACACTGTCATGTCTATTCTACTTCCTCCCTACAGGCATGTCAAGTCACAGAACACCGAATAGGCATTCAATGTTACCTTAAGTTGATTTTTGCATCTTTTTTTATCAGGGGAAGTACTGAATTTCTGAGTTCTTAAATAAAGTAAAACAGTAAATTGTTTTTGTGGTTTCACTACAAGCACCAAAACATCTTGATATCAGAAAAATCTGCAAGCACTGACCGAGGTAAAGACTTCAGTGGTCTGCTGGATGGTGGCGATCTTTGTCCATCCCCACTTCTGGAAGAGCCGCACACGTGTGGGATTATGCAAAGTTGCTGACGGGTGCGTACGGAAGAAAGTGGGAAAGCGCTGGCGGTTGGATAAAGCTGGAGAACTAGAGCCGTATGAAAACTTCAGAGAGACAGCAAGAGAAAGAGACAGTAGGTAAAAAGGTAGAAGGATAGAGAGAGCACATTGAAAAGATTTACTCAGCTATATGGTTGACCTTATTTGATGCCCCTGAAAAGAGCGAAACACAAAGAAAAAGCAGAGCAAAAATATTAGTACGATTTCTGCACACACGGTAAGAAGGGTAAATGTCAACCAAGGGAAGCCAGAAGCTTTGAGCAAACCTGAATAAACAAGCCAAGCTGTTTCTACATCCAATGTTGACGCGTCAATACTTAGAAACGCACAGCAGAGGAATGATATCTAGTTTATGCTTCAGTCTTTTAGAACTAAATCTTTGTATTTCAAGCAATAAACCAGGTTGCTTGATGAAAAAAATTCCCTTGTGAAAAAGAAGCCTGCTTTATTGTATTGAATGTGTACTTCAAATCTTAAAAGTACTTGCAGATAAAATAATAAAAAATAAAAGGCCACTTAATTGTAAAATGTCAAATTAAAAGTTTGACTTTGAAGTAAATATTTAGGCTACTCATTATATTTTAATATCATTTTGTCATGCTTTCAAGTAGTACACTTCATTTGATGTGTTGACTTACAATATTAAAGCACATAATTATTATTTTAACTATAGTATTTTATTCAATATTGAATTTAAAGTATATATATTTGAAACCTCCGTATAAATATTTGAAATGAAATTAATTTACTATATTTTAGTTTTTTTTATTTAAAGCTCCCCTGTAGTCAATAATTGTATAACTTAAAAACGAATCTTTGATCACCAAAACGACATATTTAAATGTTTTTATCTTGAAAAAAAACTTCATGCCTTAAAATAGCTTGAATATAACTACACCCTTGCCTCATTTAGTATATGCGATTCTATGAATATGCAAATTAGCCCCGCCTCCACTCACTCCCACCAGCTCAGAGATCCACTCGTTGGCGCGATTGGTTACAAGGTAGTTTGTGACGTCAGAAACACCAGCGATTTCAAACCGTGTTTTTGAGTGTCTCTAAAAGCATATTAAAGCATATTAAAAACACCACATAAACAACATTAAAAACTTGATTTTCACCACTTTAATATTTTGTATTTTGTGTTATTTAATTAAATTGATGCGGTTGTTATTATCAATTTTTTACCCGTTAACCACTTTTTGAGCATAGACCTGAAAATGAAATTTTAAACTTAAAATGTCTTAAATCTTGAATGCTTAGGAGACTTAAGTATGGTCTCTTTTTAAAGAAGACACTTGGCAGATTATTCCTAAAAAAAAAAAAAAACATTAAAAAAAGTTATAAAATGTACATTTATTTTTATTAAAAATGTTTAAAATTTGTATATGAAATATGTATTTTCCAAACCATGTTTTACTCTAAAACTGAAATAAAATAAAATAAATCTTAACAAGATGCGTCTAAATTTGAGGTTATTTATTTGAGACTATTTTTTCAGGACCATTAACCTATTCGAATCACGTGTGTGTGTGTGTGTGTGTGAGCACAGAGGGTTAAATGTACTAAATTCCAATTTTATCATTAAAAATGTTTCAATTATATTTAAATACATGACATAAAATTCAATAGAAATTACATTAAGTTCTGTTTTAGTTTACCAAAAATGCTGCATTACACAATGTACTAGCACTCTAAACTCAGCTAATTGCATATAATATTTTATTATTATAATAAAATAACATTTTCATTTATTCGTAATTAAAATCCATTAAAGTGGCAGAAAACATTACATTTAGTTTGCACTTAAGTATATTCTTTTAAAGTATACTATTTCTGTAATAAGTACTCGTTTTAAAAGCATGCTAAGTTGTACTTTTTTGTAGGATTGATTTGTCTAAACTGTCACATATAAACACAGTTATTCGTTTTTCAAGAAAATCTCTTTCATAATCTACTTCAGTACAACCCCACTGAAGACTGAAGTCTTTCAGAAGGTTTCCTTGGAGAGTTGATTTGTTCAAAGTAAACTCACAACTCACTTTTCCAACTTCTTCTAAATTGCATGCCGCAAACTCAACTTTTGCACACAATTAAACTTGAGAACAAAGTCAGAGTAGAGAACATTACTTTGCAAATTCCTGCAAACCTCGGCGGATGGCAGATGATTGAAAAAGAATAATTGGAAAAATTAATTACTAAGCGTATCTAGTGTATTTCATTCTCTTTTTTCACTTTCACACTCTCATTCGGTTCTCTGACTTCCTTGAGAGCCTCTTTTGACAGTTTTAATTTGTCAGCTTTTTCAAGAGTGTCAACAAACTACAGAAAGTCAATGACATCACAAGTCCAAATTCTTTTTGTTCCCTGACCCAGAAATAACAGAACTCCTTGTTTTGTGTGGCACATTTGCAATCTCGAATCGGGTTGTAGTTAAAGCTGTAGAACGACCGTTTTATCATTTTACCGTGTAGTTTAACCAGGAATGACAATAAACCAGCTTCCCAATATGAACCTCTGTAACGTACGACAGTGAAATCCAGGTGTGTGGAGAAACCGATGATCAACAATACAGATATAAAGAGTTTAGACACATAGCAAACACACCACTATAAGGTTCCACATGCGCGCCGCCTCAGCCACAAGCGTAGAAACGGAGCTGCAGCCCGGCATCAAGACGATCTTTATGGGCTCTGTGTACAGCAAGTCATACAGCAGTTTAGTGGCCTCTCCTGGATCACACTGAAGGAAAGAGAAAAAGTCATAATTAGTCCAATGCCTTTGAAAAAGTTCGCTTCATTTGAGCGTGTCATAATCGTTAAAGCCTCAATGGAATCAGCACAGAAACACCGTATCTCATTGCTCAGAAAAAACGATCTTGGACTGCAGTGAAGCTGTAACCCAAGACCTCTCGTGCTCCAGTTCACTGTGACAAATACAACAGGAAGTGATTCACAAATGAGGGGGTGACTGCTTGAACGCAGCAGATGCAGTCACACTGAAATGGTGCCCTTGGTAACAATCAGCAGAAACACTTCATTAGCAGCATGATGAACGGTTTTATTTCCGTTCAAGTCAGAAATAAATGGCATGGTGCTGGCCTCAAAAACAATGGCAGTCAGAAAGGAACCACTTTGGATCCAGGAGTAGATTGGATTAGAGAGAGTTTATTGTTACTCCAAACCAAAAGTAACTCACTCCCACTAAAGTTTACTCTTTGAATTCCTGCACCCGGGAACAGTACAAGTCGACACCATTATGACAAAGTTTGCTAAGAAGTATTTCCTACTAAATCAAGGCGGTATTTGACTCTGGTCAAGTGTATCCATGGCAGACGGGTGGGAGTGGCCTTGGACGGCAACATGTGCAGTGCATTATGGGTGTTTTCCTACATATTTGGCAAAAGGGAAGACAACAGCCTTTTTTTTCTCTGTTTTTCAGTCACACTTTAGTTTATGGTCCAATTCTCACAATTAACTAACTATTAACTACGACTTTTGCCTCAATAAACTCCTAATTACTGGTTATTACTAATTTATTAAGGTAGTTAAGTATAAGTTTAGGGACTTTCATTTATCTTCAGAACACAAATAAAGATATTTTAATGAAATCTGAGGGATTCCTGTCCCTCCATTGAAAGTCTACTTACCTAAAACTCAGATGCTGCAAAACGCTCATAAAAATATAATTTAAAAAATCGAGCGGTTTAATCCAATTCTTCTTAATCAAGTGACATGATGGCTTTATATGATGAACAGATTTAATTCAGGCTTTTACTCACATATAAACAGTGATCATCGAACGTACACAGAGCTCAACAGGGAATTGGGTAGTTACAAGCTAATAATAATATGTTTGTCAGATATCGTTGGATCAATCTCGTACAATTCTGAAAGAGCCACATGTGGTTTCTCTGCTCCAGTCTGTCTTGGCATCTCCAGGGAGCTGAGGCATTTTTATTCAGTCCACGGGCTCGGAGAAGCAGCCATCGAGAGCCGCTCGACGTGAGGGAGGCATTTGTGTTCTCAAAGTCCCTGGGGCTGAAGGTTACGCAGGTCTCAGGACAAGAATACTGAGCGTCGGCTAAAAAGTGCAAGAAAACCTTTTCTCACTGCTGTTGGACACAACGACAGATTTTGTTTTTGTTGGGTCTGATATAACGGTGCAGGGTAGTGCAAAATTCAGAATCGGCTCCCTTTCAGTTGACAATTTGGAATTTGAATTGATTTGGCCACGCCTCACTGGAAGTTCAACTAAATAACCTCTATCTACCTATCACAGATGTGTTTGGGTTAGTTTGTTTTCATTTGGTCTGCTTGTGTGTATTCACATGTCACGTGTCATCTTCACTGTCAGCATCAGTTCAGCTGTATCACCTGTGTTTAGTTAATCAGTGTCATCTGTGTTTGCATTTAAGTTCAGTCTGTTCAGTCAGTCTTTGCCCGGTTGTGTATAGTGTGTGTTGCTGCCTGTTCTGCTGTCATTTATCATTAAACCTTCGTGTTGGAAATATATCCTCGTCTCCGTCTGCCTTTCTGCAACCACCCGTGACACAGCCATTGTGAAAATGAAGTGCACTTAATTGAGTGTGCACTTGAAGTATTTTTATTTTTCAAAAACTGTACTTGCAGATAATATTTTATTAATGAAATAAATAGTACTTAAAAAGGAGCCAGTGTACTTAAGAATACACTTTCATGATTGTCCCAATACCCACAATCGCGGTCTTTGCATTTGACTAATTATCGAATTACATGACATATTTCCTGTATTTATTATTATTACTATTATTATATATTTTTATTTCCTGTAAGTGTGGGCTGAACTTTTGATCACCCGATGTGACGTAACTGCAAAATAGTATGGTGAAAATGCAAGTGTATCTATCTATCTATCTATCTATCTATCTATCTATCTATCTATCTATCTATCTATCTATCTATCTATCTATCCATCTACCTACCTATCTATCTATCTATCTATCTATCTATCTATCCATCTACCTATCTATCTATCTATCTACCTACCTATCTATCTATCTATCTATCTATCTATCTATCTATCTATCTATCTATCTATCTATCTATCAATCTATCTATCTATCTATCCATCTACCTACCTATCTATCTATCTACCTACCTATCTATCTATCTATCTATCTATCTATCTATCTATCTATCTATCTATCTATCTATCTATCTATCTATCTATCTATCTATCCATCTACCTACCTATCTATCTATCTATCTATCTATCTATCTATCTATCTATCCATCTACCTATCTATCTATCTATCTATCTATCTATCTATCTACCTACCTATCTATCTATCTATCTACCTATCTATCTATCTATCTATCTATCTATCTATCTATCAATCTATCTATCTATCTATCTATCTATCTATCAATCTATCTATCTATCTATCTATCTATCTATCTATCTATCTATCTATCTATCTATCTATCTATCTATCCATCTACCTACCTATCTATCTATCTATCTATCTATCTATCTATCTATCTATCTATCTATCTATCTATCTATCTATCTATCTATCTATCTATCTATCCATCTACCTACCTATCTATCTATCTATCTATCTATCTATCTACCTATCTATCTATCTATCTATCTATCTATCTATCTATCTATCTATCTATCTATCTATCTATCTATCTATCTATCCATCTACCTACCTATCTATCTATCTATCTATCTATCTATCTATCTATCTATCTATCTATCTATCTATCTATCTATCTATCTATCTATCTATCTATCTATCTATCTACCTACCTATCTATCTATCTATCTATCTACCTATCTATCTATCCATCTACCTATCTATCTATCTATCTACCTATCTATCTATCTATCTATCTATCTACCTATCTATCTATCTATCCATCTACCTACCTATCTATCTACCTATCTACCTATCTATCTATCTATCTATCTATCTATCTATCTATCTATCTATCTATCTATCTATCTATCTATCTATCTATCTATCTATCTCTGACTGTTGGTCCGTCCGTCTATCTATCTAATTTTTAATAACTTTAAAAAAAAGCCTTTGTCAAGCCAACATTCATTCGGCATTCATTCTTGACAAACTTTGCTATAGTAAAACATACAGTTTTGTGAATTCACCTGAATTCCAATTATTTGAAATCTACTTCCAACTTCCAACTACTTTTGCAATTCTGCGTCTGGTTTCTTACCCCGGTTAAAATTTAACATCCCATTCATTCTTTCTTGCTAATAATTTCCAATATGTATCTAACTAATAGGTATAGTCTAGTATAGGTTTATATAATGCCATGTCAGCATCTGTGGCTGTCTTCATAACAATAAAATTAATCTGACTAATAAAATAAAAATTACAAGTCTTTTGACTGAGTCATGATATTTAGTGAATGCAAGCACAGTGTGCATAAAAATAAAGAGATCATGGCATACAGCGCAAGCCAGATCTGTAAAGTAGCTTCGACTTTGTTTACTATAGTTTCAAATGCTAAATGTGTCATTCCAACGAAGCAAAACACTTCCTCCCGTGACTCAGACCGTGAATGAGTCTTTATCTTTATTTGTTCTGCCTTATATTAATTTGCAAGTGTTGATTTGTTGTTTCTAAACTGTGATTCTGCATCCCTGAACCCTGATGAGAATGAATAAAGCATGCATTTGGATATGGAAATCCTTCTCGTTACAATCTGGATACAACAGATGCCAATTAAAACAGGGAAAACACAAGTGTCTCATCAGAGCATCAGTCTCTCTCTCTCTCTCTCTCTCTCTCTCTCTCTCTCTCTCTCTCTCTACCTCGGTCTCGCTCTATCGCGGTTAATAATTGATCAAAGTTTGCAGGCTGAGCTTTGATATAACCATGGCAACCGTCTGGAGAGGGTGAGTGTATCTGTGCAAGGGGGTCCCTGTAAATATCTCAAATATGTCATACACACACACACACGATGGACCACAACTTGTACCATCAGCGCCTTTAAAAAGCTCTTTCTTTGTGATTTCCATTTTTGACCAGTATCATAGCAATGAAGCAAAAGCCAAATGCCAAATCATAAAATTTGCAATTTTATATAATTCTAATTATAGTGACAACAGTAATTATTAGTAGTGTGTGCTAATGTAAGCATAACTATTGTTCATACTAAACAAACCCCTAACACTAAGTACTACATTTGTTGTGTAATCCATGCTGTTTGTATTATGGATATAAAGTAAATGATACCTCAAAATATTAGGGAGAGGTTTGATATTACTTGTCTAAGTGATCAGACTTACAATTTTTGCCTGGCAGATGATAAAATGTAAAAAAAAAAAAAAAATTATTCCCATAGACTTACATTAAAGAAAGGATCCACGCCATATCTAAAATATCATAGAAACTTGGCGGTGGGTTATTTTGACTTGTGCCAATAAGCAACCACCTAGCAACCAAATAACCACCCACAACACCATAGCATCATGTCAGCAAGTTTTGCATGACTCACATTTTCTTAATAAGAAGTTCAAATCTAGTTGGTCTCAATTAATTAAAACACATATTTCCAGAGGATAATTTCTAATAAAAAGTGCCATTTTAAAAAGGGAAGGGGAATAAAATGGATTAGAAAAAAATTATCTGTGTTCTGCAGCCAGAGCACGGCAGGGGTTACAATTACACTCATTTATGAAATAAATATTTATCAAATGTCAAATGAAATTGGAATTTTGAGGTGACTTCAATGTTTCTATGCAAACATTGCTCTGCGTGATAATTGCCTATTTTAGAGAGATTAAACGAATGCCCCAAACATGCCTGAGATTCTTTGAACAATAATTAAATGCAAAACCCACATCAAATTTGATTTTCTCCCTTTGTAATTACATTTCTGACACCCAAAAGCAATTTTGATTAGTATCTCATCCAGGTATGAAGTGCTCACTAATCAAGAGGAAATGCTCAAAATATCTGCCGGTTTAAATGTCAACGAGTCTGAGCACTTCACACCTGCTCTTCCATCTCCACGGCATACTAACTCATGACATTTATACCAAGTCACACTCTGCCATTCCGAATATTGCATTTTTCTACTTTTTCACCTGCAGTATGCTAAATTAAAACAGAGACTTCATACATGCTGTTAATAATATCAGGATTTGTAGACATAATTTTCATTAAATCATGAATTAAAGGTGCAAAACGCAAGTCTCTGAGTTTTTGCAGAACTACGCCCCCTCTGGCGACAAGTGAAACTGCAACCAGAGTTGTGCACGCTCATGGACCACACGCACACGCACGCATGCACGAGCACGAGCTGTTCATAACTAAAGGAGCATCTGCCGCACAGATCTTTGGTTTACAGCAAAAATGTCTTCAGAGGTAATAAAGTTATAAATCAAATCTGCAAGTCATTTCAAATATATAGAAGGAAAGACGGGGGGGAAAGACGAAAGGGGAAAACGGGGGGTAGTAGAAAACTTTGTTTATGTGTTTACTGTATCCACCTATGATTGTATTGTTATGAAAACACGTTAATGAACAATATAATTGATTACTTCGCAAAAGCTCAAAATAATAATCATACCATACACGGTTGGTCAACAACGTTCACTCAGATGTCTCAAGGTAATAAACGTCATGGTGACATTTGATTGTTTTCATAAAAGCCAAACAGGTTGCGGGCTTCAGCCTGTTATTGATCTGCTAAGTAGAATATTCCAATAACAATACATCCTTTTTCTGTTATAATTTACTCAATTTATTACAGGTAATAATGATTATTACATCAGAGTAATATCTAAAATAGGATTAAATCAGAGCTAAACCAGGTCCAGACCCAGTAAAGTTAGCCTCTGAAGAAAGGTATTGTTTTACATAGAGTATAATACATTGTTGCCCCCACATACCTCATATATACTACATACAAAATGTACCACATTCAGGGGAAATAAAATATAGCCAATGCAACGGCGTTCTTCCTTGTTGGTCAATAACATGAACACCTTAGCATGTTAGCAATCGACACAAGGCTAACGTTACCGGTAGGCCATACACAAAAACATAGTTAGCATCTTTTATTGGATATGTTTTATGTTTCATGATGTACTATTCTTCCGAACACAATTCCTAGTTTATGAAAAGGTTCACTAACAATGGTAGTAAAACCAATTCTGATTGTAAATGTATCTAGCTTACGCTAAAGCATTACACATTTTACGCATCATCATTTGTTGTCATAACGTACATAGATTGGCCGTATCAAACATTAGAGACTGGGCTATATCTTACCGTTTTATAAAGAAAAAAGCCAACTGAGGATCCCGTTTGAGACCAAGAGCAGACCGGAGATCTCTCCATTTGTTGAATGCCTTCCCGAGGTTGACTCTCGTCTTACTCCAACGCCTGTCTGACTCCAAATTGGACCTTTTGGTGGCACTAGACAAAATTTTTCTTTTCTTTACTTTACGTGGAGTTTGCGTTGGGGTTTGGAATGGACTACAAGCCGGTCTCTTTGAATCCATCTTCTACCTTTGACGCACGAGTTGTCTTCGCTGATGCGGAGAATGGCGGCGACGGTGAATACACACAAACCTGTGAGACATAGCCTGGTGAGCGTGAACACGCACGACGTCACGCCCAGTCTCAAATTCGAACCCGAATCCCTCTTATATATTTTACAGTACAGGATTATAGAGGCAATCTCAGTGCGCAGAGAAGGGCTCATTCAGCCCATCAGGCAGTTCTTTAAGCATGTATGGGTTAGAAAAACGGGTATTTTTAACATGAATTGTTGCGCAATGCACCTTTAAGGTAAATTAAATCATGATTATTGCAGTACTGCTAATATAGCTGGCTCCTGTATGATTGGTTGCAATTTTTCTCATTTGAAAGTGACTTTGGATAAAAGTATTAGCTAAAGGATTATAGGCCTGTGTAAGCTGTATATGACGACTACAGCTATTTTGAAGTATGAGAAATGGAAAAACAATTTAACCTTTCTATTTTCTTACTATTGTTCCGTTCTTTCTTTTTTTTGGTTGGTAAAAAACACTTTTAATACAATCATTACGTCATTTAAAGATAAAAAAATTAAAGGTCTTGTGACTGTTTTTACAAAATTATTAAGTACAAATTTATTTTATATTTTGTATATAAACCCATATTTAAAGAAAAAGTTATGACCTTTGAAACTTGACCCAAAAATATTTTATATTTACAAAGGCCCTAAAGGTGCAGTAAGCGATTTGTGAGAATCACTGTTGAACACTGCTGATATTTGAAATGACCCCAAGGAAACACACCCATCCAATCATTGCTCCGCCCCCCAAATGTACAGACATACCATGCAAGAGTGGATGTCTCTTTGTCATAGCTGAAGCAAAGCAAAATAAGGCTTTATGTAAAATAAAGCGAAGATGACGAACGAACAACAAGGATGATCAGAAAATGAACATGCAGTACACAGTATATAAAAGCAAGAGTTTGTTTTAAGTCACCAGCAGCACAGCAGCTCCAGACAAACAACGACACTCAAAACTGTCCTGTTCCTATAGCCAACATTACAACAACAGAATATCTTGAAACTCTGTGAAACATGGCAATGCTACACAAGTATAGATCAGAAACAACTCAACCTCGGCACCCGTTTTCAAGCCTTCCTGCTTCGGTCTCTCCAGCGCTAGAAAGCTTTTCTAATATTAATGCGGGTCCTAAAGCTCTTCCCTGATCATGACCCTTCTTTTTCCAGGGATATTCCTCTGACCTTTTCTCTTTTGTAATGTCTCTCAGCCATATCTATTTTTCTACAGTCTTTCTTCATATCTCCATCTTGCTCACTCCCTCTCCTCACCATCATGGGTGGACACGCCCCCTACTGCTGATTGACTCTCTTTCTCTCTCCTACCCATTATCAGTGGACACGCCCCCACTGCTGATTGACTCATTCTCTCTCCTCCCCATCATCAGTGGACACGCCCCCTACTGCTGATTGACTCTCTTTCTCTCTCCTACCCATTATCAGTGGACACGCCCCCACTGCTGATTGACTCATTCTCTCTCCTCCCCATCATCAGTGGACACGCCCCCTACTGCTGATTGACTCTCTTTCTCTCTCCTACCCATTATCAGTGGACACGCCCCCTGCTGCTGATTGACTCATTCTCCCCTCACCATCATGAGTGGACATACCCCCTACTGCTGATTGACTCACTCTCTCTCCTACCCATTATCAGTGGACACGCCCCCACTGCTGATTGACTCATTCTCTCTCCTCCCCATCATCAGTGGACACGCCCCCTACTGCTGATTGACTCTCTCTCTCCTACCCATTATCAGTGGACACGCCCCCACTGCTGATTGACTTATTCTCTCTCCTCCCCATCATCAGTGGACACGCCCCCTACTGCTGATTGACTCACTCTCTCCTCACCATCATGAGTGGACATACCCCCTACTGCTGATTGACTCACTCTCTCTCCTACCCATTATCAGTGGACACGCCCCCTACTGCTGATTGACTCACTCTCTCCTCACCATCATGAGTGGACATACCCCCTACTGCTGATTGACTCACCCTCTCTCCTCCCCATCATCAGTGGACACGCCCCCTACTGCTGATTGACTCATTCTCTCCTCACCATCATGAGTGGACATACCCCCTACTGCTGATTGACTCATTCTCTCTCCTCCCCATCATCAGTGGACACGCCCCCTACTGCTGATTGACTCTCTTTAGGCTTGTTCGACTTGAACCGGCACTGCACAGACCGATCGGTTGATGAGATCAAAGTACCGCGAGAGCGATTAGAGAGCAGACGGCTCCTTATGCTTTTGAATCGCTCTCGCGGTACTTTGATGTCATCAACCGATCGGTCTGTGCAGCGCCGGTTCAAGTCGAACAAGCCTTTTCTCTCTCCTACCCATTATCAGTGGACACGCCCCCACAGCTGATTGACTCATTCTCTCTCCTCCCCATCATCAGTGGACACGCCCAGGGTCCGAAATTAACTTTTTGGCTCACCTGCCACTGGGACTGGTAGATGAAAAAATCCACCAGCCAAGCATATTTTTTACCGGCCAAAATAATAAACATTAATTTATATAGGCTATATTTAAAATTTTTTGGCATTATATTTCTGGTCTATTATTTTCCATTCTTACTTTTATTTACACACACATATTACACAATTTACACACATTAAAATAATATTTTTGTGGTGGTGCCTATAAAAATAGTTCTGTACAAATGAAATGTATTAATTGTATATTTAATAAAAAGTATGCAATAATAATATATTATAATTATTTCAAAAAAATATTTAGTTTTACTCTGCCTATTTTTTTACTCCATTTACTCTGACTGATCAGTAACTGAAGGACTGGAAATATCAGTTGTTTTTAACCCTTCATTAAAATGAATCGGTTCAAAGGAGTGAGTCATTAGTTCGCGAATTGGACGTGTCATTATGGGATATGTACGCGTTGTGTGATTATCCCGGCAGCTAGGACATCCCTCAAGATTTGTGTCAACACAGAAAACATTTAATCACTGGATAGGTTTTTTCGTTTATTTAAAGTATGGTTTATGTCAGCTGAATGTGCGGAACGCTTCAGAGAAGATAAGGTATTTTAGCACAATTCACAGTTCACACCCAGCGGTAATTCAGGAAAAAAAATATCCGAATGCTCCACATGAAACTATGATCTTCCGACCTTTACCATCGTGTCGATTTATTTTGATGAATATGTGCCAGGGAGAGAGAGCAAGACAGCGATTAGGAGACGGTGAAGCCTTGTTTATACTTTCGCCTGGTTTCGAAGAGAAAGAGTGCGGGCGCGCGACCAGGGCTCTCTCTCTCTCTCTCTCGCTGTCTCTCTCTCTGCTCGTTCTTCAGGTGCGCCATGTCACTTTCAATTCCCATCCCGCAAACACAACAACTCCGTCATGTCCGTAGCCATCATGCTAGATATTTTATAACATTACAAAATGCAATTGTAATAAACATTTTATTAAATTACTATTTTGGTATGAACATTCACCCGCCAGGGGGGCGGATAGCCTTTTGAGATTTACTCGCCAAACGGAAAATCTACCCGCATTTGGCGCTTGGCGGGTGTTAATTTCGGACCCTGGACACGCCCCCTACTGCTGATTGACTCTCTTTCTCTCTCCTACCCATTATCAGTGGACACGCCCCCACTGCTGATTGACTCATTCTCTCTCCTCCCCATCATCAGTGGACACGCCCCCTACTGCTGATTGACTCACTCTCTCCTCACCATCATGAGTGGACATACCCCCTACTGCTGATTGACTCACCCTCTCTCCTACCCATTATCAGTGGACACGCCCCCTACTGCTGATTGACTCATTCTCTCCTCACCATCATGAGTGGACATACCCCCTACTGCTGATTGACTCACTCTCTCTCCTACCCATTATCAGTGGACACGCCCCCTGCTGCTGATTGACTCATTCTCCCCTCACCATCATGAGTGGACATACCCCCTACTGCTGATTGACTCACTCTCTCTCCTACCCATTATCAGTGGACACGCCCCCTACTGCTGATTGACTCACTCTCTCCTCACCATCATGAGTGGACATACCCCCTACTGCTGATTGACTCATTCTCTCTCCTCCCCATCATCAGTGGACACGCCCCCTACTGCTGATTGACTCACTCTCTCCTCACCATCATGAGTGGACATACCCCCTACTGCTGATTGACTCACTCTCTCTCCTACCCATTATCAGTGGACACGCCCCCTACTGCTGATTGACTCATTCTCTCTCCTCCCCATCATCAGTGGACACGCCCCCTACTGCTGATTGACTCACTCTCTCCTCACCATCATGAGTGGACATACCCCCTACTGCTGATTGACTCATTCTCTCTCCTCACCATCATGAGTGGACATACCCCCTACTGCTGATTGACTCATTCTCTCTCCTCACCATCATGAGTGGACACGCCCCCTACTGCTGATTGACTCACTCTCTCTCCTACCCCATCATCAGTGGACACGCCCCCTACTGCTGATTGGCTCTCTTTCTCTCTCCTCCCCATCATCAGTGGACACGCCCCCTACTACTGATTGACTCACTTTCTCTCCTACCCCATCATCAGTAGACACGCCCCCTACTGCTGATTGGCTCACTCTCTCTCCTTCCCCATCATGAGTGTGCATTTCATTTTGTGACTCAATCAAAATGAATAGAGTCTCCGCAACGGCGATAGATTGAAGCGCGCGTCGGAGTGAAGACTGCGCAGGCCACAAGAGAACAACTGTATCCATGCAACTGATAGCAGCGGCAACGAGCGCTCAGCTTGATTTCAAAAACAACACATTTTAGCACTAGATCTCTTATTTAATAGCGAACTCAATGAATGGTCTGCTAGTTAACTGGAGATGTTGGGGGACAATATCGATCCTGAGAAAAAGTGGTGGGACACGACTTCACTGGATCTAAACAAGTCAATCTAACCATATATGACCAGTAGTGGTGGCTTTCTTAATCTATTTAAAAAAAAATTTGCAAGGGTTCTTGGGAAAAAAATATTTTTTGTACCATAAAATAGTCGTAACTTCCCATCTGTCTCCATAGCGCTTCTTAGCTTTGCTTTCAAACAAGATGGCGGATATTGCTTTTAGTTTCTGCAAGTGAAGTCCCACCCACTGATCTCTAATAGGTCTGTAGCTTGAGTGGGTCCCACCCCATGGAGAAATGAGGAATTAGTGTTTGTAGTCTCAACCCATATTCAAAGAAATGGGACTTCCTGCTTATAATGACACAAAATGATGATTTTTACGTCATTATAAGCATGAACTGCAACACTTAAATCCTTTTTTCTCCCATCTCAGGGGAAAATAAGGGAATAATGCATGACCATTCAAAAATATGACTGGGTTTCAAATGATACAAAGCTTAATGCAAATGGGTGAAGTGCCCCTTTAAACACCTCTCCCTTTTGGGCTCTGAGCGAGCATGCAGTATTAGTGTGCTACTGTCAACATAGTCAGAGAGATGGAGAAGAAATGCAAGGAATATGCAGAGAAATAGCGTGAAAAAAAGAAACAGGCCCTTCAAGCAGATGCTGTAAAATGTGTCAAAATAACAGATGTTTTCTGCAGCAGTAGGACCTTCATCAGCTCCCGTGGCTGATGTTGATAGTGAGGAGGATAAGGAGAGAGATGAGTGAGAGTAGTACAGCCTTCAGTAAGCAGAACTACTTTCAAAACACAAAACGTACTCGGTTACTAACGTAACCTCAGTTCCCTGAGAGACTAAAACACCAGATCTCACTTGAGCACACAGAGATCTTTGCCTTTTTGTCAAGTTATATACAACATTCTCTGTGCCATATTACGGTTTTATGATCACAAAAGTACACAAAATTATTTTGGCTTAGCCCATATATGGTCACCCCACTGCAAACAAAATAGTACTTTAACAAAGTAGTAGTGTAATGTAGACAGACACTATATCACAACTAAAGGATGTTTGAGTTTTTCTTTGTTCAATATTGGTTGAAGCTCTTATTTTTGAACTCTCAAAGTGCCCCAGATTGGTGAGTTTAACATTAAAATGCACAACTTTCTTGCGGGGGGGCATGCCCCCGAAACCCCCTAGAGGGGCAGCGACCCACCCACCAGATTAACCAAAACATCCTGTGGGAAACACTGGTATTGCTATGCCAATGCAACTCTCACTCATTACATGGCATTAGTGGTTTTAAGGAATAGGAGTTGGTATATATTCAAGGGCGTGCAAATATGGGTGGTGTTTTTGATCATATGTTGTGGGCCAGTCTGGGCCAAAATGCCAGGGCCGATTTTTTGTCCCAGTTCGTCCCACTCTCTCTTCTTCCCCATCATGAGGGGACACGTCCCCTACTGCTGATTGGCTCCCTCTCTCTCCTACCCCATCATCAGTGGACACGCCCCCTACTGCTGATTGGCTCACTCTCCAACCCCATCATCAGTGGACACGCCCCCTACTGCTGATTGGCTCACTCTCCAACCCCATCATCAGTGGACACGCCCCCTACTGCTGATTGGCTCATTCTCTCTCCTCACCGCCATGAGTGGACACGCCCTCTATTGCTGATTGGCTCACTCTCTCTCCTCACCATCATGAGTGGACAAGCCCCCTATTGCTGATTGGCTCACTCTCTCTCCAACCCCATCATCAGTGGACACCCCCCCTACTGCTGATTGGCTCACTCTCTCTCCAACCCCATCATGAGGGGACACGTCCCCTACTGCTGATTGGCTCCCTCTTTCTCCTACCCCATCATCAGTGGACACGCCCCCTACTGCTGATTGGCTCACTCTCCAACCCCATCATCAGTGGACACGCCCCCTACTGCTGATTGGCTCACTCTCTCTCCTACCCCATCATCAGTGGACACGCCCCCTACTGCTGATTGGCTCACTCTCTCTCCAACCCCATCATCAGTGGACACGCCCCCTACTGCTGATTGGCTCATTCTCTCTCCTCACCGTCATGAGTGGACACGCCCCCTATTGCTGATTGGCTCAATCTCTCTCCTCACCGTCATGAGTGGACACGCCCCCTATTGCTGATTGGCTCATTTTCTCTCCTCACCGTCATGGGTGGACACGCCCCCTATTGCTGATTGGCTCATTCTCTCTCCTCACCATCATGAGTGGACACGCCCCCTATTGCTGATTGGCTCACTCTCTCTCCAACCCCATCATCAGTTGACACGCCCCCTACTGCTGATTGGCTCACTCTCTCTCCTTCCCCATCATCAGTGGACACGCCCTATTGCTGTTTGGCTAAGCATGTCGTGCTGCTCGGTCCGATCCACTTTTTCAGAAGCGTTGAAAAACGTTCTGGTGGACATAGGGCCTTATTGCACCTTTAAGTGTAAGTTTACACAACAAATATGTTCCAAAAAATGGAAAAGCTTTTCCTTTTTCGCGTAGAGACAACAACGTTATCAAAACGAACCCCATTGAAATGGATCTGCGAAAATGACTAAAAACGTTGTATTATTCATGCCAGACCAGTAAGTTGGCGATGTCACTTTTTAAAGAAACACTACGTTCCTATAGACTGAACACATAATACGCGCGAAGTCATTGTTTTCACAAATACACGTTTTGTAGTTTAACACTAAAACAGCCACGATGGTCATTTTGACCGTTTTTAATTTTATATCTGCAATAACTTTACTGAAAAAAGATAAAATTCTGCTGGTACCTGACTTTTCCTAAAAGTGTCTGCATTTTCATTAAAAATGTTTTTCATATAAATTACACATAAGGCAAAAAAACAATTGAACATATTTACCTGTTTCGGCCATAGACAGTCCGCACTGAATTTCGTGGTGTTTTTTTACATTTCCCACGATCTCACTGTCAACAGAAAGGTCAGTAGCGGTCCTGAGTGTTTGAATATATGCTAATTTCTACAAACAAAAAGCATATTAGATTAAAATCACCGCAGTAGACACCAAAGCGGAGGCAGTGCCAGGGTCGGAGAAGCTGCAGTCAAAACACAACCCACGACACCTGCTGCAAATGCCACAAATCCGTGTGTGGAAATTGTGCGAGGAGAAGAGAGGTCACTTGCCTTGACTGTGAAGCTTAAATAGCCAAGCACTATATTGATGTAAATAATTAACATACAATTTGTAAAATAGGCTAGTGTTTTTATGTTTCTGTAGCCTACGCTTCCTTCTTGGTTCTTTGTTTTGTTTTAGATCAGCTCGTTTCCAGCTTTTTCTATTAGCCTATTTTCTCTGTTATTATATTAAAATATAATGTTTTATAATTAAATAAGATACTTTTAGTTGTTATTTTTCTTGTTCTGAGTTATGTTGAATGGATATGGAAATATAGCCTATCTGTTATGAATATGCGATAATTACGGTAGGCTACTAATGATATTATTATTTATAAATGCATAATTAGACTTGTTTAAATGTACAGTTTGGTGTTGTTTTGTTTTTTTAAAGATATGCTAATACAATAAATGCATTAATCTCAATTAAATATAGAGTTTGGAATCTAGCGGTCAAAATGACCGCTTGTGGCAGTTCTAGTAGTTATGGAATTCTGGCACTTCTAGTGTTAAACAGAGATGATAATGGTATTGTTTTCAAAAGTTTGCACTTTAGAATCTGTTTTCAAAAGTTTGCATTTTCAGGCCTCCAAAACGCATTGTACAAATGAACGGCCAAAACAGATAAAAAGTTTTCAGTTTTTAGATAAAAAAAACTGTTGTGTAAATGGCCCTTAAGATGCAATTATCTCTTTTCCACACAAAATTTGTAACTCAATGAATATATTTTTTTCATCATACATTTTGGATTCAGAAAAAAATTATTTAATACACCCATTGTATCCCAATCATTAATCCCTGCTTTTCAATGTGGGTCAAATTCAACTCAAGAATCACAGGTGGATGCGGATTCTCAAGCCAGTAGGAGGTTTAGTGAACTAACTGGGAAGACGATGACTATCTTGAAACCTTACAGAATGTTATGATTCATCTGTAAGAACCTCTCATTTGTGAGCGGTCAGACAGGTACTGCAGATACACAAGAATCTGTAGAAGAACCTCCTTATCCTTACGAGATCTACAGGGATGCAAGTTTGTTTGAACTGTGGTTTCACTGGTGGCTGTTGCCATGCCAACCCTCATCTCCCTGATTCTTCCTCTATATCGAGTGCGATTGCAATGCAGAGGTTCAGTGGTTCACCAATCACAACCATGGTACAATATCTCTGTCCAGTTAGAGCACTCTTTAACCGTTTCCTCACCTATGGGGTGTTCAGAACCGTCACACCACTCTGAGAAAACTAAACTGGCCCGCTTTGAACTTCAGAAAGTGCTATGTATTCATTGGCAGTGATAAGAGACACATCACAATTGCACACTCTTGCACATATTTACTATCAGACATTTTAGCTATCAAACCAGTGCTGATGACATATTTAAATGCGCTTTCAGATGCTGACAGAACTGAAACCAACTTTTGACAAAAGTCAGAAGTTTTTTCTTTTAATGCATATTGCACAAAAAAAATCCTATTTAAAAATAAATAAACAAAATGCACTAAGAAATACAATGTTGGGGGTGTTCTTTCGAAAACTGGTGCAGGAATTTTTGAGTATTTTTAGGAAGCCAAATTACTGTATGCAGCTGAAGCCTTACAGGCTGTTGATAACAGTCAAGTGCAGCGAGTTGTGAAATATTAATGTACCAACAACTGCAATGTCAATTCGATACCAACTCCTGAATCTCAAGATACAATCAGTGCCACAATATTAATGAAGCACCTGCTAAACACTGATAATTTCATGCCATCTTAAATTAACATCTGGTACTTATCTATGTTTCAGTCCTTGAACATGAAATATTTGAATACATTAACACACTCCGGGCAATGATGTTTCTAGTTCCTAAAGTACTCAGCAAAAACCCTTGAAAAAATGTATATTCATTGTACATGGTTGAAAAATATTAACTTTTTAACATTGCTATTAACATTAACATAAAAAGTATTCAGTAACTTACTTGTATGCTATTGTATAATATGTTCGCAAGTGTATGGTGGTAAAGCCAATTTCATTGTCATGCAAAACCAAAAACACTGACAATACATATGCTGGGACAGTTAAATTTAAATGAATTATATCTCAAAGTAAAACCAATTAAGCAACAAAAAAACATTATTTTAAAATTATATATATAAATTATATATATATATATATTATACTGATTATTTCAAACTATGAGAAACTCCATCACTGATGCAGATGATGAATTATCATGTCAACTGCAATTTTGAATGCAATTATATGATTAAATGTTGAGCAAAACTATGGAACAACATATAGGCTACTTAATATTTAAATATTTTTAAAGATTAGGAAACTATATATGTTATATGGACATTGTAAATGTAAAGTTTTGACCAGTTCTTACCATGCTGTCGTAATGAATGAGCTCCAGCTCGTAGTCCGGCAGAATGTCGCTCCGGTTGTTCACTAGGTCTAAAGCCATCTGCGCTGCGGGGAGACACGCTTGACCACCGGGCCATCCTCCACTCATGGGAAACAGAGCTCCGATGTACAGTTTCTTCTTGCCTGCAACCGCACACGGCCAGGGGAGAAAGATTAGCAGTGCGTAAAGAAGAGCCAAGCTTCTCCAAACTCTCCCCAAGGTCCTGATCTCCTCCGTGGATGCCATCAATATCCAATTCAATATTTATACGTTTTGAACTTAAATTGTGCCTTTTGAGCCAAAGCTGAAAGTGTCGGCACGTGCGATGTGTCCAGTTTAAAGTAACAGATCCGTGTGTGGAAAGCGCAAAAACAGCAGCAATGAACACTTTAAGCACAAAGTAATATTTAGACGCGCATGTGTTAATCCTTGTCAAAATATGAAATTGCTGGATATACTAGTTGGGGTTGATATAAACATTAGTAACAGTACTAATATTAGTAATATATTTTCATCGTTGGTGTCAGTCATTTATTGAACGCCTCTTAAACCCGTTCTTGGAGTTTAGTCTTGCGCACGTTTAAAATCTTTTAAAATCTTTAGACTCTTGTTGAATCTTCAGACCCTTCGAAATATTTTAAAGTCTTCCGAATTTTTGAGTCTTCAAAACCTTTTGGAATATTATTTCAAAAACTTCGAATAGGCTACATTAGGATTTTTAGACTCTCCTGTATATTAAAGAATCTTCTCCGTAGTTTAGACTCCGACACCAAATCACTGATGACCTGTCACAGAAAGCGCTCCAACATAAACCAACTCTCCAAACATGTAAAAGCACAAACTATACAGAAATCACGCTTTCATTGTTGGACACAAACAAATGCGCCATCGGGCAGTTATTGTGTCTTTCCCTTTTTAGTAGAGCAATGCTCATGGTTCACGACAGGAGAGGAAAACAGGTGGTGTTGAGCGACATTACGCGCTCCGCAAATCCTCTAGCGTTGCTTTATTTACCGCGCCGCTCACGAAACGTGATTAAGTTTTAAGCTGTCTAGCATATTATCCCGGCATCTGATCAGAATATAGAAAAAAAGAACAATTGTGCTGCGGCATAATCCTTTAATCCGCCCGCAGGAAAGGGGGAAAGATTGACCACCAAACGCACAGAGATCCGAACTCAGAGCAGACAGCAGAGAACTGTTACTGAACCTCTGACAGACGAGCAGTAGTGGTGTATAGCAGAGGGGGCGGGGTTAAAGTAAACGCTCTCTCCTGAATCAGAATCATTTTGCAAAAGTCATACAGTTGATCTGCTTATCTATCTATCTATCTATCTATCTATCTATCTATCTATCTATCTATCTATCTATCTATCTATCTATCTATCTATCTATCTATCTATCTATCTATCTATCTATCTATCTATCTACAGCGTAAAACAGACAGAGTTCCGCTAATGTATTTTTCTGTCGATGGATACACATTATGGCTTCCCAATATGTGATGATCAAAAAAGCATGGCCAAAACGATCACTCTTTCTAAACTTAGATTTTGGCACGCATATTTTAAAGTAAATTTCACACATGGAATTAAGTCAAATGTACTCAACTAAGTTAAGTAAAATGAACAAAGTAAATAAGTAACTTTAACTTGGCCAGGTAAATTCTACTTAGTTGCAGTTCACTTTGCAATACTCTGTTTCAAGTACATTTTACTCAAACAATATAACACTGAATTAAGCCATGCTTTTAAAGTGTAAACATCTAAGTAAACAATACAATAGATAAGCCTATGTGTAGACGACATCTACATAATAAGTAATCTGGTATCACTGAAAAACACAGAGATCTTTTGATACACAGTATACAATATACACAACAACGGTAACATTCATTGGATCGTTCACAGTATGAATGTGTCATTTTGAGTAGAAATTGAACTCCAGATGTCACAAAACAGCAAGTTACTAAACCTAATAACGGTGTAAATACAGCTGGCTGAATCTGAAATCGCCCCCTAAACCTTCAATCACTATTCCCTAGGTTAGTCCACTAATACAGTTCACTTGAAGTGGTGAATGAAAATGAGTAAGCAAATTCAGACAGCCGTTGAGAGAGATAGCCGTATCTATCCATCCATCCATCCATCCAACCATCCATCCATCCAACCATCTGATCTTATCTGTAGTGCATTTGCATACTTGCCCATAATGACACCTCATACACCATTGTCACTTTTGTTGCCCCCACAGCCCTCTGAGTTCCTCTATTCACTTTAAATACTCTAAAACAACAGAGTTGAGCTGAAATTGATGACATGAACCACCGTGAACTTCAGGACCTGAGATATCCGGTGACATTTGGAGCTCCCTTTGAATCTCCTCTCTCCATATGTCAGTCATTAATTATTCATCCCTGATCTTTAGTTGTTATTTAATAAAAGAAAGGCCGGAGGAGCCACCTGTGAGGATATATAATTACCCTTTAGTTTATGTGATAACTAAATATGTTTACAAAACAGAATGAAATTTTATGTTCCTGTACATAAAGTAACTGCATCCTATAGAGGGGTTTATAAAGGGCTGGCAAACAAAAGGTCACCTTTATGCCGATTACCCTTCAAGAAGCACGGTAAGAGCAATGTAATCACCACCCCATACACATGCACAGGCTTGAATTGATGCACACACACTTGGCTGAGATACATACCTAACCTCATATACATTCATCTAGACACAGGGCAGAAATGCACACATATCTACACACTGGCCAAGTGTTAATCTTCAGCCTGCTGAGAGTGCACTAAGTAGGCGGTGATCTCTCGCTGTGAGTTTACAGAGAGAGAGAGAGAGAGAGAGAGAGAGAGAGAGAGAGAGAGAGAGAGAGAGAAAGAGAGAGAGAGAGAGAGAGAAAGAGAGAGAGAAAGAGAAAGAGAGAGAGAGAGAGAGAGAGAGAGAGAGAGAGAGAGAGAGAGAGAGAGAGAGAGAGAGAGAGAAAGCGCATTTGTGTGGCTTGATAGTCTAACTCACTAGAGCTGAAAGAAACGAGGGGGAAATTAAAGAATGGACAGAGGGATTGAGAGGAATGGAAGGCAATTAAAGGGAGGGATGGATGAATGAGAGGGTGCTACAGTCTTGCTTGCAGGAGCGCTTGTATTAATGCTGAGAGATTCTGGCAGCCTGAAGAATTATAATGAGATTCTATAGTCTGGTAGTTGACGAAGTCCTATTACTACATTCTATATGCATCTAAAACTATTTTAAACAGCATTTTACTTATTCTTTATTATCATTATGCATGAAACCGACCTCATATAAATAGTTGCTCATATATACATGGAATATTTGTCTTTTTCAAGACCCTATTTTGTCAAAATAAATTTGTATCTTTTAGATCATGTGTGTTATCTTTAAAGTCATCCACTGTATATGTTAGTGTACTGAACATGAAGTTTAGATATATACTACATCTAAAATGTACACTTTTTCTCTCCTGGGAAAAGAGAAAAAATATTGATGACATCCTGCACTACATAGATTTTTGACCAATCAAATGCCCTGTTTACGCTTGGTATTAAGGTGGCTTTTGATCAATCGGATCACAAGTACATGAGGAAGAAACATTCACATTTACACCTGGCGTTTTAATCCATCTCTTTTGTCCACTTTCAAACATTTCTGTCCTGATTTCTTAGAGGGAAGAGGGTTTATGTAAATGTATGTTTTTTTTTTCAGGTCTTTCAATCAAATGGACGAAATAAGCTCACACAATTTACCACACAAACACGACCGAAGAAAACAGAACTGAACGCTGTGCATGACTGTTAGAAATCAGGAATGGTGAGAGAACATTGTGCTTGGTATGTTTTTCGCAACAGAGATTAGACGGTGTTTTGTGGCTGTTCGAACGCATTCAACCACAATACGGTCGAATGTTTTCATCTAGCTCTGGAAGTGGTCAAAAGTGGACAAGCTCAAAATGTTTTAGAGTCCGTTAACACCGGTATTTAGCGTCGTCCACTTGATCGAAACAAAAATCATCTTAAGGCCAGGTGTAAATGGGGCCAAATGCGTTCTATTTTGAAAATGAGGACTGAGGAAGCAATTTAATATGTTCTTTATATGTGCATTTTCTTATATTCATAGTAATTAGATCAAGGTAGTAAAATGCACGAGGATTGCATGTGGAGTCCCATGATTCTCTGCTACATTGATGGAACAAAGAACTATTAACCCTTATCTGTTTCTGTATGTGTATGACCTTGTATACGTGACTTGACAAAAAGTAATGTGTGACTCTGTATGACTGAGACAAAGGGCCTTTTACACATTAGTAGTAGGATGCAATAATGTGTTAGTTATGGGACATGTTGTTCATGATGACATAGAGGAAGTCAACTATAAAGAAGAAAGGATGCCCTCCCTTCTCTGTCACACTCTGCAGCCGTTCTGTATGACTGTATGATCGCTTGCCTTTTCTTGCAAGAAAATAAATATCCTTTAAAGACAATTAGTACATGTTTGTCTCTTATTCAGTGGTGTGAAATTGTTTGCAGGACTCATTTAGCAGTCACATTCACACTTCTCCCAGTCAAAAGTGTCCGATCACCTCAAATATAACTTTTTTTGCCCAGTAAAATTAATGTGATATATAGTTTTGTTTGATTTTTTTTTTTTTTTTTATATCTTGTATTTTGAGAGAATTTTATGGTACGAAGTAAAATTTATGCAATAATCATTGTCCATTTGTTTCCACAATTTTTATTGTGCTTGCATATATACAGAATTAAGATGTCTACGGTAATAATATGGACGCAGGTGTGTATCTGCAATTATATGGCCTGATGAAGAGTTGAACTTGAAAACATTTTACACTTTGCACCTTTTTGTACGTCTTTTTGTGGCCTCTGTTAAAGTATAATAAATGAACAGTTGGAGAGCCTTTGCCCAAAGTGCAGATCCCTTTTCTACTTTTTGACCAATTTTACAACACAATATAATTAGTTAATTAATCCATTCAATTTGATTTTTTTAACCCCTTCATTGCTGTGTGCTTTTTTCCCCAATTCATTTCTAATGGCGGTCATTTTTGAGTGCGACTCTGTGTGTGACTACTTTTTAGGACCATTTTACCTTTTCGAATCAAGTCCACAATTGCGTGTGTTCACATAGCAAGTGCCACAAAAGGCACCAAGTGTCAATCCGACGAAGTATACATTTAAAAAAACCAAAAGTAAAATTTTCAGCCAAACGTGACCAAAGAGCACCAGAGAGTTAAAACTGTCTTTGTTATACTGTATAACCAGTTGAAAAGAACTAGAGAAGATACAGAGGCATTTAAAAATGGTATAAAAAATATAAAAAAAGAAAGAAATAGTGACAAGTTACGGGATCACTTTCACATATACATATCATATTTATCTGAACATCTTGTTGTTAATCAAATTATAAATAAATAGGGTTATAGAGTAGGCTACATCCACATAAAAAACATCTCATGAAATATTTAATGTAGCAATAATCATAGAAACAAAAAAATTTCTGGATGGTAAAACTAGATACATTTATAAAGCAAAGCATGTTTTTTACACATATACACATTTAGCACTATAATAATGGAGATTATTATGATGCATTGTGGATTTCACACGAAGGATGGTAAAATACAACCCCCTTGTGGGTGAATAAAGCATTACAATTTAGATTTTTCCTCAATGAGAATTGAGGTCTGCAATTTGGATTTATATATATATTAGGGCTGGGAAAAGATTAATCGCGATTAATCGCATCCGAAATAAAAGTTTGTGTTTACATAATATATGTGTGTGCACTGTGTATAATCATTTTGTATATATAAATACACATGCATGTATACATATAAGAATTTTTTTTATTTATATATAAAATATTTATATTTATATATAATATAAATTATAAATAAATATATACAGTATATACATGAAAATATTTCTTAAATATATACATGCATGTGTGTGTATTTATATATATACAAAATAATTATACACAGTGCACACAAATTTATTATGTAAACACAAACTTTTATTTTGGATGCGATTAATCGCGATTAATCCTTTCCCAGCCCTAATATATATATATATATATATATATATATATATATATATATATATATATATATATAGCTTATAAACATTAACATTAACATTTTCATTTTATTTTAGGCAAACGAAAGTGGACTATCAAGCGATAAATAGATTATCATGACCTGTAAAATATATTGATTGAGTCTTTGGAAAAGTGACCTCTCATATCAGAACTCTTTGAGATGTCCTTATGTCTTACCTGTATAGTTACTGTCATCTGATGATGCACAAATATAGGGGGGGGACACAAGAGCCATTTAAACAGAGTTAAACAGATCATTCATATTTAAAAAATACATATATTTGAGTTTGTGTAATTGACAGTTACCTAAAATCATATATATACTCACAGACACAGAGTGGTTTAGGTGCGTCCCATTTGCCCAGTTTGGTACAGTGAGAGATATTGAAACCCTCCAATAGGAAGCCAGCATGACAGCTGTAATGAAGAACTGTGCCCTCTACTGGTTGTCCTGAGGGCTGCAGCGTCGCCCTCCCGTTCTCCAGAGACATCCAGGAACGCGGGCAAACCAATACTGAGAGTTTTAGCAACACTTTTAGCACATGCTGACATCGTTTAAGCACATTTGTATTATCTTATAATAATGCCAGATAAATTGGTCAATTATAGTTAAGTTCATTATACAAAAGCTTTTGACCTCAGAATGCTATTATTGACCAATCAGAATCCAGTATTTCAGAGAGCTGTGTAATAAATATCGATAATAATCAATAGAATAGGACAGCAAGGGCACTTACAGCATCTGCTGAGATGGTTCATATCAGTCCAGGTGCCATCTGGGAGGCACTTTCGGACCTTGGGCCCCACAATAATTCTGCTTCCTCGACAGATATATTCTATCTCATAGTCTACTGGCAAGATCTGCACACTGCGGATCTACAGAGAGAAAGAAAGAGAGCAATTGTAGATTGAATTAGATGTTGCTACGTTTCAAAGTCCCATCGTAACTGACATTGATGTTTATGGCTGCCAGTTTAATGTGCTGCCATAGACTTTTACCTGTTCCTGAGTCAGTCCTCTGTAGCGTATCCCTCCGTCTCTGGGGGGACGAATGATTGCACAACCTGAAAGAGAGTAAGAGAGACGGGGGAGGATGAAACGAATAGAGAGAATGACATGTTCCTGGTAAATTTACATCTGATATATTAGATTTGGGTCCCCTTGCAAGACTGCAATGCACTGCTGGCTTATAAGGATTAAGCCAACTATATACAGTGTTCATACCTTTTGTATAATATTTAAGATGTTTAGCACTTTAAAAAGTGCCAGTAGCCATATCACTCTGTAACCCAAAATTGGTTGTGGTTGCCCACTGAAGCCAAGCAGGGTTGAGTATGGTCAGTACCGGGATATGAGACCTCCTGGGAAAACCAGGTTGCTGAAGGAAGAGGTGTTAGTGAGACCGATTTCTGCTTTCTCGGACTCGTCTCGGACTTGTTCCTTCAAAGACTCGGTCTTGACTCTGACTTGGCATAGGCTGTCTCGTCCCCATCACTAATTATGGGGGAATAAAGTTTTAAAAGATACTGAATTTGAGTGTATTGTCAAAATATTTAAAATTGGGAAATATTGGAAAATTTTATAAAGTAGCTATGCCTACTAATTTAGACATGCCACTAGAAAATTTTAATTTGCTCTGCATGTCCTAACTATGATTAAAAAAGTCAGGGTGGGCTGTATTTGAAAACCACTGGACTCAGTCTCGACCCCTTCAAAGTCTCGGTCTTGACTCAGACTCGGCATAGGCGGTCTCGTCCCCATCACTACTCTGTGGTCATAAAAAATCCCAGGATGTCCTTCGAAAAAGACTAGGGGTCTAACCCCGGCATCCTGACCAAATTTGCCCAGTGGCCTCTTTCCATCATCCTGGTCTCCTAATCATCCCATCTAAGCGTAGCAGATCCATTCCGAAAAGCCTAAATACAATAACATTTCCATATCCATTATCATTACCATGGCAATCTCTCTGAGAGTTGTCATGACAGAACTGAATGAATTGGTGTGGAACTAAATAATAAAATCAATTGAATAAATGATTCAATGACTCACTCATAGCATCAGTCGCTTGATTCATTCCTGAATGAATCAGTATTGTTAAACTAATAGTTTTAATCAATGATTTATTGACTCACTCATTTATAAAGACTTGATTGCGCATCTATGTAAACGCAGAAAGAATCCCTGATAATCCCCCATGCACCACTAATGCACAGACTGAAAGACTATGCTCAGACTGTCAGTCCAAATCCGATTATTTGTGTATCCGATTGGAATCTGATTTGAAATTACTGATGTCCACACTGTGTATCGCAACTGTTCAGATCCGATTTGTGTGTCCATGCTGGCCTTTCGTTATCCGGAATATCTGCATTGGTTTCTATGGCAATGGCGTTGCGTAGGCGTACGCCAAAAACAACAACAAAAACCACAACACGAAGGGGTTTGCAATAGAGATGTTGTGTTATTTACATTGTACAACATGTCCAACATTTTACAACATGGAAATGTGTAGCCGCAGTCTGGACTACTGCGTCTTCTGATGCAGCAGCGGAAACATAGGAGGCATTCATGGCTTTATTCTGCTCTGTCGTCTCCTCCGGTTTCGAAAACATGTCTCTGTTATATTGCCATTTCCTGCTCGTCCGTTACTTTGCAACAACACCCCTGATAGCACAACACCCCTGATACATCTCGGAGACGTCTATTTGATGTCTGCATTTACATCTGCAAGAGTGTTTGCACATCTGTACGTTTCCTGTTAGATGTCATTTAGACATTTAGAAGATGTTTAAGATTTAGAATGTATGTAAAACTGCTTTTTCTAATGCCGGGGACACACTTAACGACTAGCTGAAACATACAAAGACCGAACACACTTACAGACTGTTTCCATCAACTGCAGCTGATTTTAACCATAGTCTGTCTGTAATGAGCAAACAACAAACTCAGTGATACAAACTTAGTGATTCTTATGCCCTCTATATTTAAACGTGGAAGTATTTCCAGTGAATGTGCAAAACTTTAGATTCTTTTAAGTCACTAAGAAAACAAAAATGCTTGTTATTTGCTTTTTATATTATTATGCTATTTATATTTAATGTTTGATTATATTTAATATTGCAGTATTTATTACAAATGAATTATCCGTGCACAATTTCCTTTTTTATTCATGTGTCCTCATAATCTTTAATCAAAATAACTCCCAATCTCATAGCAGCGACATCTCTTCTCTTCTTTGATGATGTGTTTTTCGACGTGAAGGCGGGACAACCTGTCACTCACATGAGATCACATGAGCAAAAGCAAATCACAACCATCTAACATTCCAACCTATTCCTGATGGACAAAATCAAGTCGCGGCCTACATTTTTTCTTGTCCGTGAAGCCGTTTCACTCGACTTTAAACACTATATGTAAAAAATAATAATAAGAAGAATAATAAAGTGCAGTAAACAGTAAAATATTTTTCACAAAAAAATAAACTAAATTAATATATATTTATTTATTTATTTATTTTTAGCAAAAAATATTGTATATATATATATATATATATATATATATAGGCCTTGCAAGGGGTATGATGTAAACCTATGAGATGAACTGTACGTGACACTGAATTGCTTTGATTCACCAAGATTGCGTAGGCTACATACTGCTTTCGCAATGAAAAGGAGACCTGACATTGCAATCCATTTTTTCCATCTGGTTCCGGCAGAACATGATCCCACGAGGACTGAGGGCAGATCGCTGTTTGAAATCCATGAAACTCAGTTTCCAGAATCTAAACAGAACGCCCTCTAATCTCACAAAGCAACCCAGAGGTGGGTCACTAGACATTCTGTGGTGTTAAATTCAACATGCACGGACCAGACATAGTCCACACACACACACACACATTACCTCCAGTTGTTGAATTATGTATGGACGAGATGAGAGTAGGAAGCAAGTAGAAAATTACAAGAAATAATAGCTGCTCCATTACTGCATCTGAACGAGAATGAGAGAGAGAAAAAGAGAGATGACTAATAATATGCTTGATTTCAGCAGGTCACAATTCACACTCATTTCAACCCAAATAAAACTGCTCGTGGTATGACAAGATCTTGTTGGCATTAAGATGTGTTAAACATAATAATAACCTGCTGTCTCATTTAATTACACCAAGCACGGTCACGGAGGAGGAGGAGGAGGATTTGTGGAACATGGAGGCAGTTTGCCGTCCCTACACTGTAAAGATTTTATGAGCTTTCCCTCAACCACTCTTAAAGAGGAAAAGCACATCCAGGGTGGGTCAAACAACAGCATGCAACACAAACATAAGCAGACGGGTCTAACACACACAGACACACACACACACAGAGAGAGAGAGATTTTTATAAAGACATTTCAAGAGGACAAAGCATTGAACAGAGTGTGCTTTCATCATTATTGACTTCTTGAATACACTTCAACCCAGAGGTCAATGTAGATGGATGGATGGATGGAGATGGAGGGAGAACTTTGCGGACTCCATGGGAAAGAGACAAGGGGATGATTCAGGGAGGTGAGGATCAGAGGGATCAGTTAAACTTTAAACATGTCTCTACAGCACTCCACCTCATTAATCCTGTACGGCACAGCAGCGGAGCACCACACTTGAAAATCCCAGAGTTCGGAGATTATAGTAATCCAAACACGCACAGGACGAATAGGATGCACTAACTACGATTGGTTTGCATTGCACTGTTGAAACAAATAGATTTCCGGCTTTTTTGATTATCCTAATTGTCCCTGTAGTTCATATTTTACAGAGCACTTTTAAATATACTGTTAAACATCTCAAATTTAATTAAGACTTTATAAAACTGTGGCAGTTGCATGAATGTGATGTTTTCTAGGGAGTGGATGTGGATGGAGGTTTGTTTTTTATGTTAAAACAGTTGTTTAGGTTTATATTAAGAATATTCTTTAATTTTTTTTGACAAAAACGTTCAAAATATGCTCAGATGTTGGTGTTTTTTATGCTTAAGTCATTTAGTCTTCTTCATAACAGAGCGTCAGTGAGCGATGTTCCTGGTGAATTTATATTTGATAAATAAAGACTTTCATTAGGCCCCTCTTAATTTCCCTTTTAAAGATTATAAACAAATATTGCCAAACTGTATATAACACCATTAAGCGAGACATTATTTCTTGTTTTGAAACAGTTGTTTGTATTTACATTAAGAATGTTCTTTCTTTTTCTGACAAAACCTAAACAATATGCTCAAATGTTTTTTATATGATTGACCTCACAAGTAATTTTCTTCTTCTATTTACTTAAATTGATCAGATATGAATCATCTTTCTGCAATATTTTTATATGTAATTCTTTTGACATTAAATCTCCCTTTTATACTTCTTTGTGACTTTTAGTCTGTACAAATAATAATTTGCACTATTGCACTAATAGCTTTAGCTTATATTTCAGATATCAAACAGTAAAAATGCATCTCCACAAGACTGAGACAGTGTGATGAATGTGATATTGGCTCGGTTAAGGGTTTGTTGAGAGGGGAGGCGAAATATTTTCAGCACCAAGGACACGTCCTTTCAGCCGGTCCCCATAAAGATTCACCACAACTGTTTTATTATTTTAATGTTGTTTTGTTTTATACGACATAAAATATGACGTTTTCTGGTCTAAAAATATATGTTGTCGTGGGGGATGATGCTTCCCTGAAGTTTCCATATTAACATGGCTGCGAATGTCGTCAGCATACTGTAGTTAGTCTACTACACCTTTAAGCGCACCGTTTGTGAAGTTTTGTGTCCCGTGCAAAGCATACTTATAGTTCGGTTCGTTAAACAAAATATATCTGTCAGGTACGAATGATAAAATAGCCGTGAGCCACTTCTTCAAATAAAACACACGCGAAAGACAAACGAAACTCAAACAAGCGCAGACATCATGTTAAAGTGTTTTACTCACAGTAAAGGCCCGGTGTAGCTCCAGCAGGACCGACCCGAAGGTAAAAAACCACAATTTCCGTTCAGTGAGAGTTTAAATGTAATATCCTCACATATAAGCGCGATGTCGCTTTGATCTTGCCAATCTGTGCATCACATTTGCGGATTGCTTTATGGCTTTTAGAGAAGGGTCTGTATTGCTTTTCATTAGATCATCGCAGATGTAAATAACAGGCTACATAGAGTAACATTATCTTCATAGCGCTCATCCTTCCTCCTTCCTTTTTTTCCCACTCCCTCCTCAATCTCACTTACTTGTGACGTATAGGGGAACGCAGCGTAGGCTACGTCATTTCATCCTTGCATCACGAGGCATCTTCTGTGCTCAGTGTATATAAATAATTGTGAACTACTTTTATACTCTATTTTGTATCAGTCGCTCTTTATATACTTTTTTTTTTTTCTCTTTCTTCTATTTTTTTGCGTTTTATATTGTTATGTGGATAATTAAAATACAATTAAATTAGTTATTTACCCTGTTTTGTATTTTCTGTCTCTTTCGTATTATTTTAATTAGTATGTGTCAATTCATTATTTACAATAGTTTCACCAATGATTGAAATTACATATATTTATGGGCGTTTCTTCAACTAGCAGCACTTTTAATAATAAAATAATAATAATAATAATTTTCCGACCTGTAATGAACGAATGTCATTTCCACCACATCTCAATATACAGCTGTTATTTTTTAAAAAAAGAATAACTTATGCCACTCAAGAATTGTCTAAGATCATTTTTGTAACTAGTTTTACCAGTTTTTGGAAATGATGGAAATGACAGGGTGTTGTGGAAATGATAATTAATTAACGTGAATGATATAATTAGAATAATTCACAAAGTCATTAAACATATCCACACCTGTTTTTAGTGTAGTGCTGAGTTTGAAGTATAAACCTGATTTGTCTCACAGATGAACGGTTACAGTGCATATTAAAATGGAAATAGATAAAAATGATATCAATTAATATAAAAGTAATATAATTTAGAAAGATAATTTAGAAATATCATAATCCATCCATCCATCCATCTTCTTCCGCTTATCCGGGTCGCGGGGGTAGCAGTCTAAGCAGAGACGCCCAGACTTCCCTCTCCCCAGACACTTCCTCCGGCTCGTCCGCTGGAATACCAATGCGTTCCCAGGCCAGCAGAGAGACATAATCTCTTCAGTGTGTCCTAGGTCTTCCTCTGGGTGTCATTCCAGAGGGACGCACATCAGGAGGCATCTGGAACAGGTGTCTGAGCCACCTCAGCTGGCTCCTCTTGATGTGGAGGAGCAGCGGCTCTACTCTGAGCTCCTCCCGAGTGACCGAGATCTTCACCCTATCTCTAAGGGAGCGCCCAGCCACCCTGCGGAGAAAGCTAATTTCGGCCGCCTGTATCCGGGATCTTGTCCTTTCAGTCATGACCGACAGCTCAGTGAGAGTAGGAACATAGATCGAACGGTAAATTGAGAGCTTCGCCTTGCAGCTCAGCTCCTTCTTCACCACGACAGACCGGTACATCGACCGCGTTACTGCAGAAGCTGCACCGATCCGTCTGTCAATCTCCCGTACCATCCTTCCCTCACTCGTGAACAAGACCCCAAGATACTTGAACTCCTCCACTTCAGGCAGGAACTCTACGCCAACCAGAAGCGGGCAAACCACCCTTTTCCGACTGAGAACCATGGCCTCGGACTTGGAGGTGCTGATTTTCATCCCAGCTGCTTCACACTCGGCTGCGAACCGTCCCAGTGCATGCTGAAGGTCCTGGTCTGATGAGGCCAACACAACAACATAATCCGCAAAAAGCAGAGACGAAATCGTGTTGTCCCCAAACCGGACACCCTCCAGCCCCTGGCTGCGCCTAGAAATTCTATCCATAAAAATTATGACCAGAACCAGTGACAAAGGGCAGCCCTGCCGGAGTCCAACATCCACCGGGAACAAGTCTGACTTACTGCCGGCAATGCAAACCAAGCTCCTGCTCCGGTCGTACAGGGATCGGACAGCCCTTAGCAAAGGGCCCCGGACCCCATACTCCCAGAGCACCTTCCACAGGACGCCGCGAGGGACACAGTCGAATCCTTTCTACAAATCCACAAAGCACATGTGGATTGGTTGGGCAAACTCCCATGCATCCTCCAACACCCTGGAGAAGTTTTAGAGCTGGTCCAGTGTTCCACGACCGGGACGAAAAACCGCACTGTTCCTCCTGAATCCGAGGTTCTACTATCGGCCGAATTCTCCTCTCCAGTACCCTGGCATAGACTTTCTCGGGGAGGCTGAGAAGTGGGATCCCCCTGTAGTTGGAACACACCCTACGGTCCCCCTTCTTGAAAAGAGGGACCACCACCCCGGTCTGCCAGCCCAAAGGTACTGTCCCCAACCGCCACGTGGTGCTGCAGACGCGTATCAGCCAAGACAGCCCCGCAACATCCAGAGATTTGGGGTACTCAGGGCGGATCTCATCCATCTCCGGTGCCTTGCCACCGAGGAGCATCTTAACTACCTCGGAAACTTAAGCTTCAGTGATGGACGAGTCCAGCTCCGAGCCCTCGGCCTCTGCTTCCTCAATGGAAGAAGTGTCGGTGGGATTGAGGCGATCCTCGAAGTATTCCTTCCACCATATAAGGAGGTTGAAAAATTAGAAAAAAAATCATAATAGAAAGGTAGTAAAAAGTTAAGGTGGTTTTATTGTTAGTTGGACAAAGAAAGAGGAATTTGTCCAAAACTATATGTATTTTTAAAAATATGACCAAAGAATCTAAGAAGCACCCTTATATATAAAGAAAAGAAAAATCTTTAAGGGATAGTTCACCCAAAAATGAAAATTCTATCATCATTTGCTCACCCTCAAGTTGTTGCAAACCTGTATGTTTCATTCTTCTGCTGAACACAAAAGACGATCTGCTGAAGAATATGGGTCACCAAACAGTTGACCATTGACTTCCTTAGCATATGGAAGAAGAAAAAGTACCCACCAACTGTTTCGTTAAAGACCAATATCTTCTTTTGTGTTCAGCAGAAGAAAGAAACTCATACAGGTTTGGAACAACTTGAGGGTGAGTAAATTATGACAGAATTTTTTCATCATTTTTGGGTGAACCATCACTTTAAGTCCAAGTTTAAAAAAAATGTTTAAAACATTAATTTTTCTCTGTAAGCACCCAATTTTATTCTTATTTTTATTCTTAAAAAACATTTGCCCTCTAGTTCAATAAACGTTAACAATAAACGTTTTCCCTTCCTCCAGGAATGTCTTCTGTTCCTCTAAGCTATTCATCATTGGCACAGTCGTCTATTTATACTTTGCTCTTTAATAATTGAGAAGAGATGAATCCTTCCAAAGAGTCTATTTTCAAGACGATCTTCAGTATAACAAATGAGGTGTTAGCAGAATGAAGTTAAATGAATGATAGAACTAAAAATGTCCATTAACATTAAAAATTTCAACTCTGCCTTCATTGACCTATTTAGAGGACCAAGTAACTATAAGACAACGTTTAACTTTAGTTCTATGCAAATTGTTCCCATATAAATTGTTTAATGATAATGTCATGTTTTCTATGATAAATGTCCTGGAACAAAATGCATAATTATATAACACATCATAAAACACATACATTGCACCACTTAATACACATAGTTGCTGCCATGGAAGAAAAATTGTTGGTTCCCCAAAAAACCTCTTAGTGAACAGTTTTTTTTTCCTTAGTGAAGAACAATTTGAAGAACCTTTTTCTACTAGAAAGGTTCCGTGGATGTTAAAGGTTCTTCATGGAACCATAGATGCCAATAAATAACCTTCTCACTGCAGATATGATACACTTTTTTTTAATGAAACAACAGGCAACTGCTTGCCATTTTGAGTTTTTGTTGATTCTGTTGTGATGTCAGAATGAACTTGATCCTCATATTAAAATAACCAGTTAGTTGTTACACTGTAAAAAATATATATATGTTTGAACTTAAAAAGTAGGTATTCATGCTGCCTTAAAATTTGAAATTTAGTCGACTTGAAATGTGTAATTGTACTAATCGACAACTATTTGAGTTGAGTAAACTTACATTTTTTTTTAAGGCAGAACAAAAACTTTAAGTACAACTTTTTTTACTGTTATGTTTCTTGTTTTAAGTACAACTTTTTTTACTGTTATGTTTCTTGTTTCAAGTACACTCTTAAGAAAGTAAGATTTTAAGATTGGTCAGTAAACAAAACATATATTATGAATATATATAAAATGTTATAATTCCAAAAAAGGCAGGAAAGGGTCAAAAGGCAATTGTTATAATCAGATTGGACACAGACCAGGGCAAGGAAAAGGATTTTGAAACAGAACCATGTGAAATATGTTCATCTCTTTCTTTTTCAGCATCTAAACAGCTTAGAAGTCAGGAAGGTATAAGCAGATGCTGTGTAAAACTGACAGGATGGTACAAGTTGCCAGAGAAAGAGCGCAAGGATGACTTCAGAGAGAATAAATTACAGTCAAAGTCTTATTTCAGTCATTTGCTGGAGCTTCACTTTCATATCAGAGGAGAGACCGTGCACCTTCTCTGCCCTTGCACTTTTGATGGTGGCAGTTTTTTAAAATCAGGAATGACATTTGCTGTCAGATGAACCCTGAATTTAATTTACAACACCTGGATAACAAGGATGTGCTGTGTGTGTGAGTGTATCTATCGACACTTTTAAAATGTAACTTATTAAATATAAAATATTTTGTATGCCTTTTGTGATCTTGTGCTTGGAGTGTAAAACTAATGTACACGCTTCGATTGTATATTGTTAGTGAAAATGGCTAGATGGAAGAAGCTGTCCTCTGCAACCAAGGAGGATATAGTTAAAATGGCTAAAAGTTGCTCGCAATGAAAGATATCAAGTTTTTAAGTGGCCTCATCAGTCCCCTGATCTTAAAATTTGTGAAATTATAAACCTGAATTGTGATAAGTCATGCAGGTCCACCAGTGAATCTTAACATTGGGAAAAACCTTTGGAGGATTGTAGAGAAGTTAATCACGACACATGCGCAAGGTTGTCTATAAGTCAATACCGTACCTGTCGAGTTTGAAACAAAAAAAGTTTAATGTTTTTGAAAGATGTCTCATATGCTAACCAAGGCTGCATTTATTTAATCAAAAATACAGTAGTACTGCAAAATATTACACATTAAAATAACTTTTTTATTTGAATGTAATTTATTCCTGTGATCAAAGCTGTATTTTCAGCATCATTACTCCAGTCTTCAGCGTCACATGATCCTTCAGAAATCATTCTAATATGATTTGATGCTCAAGAAACTATTAAAAATAGTTGTGCTGCTTAATATTTTTGTAGAAATTGTGATACCATTCAAATATTTGTGTTAAGATTTAAAAAAAAGAAATTAATACTTTTATTTCTATCCATTTAAGGATGCCTTAAATTGATCAAAAGTGACAGTGAAGATATTTAATGTAACAAAAGTTTTCTATTTAATAAAGGCTTTAATAAACACAATTATTAAAAAATAAATGCTGTTCATTGAACTTTCTATTCATCAAAGATACAAAAGTATCACCATTTCCACAAAAACATTAAGCAGCACACTTACTGTTTTCAACATCGATAATAATATGAAATGTTTCTTGAGCATCAAATCATCATAGAATGATTTCTGAGGATCATGTGACATCATGTGTCATGCTGGAAATTAACCTTTACCATTACACAAATAAATTACATTTAAAAATACAGTAGATTCAAAATAAAAAACTATTTTTAATTTGGATTATTTTTCAATACTACAGTTTTTACTGTATTTTTGGTTCAATAAATGGTGAACTTAGCAATAGTGAACATAAGAGAATTTTGTTGTTTCTCTTATTGTTTAGATAATTGTAATGTTTCCGGACTTTTGGCAGGTACTGTATGTATATGTAAATATATTCTGCCCACATGATCTTAATATCTCAATTTCTGACTTGCCTTTAAAAAAGTAGACACTAAAATCTTACTAAAAAAATCTCCATAATAATATAAATTCATACATATACATTTATTGTTCCATCAGACATCACCACGGTGCACATCTTCACACAGAACAAGTTAAAGACAATAATATAAACATAATAATATCAAAATAGCCAAGATGTATAAAGCACACTGAATGAACAAAGAGACTCAGATAATCAGGAAAAACAGCATTTAAAGACACTTGAAATTCATTAAATGAAAATAAATTCTGAAATATAGAAAAGTGATTGTCTTAAACGGCAAAATGATCAGCAGCAGGAGTTTCACAAACCCTGACTTGAGAATAAAAATAAAAATCACAAAATCTGTACTTCTATTATAATGTTTATTCTGATAAAAAGGCCAAAGTGCACTAATCCAAATGAGACGAACATAAAGCAAACCTCATGCGTGCATTAAGAACTATAGGATTTGATTGGAAAATATATTGCAGTATGTCACTGGGGCACAAGCACTTTTTGTAAACCACTATTTCTAAGTCAGCATGGGATTAATATATTCAAATAAAAAGAAAATCCAATTTAAAATAACTTAAGAAAAAGATCAGTGACATTTTAGAGCCTAGCATTAGCTAATGATTAATGGCATTTTACTATTAAAGACTGATTATGTCAGTAAGTGAACTAAAGTTCATCAGCGGTCAGTAAAATAAGATAAGCCTATTTTATCATTATATCAGCTATAGAGACTATAATAATAAGAGCGTGTGTATTACACACGGTTTTATACAGTTGCATAGAAAAATATTAGATGCTTAATAGGATGAAAAAATATATTTGTTGTATTTTATAATTAAGTTGAATAGCAGGGTTACTAGCCTTGCAAATATTGTCAGTCTTTTACCACTTTATTTGAGATACTCAAACAGGACAAACTTCTCATATGATGGTTGGGTAAAAAAATAATTTAAAATAATAACTATTATTATTATCATCATCATTCTCTTTTGTCTTTCTCCTTTTCAAGTACTGAGAAAAAGGCTCAACAATAAATAATAATTAAGAGTTGCTCTGTCAGTCAAGAAACAAGCTCCTCATGTAAGGAAAACATAATTCATGGATGCACTCATAAACTGACACTTCTCATGTGTTGTTTGAGAAACTCCTCTGAAATGTCTAGATTTTTTGGACATTTTTTATTGTTCTCCATCCCATCTCTCTCCCCCTCCTCCCCTGAGAGACTGACGTTACTGCTGAGACCACCCAGGTGTTCGACTGAGTCATACTTTCCAAGATCGGAGATGATGGTCTGGAAGCTGATGATGGAAAGAGAGTCTGAACCAGATCTGGTCACCTCAGCTCTTCCCATGTCCACCCACCTGGAGTTTTGATGCGTCTCCACCCACTCTTTGGTATTAGTCACGCCTTCTTTCCCATCCACCCAATCGCTTGGTCTCGGGTAGCCTCCACAAGCTCCGCCTTCGGTAGCTGTGCTGCTGATTGCCTCTGCTCCTACAGGAGAGCTCCGCCCACCGCACGTTTTGATTGGTCCGTCCTTCGGTCGCTCCTGCTCCCTCTGGGCATGAATCTCCTCGCTGATTTGCTCCAGGTGGCGCAAGGTGTTGGAGTAGTCCAACTTGGCATTGGAAATATGATCCTCTAACTCTAAAATTTTTGACTTGTGCTCCTACAAAGACATTTTTTTGACTATGTTCAGTTCACATATTTTAACTGTGAATGGGGAATAGTAAATCTTAATCAACGATAGACCATATTAATCTAAATAAAAATTGTCATCTTTTACTCACCTTCATGTTGAGCTATGGCAACATTTTCATTGAGTAACAGTTTAAATTAGTTAAAAATGTGTTTGCTTGAATGAGGGTTATAATCATTAACTAAAACTATTAAAAATATTTCTGTTATTTGAAATAAAGTATAAATATTAGCTTAAAAACTGAAACTAAATGAAAATTAGCATTGCCTTGGCAATGCACTGAAATAACTTTGAGTTGAAGCTTAGTTTAAAATTATTAACTGGAAATAAATAATAAATAAAACTAACTAAAACTGAAATTAAAATAAATTAAACCAAAATAGCAATATTATTAATGACAAAAGCACATAACAAAATGACTAAAACTGGGTGAAAAAAAATATCATTACAATAAAATATAAAAATTAAGCAACACACCTATTTTAGATATTCAGAGGTCTTGGAATATTGCGCAAAAAGTCACTTATGGACTGCTTTTATGCATTTAAAAAAAATTAAAAAAATTTAAAAAGTAATATGGGTTTGGAAGTACATGAAGGCGAGTAAATGACCGGATTTTCATTTTTGTGTGTGTGTGTGTGTGTGTGTGTGTGTGTGTATATATATATATATATATATATATATATATATAACCAAATTCATTAAATTTTTGTAGGCATGGCCATATTTTTCAACACCAACACTATAAAGTGGGCAACAAATATTGGCATCCTTGGTAAATATGAGCAAAACTGACTATGAAAATTAGTTTTTTCCATTTTTCCTCTTAGTCTTTCATTCAAATTATTGTATTTGTAATCTGTAATTACAAAAATGTAATCTTCAAGTTAATATACACAAAAAAATAAATGTGGGATAAATTAAATGTTTTTTTCTCCAAAATATTTACACCACAATTATTGAGATGGTTCTCACTGCGGAACATGAAATCCACGGGGAGGAGTCGGATCCAGATCCAACTCCTCCCACCTTACATACACCTAAACCTAGCCAACTCCGCCCCCTGATCCCTAAACACACCCCTAATCCCTAAACCCAACCCTAATCCTACCCATCTCCACCCCTTGGATCTTGATCCGACTCCTCCCCGTGGATCTCATGTACTGCATTGAGGTGCTACTGCAATTATTGGCACCCCTACAAATTATATTCCAATTCATCTGGAATATTTTTAAGTTCAACTTGGTGATCAGGAATACATAAGTGTTAAGTCATGATGACGTGGATATGAAGATATGAAGTGACAATTCCTATATCCATCACTGTGGGAAAGACCAGTATTGATGCGTGATAAAAGGTTGTTGAGCTGGACAAATCATGAAATAGCTATACTAGTTTAATTGTCGAAATACTCATTTCTGCTGTTGTAGAACATAGCAGTCCCCTGACTCAAACCTGTTGGATGAGCTGAAGAAAAGAGTCCACGAGCATGGACCTCTGAATCTGAAGGATCTGGAGAGATTCTGTATGGAGGAATGTTCTCAGATCTCTTGCATATATTTATCAACTTTATTGCGCATTATAAGAGAAGATCCATAGCTGTCATCTTGGTAAAGAGAGGTTGCACAAAGAATTAAATGATTGGGTGCCGCTAATTGTACATATATTACGGGGGGAAAAAAATGTTCTATGAAAAGAATTTCTTTCTTGTTTGACTTTAATTAAAGCTTAGATTTTTGTGAATATCTTGAATGAAAAACTAAGGATAAATTGCAAAAATAAGTTTTCACAGTCAGTTTTTGCTCATATTTACCAAGGCTGCCAATATTTGTGGAGCCCACTGTACAACTGTAATGAGATCGCAACACACCTCTAGAATGTCATTGAACTGAGCCTTAAGCTCGAAGTAAGACTTGGACTTCATGATGGATCTCTTCAGTGACTTCTGCAGCTCCTGCACGCGGGCTTCGGCCTCCTGACACAGCTGGGTGACACGCATGTGCTCGCGTTCACTCTTCATGCGGTCCTCCTCCGCCTCGTTCACCTGGACACCCCAGAAAAAGATTCTATGGGTCATATGGGGGGTTAATTGTGCATTTGTTACATCCTGTTATGTACATAAACAGGCTTTTGTTTGTGCAATGAGCACATGCTTGTTATTTAAGGCATGAAAATTACAAATATATATATACACATTTATGCATTTGGCAGACGCTTTTATCCAAAGCGACTTACATTGCATTTCAAGGTACACATTTATATTCTTATCAGTTCTTGCTTTCCCTGGGAATCGAACCGATGACCTTGGCGTTGCAAGCTACAGGAAGGCTTGTACAGGTAGGTGTGTGTGTTTGTGTGTGTGTGTGTATTTATATATATATATATATACACACACACACACACACACACACTCACCTAAAGGATTATTAGGAACACCTGTTCAATTTCTCATCTAATCAACCAATCACATGGCAGTTGCTTCAATGCATTTCGGGGTGTGGTCCTGGTCAAGACAAACTCCTGAACTCTAAAATGTCAGAATGAGAAAGAAAGGTGATTTAAGCAATTTTGAGTGTGGCATGGTTGGTGGTGCCAGACGGGCCGGTCTGAGTATTTCACAATCTGCTCAGTTACTGGGATTTTCACGCACAACCATTTCTAGGGTTTACAAAGAATGGTGTGAAAAGGGAAAAACATCCAGTATGCGGCAGTCCTGTTGGCGAAAATGCCATGTTGATGCTAGAGGTCAGAGGAGAATGGGCCGACTGATTCAAGCTGATAGAAGAGCAACTTTGACTGAAATAACCACTCGTTACAACCGAGGTATGCAGCAAAGCATTTGTGAAGCCACAACACGCACAACCTTGAGGCGGATGGGCTACAACAGCAGAAGACCCCACCGGGTACCACTCATCTCCACTACAAATAGGAAAAAGAGGCTACAATTTGCAAGCGCTCACCAAAATTGGACAGTTGAAGACTGGAAAAATGTTGCCTGGTCTGATGAGTCTCGATTTCTGTTGAGACCTTCAGATGGTAGAGTCAGAATTTAGCGTAAACAGAATGAGAACATGGATCCATCATGCCTTGTTACCACTTTGCAGGCTGGTGGTGATGGTGTAATGGTGTGGGGGATGTTTTCTTGGCACACTTTAGGCCCCTTAGTGCCAATTGGCCAACGTTTAAATGCCACGCCCTACCTGAACATTGTTTCTGAACATGTCCATCCCTTTATGGCCACCATGTACCCATCCTCTGATGGCTTCTTTCAGAAGGATAATGCACCATGTCACAAAGCTCGAATCATTTCAAATTAGTTTTTTGAAACATGACAATGAGTTCACTGTACTAAAATGGCCCCCACAGTCACCAGATCTCAACCCAATAGAGCATCTTTGGGATGTGGTTGAACGGGAGCTTCGTGCCCTGGATGTGCATCCCACAAATCTCCATCAACTGCAAGATGCTATCCTATCAATATGGGCCAACATTTCTAAAGAATGCTTTCAGCACCTTGTTGAATCAATGCCACGTAGAATTAAGGCAGTTCTGAAGGCGAAAGGGGGTCAAACACAGTATTAGTATTGTGTTCCTAATAATCCTTTAGGTGAGTGTACATTCATATATATAAATATATGTATACACACACACACACACGTATGTACTTGCAAAATTATGCAGAATGCCATTATGATACATGACTCTGTCAAGTCGGCATCCTCAAAGTCTGAAAACAAGCTCAAAGTTAACTGCTTGATACCACTTGATAAGAGAAGCTGAGGGAAAGTGGCTTACCTTTGAGGTAGCATGATTCAACATCTCTTGCCAGGTTGGATCCAGCGTCTTGACTGCAGTGAGACCCTGTTCAGCCACATGGACCATCTCTCGAGCAGCCGAGTGCATTGACACCGCTCTCTCAAAGCGAAGCGCGGCTTTCTGGGTCTCCTGCTGGGCCTAAGAAGAGTGAAACCAATCATATTGTATTGAAGAGACAATAGGATTTTATCAGGTGAAGGTTGTGAGGATAGCCTTTTCCGGAAGGCTAAACAGAGAGTGTGTGCCCGGCTACCTCCTTTGCTTTCCTGCGTGCCTCATAGTAAGGCCTGGCCTTCTCGATGCAGGACCCCAGTTCTGAACTTTTTGCCTTGAGTTTAAGCACAGATTCATTCATTATCCTCCTGTGGCTGGACCGAAACTCCTGACAACAAAAATAGACGCATACCATTCACAACATGTTAATAATAAAATAAAGTGTGTGTATCAAGCAAGATCAATCGTTACTGTTAATCTTGTTTGGCATCCAAGAGAGAGAAAATCATAACTGTATCTGCATTACATAGGGTGGTTATTATAGGTAATTAAGACTTAAACCGTAAAATAAACATTTTTGTAACTTGAGATAAAAAAAAAATTGTTAACTGAAATAAAATGTAAAAAAATAGATAAACAATTTATTTCACTTAGTTGCAAAGGCAACATTTCCCATTTTCATTTAGTTTATCTTGATGTACTAAAACTGATCTAAAATTAATAAAAAAAACTATATAGACATATATAAAATATATAAAAAGTGCACATTAAATTACTAAAACTTTAACATTAAAATGAAAACAAACTATAAAAATAAAACCTAACTCAGAATATTAATAAAAACTATTATAGCATCTCAATGATACTAAAATAACACTGTGTTGCTTAATGTTTAATAATCAAACTAGGCTAGCAGCAGAAAGGTTGTCGAGTAAGTATAGTCCATTTAAAAACTGAGATTATAATCATGTACACTGAGTGTACTCGTTCTTGATTAAAAGTGTCAAGCTTTTAGTGCTGCAGTTCACTCTGACTTGGCCATAAAAAGCATATTTGTGAGAAATCAAGATCAATAAAAACATGACATGAAAATCAACCCATATCCATTTTGTTCTTCGTAACAAGAAGTTGTCGCATTCACATCTTAGCGTACACATTCTGACAGTCATCGGACAAATAGAATTACGGCCTGGAGATGATCAACTCATTGAAGAAAGTAAACAGATTGGTTTTTGGGGTGAGTAATAGAGTCCCATGAACTTGCAGCCGTGCACTGAAGACCATCATCCAAGGTCAGGATTTTTATTACACAAAACATACAGTTTTGGTTTGTTTTTTGCCAAACTCTATCGTATACCCCCAGAACACTAGGAATATACAGCCTTGTCGCATGGGACCAATCTGTGAAACTTTTGCTTGTTTTTTTAAAGCTTAATGCGGGTCAATATATGGATGAGCTGGACGATATATGGATGAGCATCAAAATGATGACTTTTTTTTTTTTAGGGTGAACTATGCCTTTCAAAGCACAAAACAGTTCCAAATGTCCCTGAAGTAAGGAACCATTTTTTCCCAAAAGCATTCTGAGCTTCCACATACTTGGAGTTCCAGTTCCATCTTGTTGATCTCCACACTGGCCTCATTCAGGCGCTCTAGTTCCTCCTAGACACAGAAACACAGCAGATGACAGTCAACCAACAGTTCATGATCTTCGTTGTTGATTTAAAGGTTTGTGGTTCAATACAAAATAAGGGTGATCCAGAAACCGAAGGTTTTTTGAGATTATAATAACTTCATTAGAATACATTTGGTAAAACTTTATAATGACAAACATTATTATTTTTATTATATAATGCCCAAAAAAGTGGTGATGGTGAATCTAGGAAGCAAAGGGAATATGAAAAATATATAATATAACAGGTGATTTTATGACATAATAATAATGAAAATAGTAATAATAAAGAAAAAACATGTTTATCTAAATTTTTGATTGATATTGCACATAGAAACAGAAATATCAAGAATTTTATGATTTACATAACGTTACATTCATAACTTAACGTCCACGAACTTCAAATCTGTTAAACATATAATATTTGTTAATTAATTAAGAGTTTGCTAAAGAGATACAACATATTTAATAGCTTGCTCGTGGACGGCTTGGTTTTGGATCAAAACGTTTCAAAAAAAATATTAATAAATAACTTAAAGGCAGGTTAAGGAAGAACTCCCCAAAAATACTTTTTTCCAAATTTGTTTAAACTTTCTTTATATATCAATGCATAATTAAAATGTAAGTAAGTACTCTGGAAAAGATTTTATAAAAATCGAGTGTCTGTAGTCCTCTCAGGACTGCAATCAACACAGCTCATTATTCCATTAACTCCCACCACCTCCCTTCTCGGCTCCTTCCAAAGCCACGCCCCCAAAACACATGAACGCGCGATCCCTGCCGTTCGCTCCATAGATATCATATACAGGTCCTTCTCAAAAAATTAGCATATTGTGATAAAGTTCATTATTTTCCATAATGTAATGATAAAAATTAAACTTTCATATATTTTAGATTTATTGCACACCAACTGAAATATTTCCGGTCTTTTATTGTTTTAATACTGATGGTTTTGGTTTTCAAAAAATTAGCATATTTCATCAGACCAATAAAAGAAGTGTTTTTAATACAAAAAAGTCAACCTTCAAATAATTATGTTCAGTTATGCACCCAATACTTGGTCGGGAATCCTTTTGCAGAAATGACTGCTTCAATGCGGCGTGGCATGGAGGCAATCAGCCTGTGGCACTGCTGAGGTGTTATGGAGGCCCAGGATGCTTCGATAGCGGCCTTAAGCTCATCCAGAGTGTTGGGTCTTGCGTCTCTCAACTTTCTCTTCACAATATCCCACAGATTCTCTATGGGGTTCAGGTCAGGAGAATTGGCAGGCCAATTGAGCACAGTAATACCATGGTCAGTAAACCATTTACCAGTGGTTTTGGCACTGTGAGCAGGTTCCAGGTCGTGAAAATGAAATCTTCATCTCCATAAAGCTTTTCAGCAGATGGAAGCATGAAGTGCTCCAAAATCTCCTGATAGCTAGCTGCATTGACCCTGCCCTTGATAAAACACAGTGCACTAACACCAGCAGCTGACATGGCACTCCAGACCATCACTGACTGTGGGTACTTGACACTGGACTTCAGGCATTTTGGCATTTCCTTCTCCCCAGTCTTCCTCCAGACTCTGGCACCTTGATTTCCGAACGACATGCAAAATTTGCTGCTGCTTCTCTGTAGCCCAGGTCAGGCGCTTCTGCCGCTGTTTCTGGTTCAAAAGTGGCTTGACCTGGGGAATGCGGCACCTGTAGCCCATTTCCTGCACACGCCTGTGCACGGTGGCTCTGGATGTTTCTACTCCAGACCAAGGTTATTTTCGTAAACGAAAACTGAAACTAAGACTAAAACTATTGGTCAAAAAAGATTTTCGTAAACTGAAATAAAATTAAAAATTCATAATAAATGAAAAACTAAAACGAAACTAACAACAGTTACTGAAAAACGCGATTAACCGCTGTCCTGCTGTGAAGCGCTCAATGAAGGACCGTAACGTAGAACACATGGCTAGTGCTAAGCGCTGTACATAAAGGATGCATCTGTTGCAGTGGAATGGGAAATAACACAAGGTAATAAGAGGCAAGTTGGACTTCTTTTAACTTGAGCGCAGCATTTTTAGAATGCCGTTTCATTCGCAAGACGCGGGTGCGACAGCAAAACAAGTTCGTCAAGCACAAAAAACCTTTAATGTTCTAGGCTACTATGTTTGAGATGTCATGTTTTCATGGAGGTTGACAGGCTGAAAGGTGCTGTTATTATCTTTGTTTTTATAAAACATTTACTGCTAATAATATCCACGTGGAGACATTTCCCCGCAATGTATGGAATACCAGGACATACACACAAACACACACACACACGCACTCTGATGCACTATCTTTGTGGGGACTCTTCATAGACGTAATGGTTTTTATACTGCACAAACTATTCTGTCTTCTTACACTAACCCGACCCCTAAACCTACCCATCACACAACTTTCTGCATTTTTACATTTACAAAAAATCTAATTTTGTATGATTTATAGCCTTGTGTACCTCAATGTGGGTCTCCACAGTGACACGAGTCCCCATGAGTCTGTGTGTATTCAGGTTTAAGTCCCCACCAGGATAGAAAAACATATAGGCAACACACTCACACACTGCATAGATACTTCATTATTCAATCACACTGGCTTCACAGCAGGTTGTGTTGGCTGTAGTCAGATTAATTGAGCCGGGTTTTTTTTTTTTTATGTACCAGTGGTCACTCTGCCACATTTACAGTTGAAAAAAAGTAAACTAGGCACGTTTAACAAGATTTCATCTTTAATATGAATTAGTTTGTCTGAATTTTTCATATTTTTTTCTTGTATACTTTTAAGTTCCATTTGTTTGGTGCTTTGTTCAATCTCAAACTATTATTTTATTTTTATTATTAAGATGTCTTCTCAAGAGTTAACTGTAATCTGGGCAAACATTAAACTTTGCTGAAATTAATCGTCTCGCTTTGGTCTACACTGGAAGTGTTCTGTTTGCTCTGCTAAACTATAATTACTAAAACTAAAACTGAAACTAAATAAAATAAAAACTAAATAGAAATGTGTTTGCAAAATAAAAACTAACAAAACCATTAATAAAACTAACTAAAACTAAACTGAAATTTAAAGCAAATTTGAAAATGATATTAAAATAAAAACTAATTTAAAAAAGCAAAACTATAATAACCTTGCTCCAGACTCAGTCCACTGCTTCCGCAGGTCCCCCAAGGTCTGGAATCGGTCCTTCTCCACAATCTTCCTCAGGTTCCGGTCACCTCTTCTCGTTGTGCAGCGTTTTTTGCCAAACTTTTTCCTTCCCACAGACTTCCCACTGAGGTGCCTTGATACAGCACTCTGGGAACAGCCTATTTGTTCAGAAATTTCTTTCTGTGTCTTACTCTCTTGCTTGAGGGTGTCAATGATGGCCTTCTGGACAGCAGTCAGGTCGGCAGTCTAACCCATGATTGCGGTTTTGAGTAATGAAACAGGCTGGGAGTTTTTAAAAGCCTCAGGAATCTTTTGCAGGTGTTTAGAGTTAATTAGTTGATTCAGATGATTAGGTTAATAGCTCGTTTAGAGACCCTTTTCATGATATGCTAATTTTTTGAGACAGGAATTTTGGGTTTTCATGAGCTGTATGCCAAAATCATCAGTATTAAAACAATAAAATACCTGAAATATTTCAGTTGATGTGCAATGAATGTAAAATATATGAAAGTTTAATTTTTATCATTACATTATGGAAAATAATGAACTTTATTACAATATGCTAATTTTTTGAGAAGGACCTGTAGATGTCTATGGTCCGCTCAGCTGGAAGAGTCGGGCGCGTTTACTAGGGGTGGGCGATACTGCAAAATTCGGTATCGATCCGATACCAAGTAAATACAGGGCCAGTATCGCCGATATCGATACCGATACTTTTTAATTTTAAAAGCATGCACTTGAACTTACATGCACTTTCCTGTGCTAGAGCAGCGTGTCATGATTTATGAGGTGAATGCATCATTAATATGCTAAATCTGAATACGTTTTCATGACCACTAAATATACATAATGACCACATTGATATATAAAGACAGTTTAAACAAATTTGGAAAAAAGTATTTTGGGGATTTCTACCTACCCTGTCTTTAAATGAACAGTGTTGTATCAGAACTTTCACATGTCAGTTTACCTGTATTCTGGGATCCAGTTCCTCCTCGGTCTGTTTACCATGCTGTGAGTTTTCATCTGGACATGTTGATCTCTCGCAGTCTTTACTCTCCATCTCCGTTTCCTCGGATTCCCCATCAGCTTCTCTGCCGTCATCAGTCACCTCCGTCTCATTTCCTCCTCTCTCCTCCACTGAAGTTGCTCCTGAACCCGCAGGACTTTCACGCAAAGCCGCTGGATCCATTTACAGGCCTCCTCAGATATCCGAGATCAAATGTTGCCGAGTAACGAGGCGCAAACTATCCGATCGAAAGCGAAAATGAGAGGTAACTTAACGTTAACGTATTTTAAATGTCTTTGCCTTTCTTCATTTCTATGTTAGTTTAGCTTTCTCGCTACTGCAAATTACTATCAGAAAACAAATAACCCGGATTGACTAGTTTAAAAGTTCCATGAAAGGTAATATGGAGATTACATGACCAAAAATCGTCCAAAGGTCCATTCATTTGTCAAAAATTTACCCCATGGCTAACATCGCACTGCTTCCGACATTCAATAATTCGAAATGAGATACACAAGTGAGGTAAATAGAAAACGCGAAACCAACCCTTTTAGGACGTTCTGGGCTACTGTATTCAACGTTATGTAACATGCGTGTAACATAAAAGCGTGGGTGCGCATTTACGTATGTAATGAGTCTTTTGTGTGTGGCTAATAATAATCATTTTTATTTATTTTTATAAGAAATTAGGCATTAGATTAAATTTTACAAAACATTTATTTTCCTCTCAAAAATCCCAGTATAGAACACAAAACATAATCATGTGTTTTTCTCAACATAATCCAATCACAATGCTATGGACCATAACCATGATTTAATAATAAAGACAGTACACAGAAGGGAATCAAAACATCCTATATTTAAAGGCACTTAGACCAGTATTCACATTCGTTTTTTAAAATAAGTGTTACTTTTTTTACTCAAACCCTCATTTTCAGTATCTAAACAAATATACTTTGTGTGACAAATGTATAACTGGTCAGAATAAGATTTCAGTTTAATCTGTAAGTTTAATGAAGCGACTAATCAAAGTTCTCACGTAAATCCTAGTTGACATTATATATACAAATAATGAAACCTGAGGAAAACGTCTGAGTGATCAATTAATCTGTTATTGTCTTTGGTATCATATTATCTTCGTCCTGAAACCCTTCTGGAAGTTTTTCCATCATAAAGCAGCACAATGGGATTTTAAGACAATTACTCTCATGAATGATGTGAAGGGAATGATGGTAACAGATAACATGCTATATTATTTTCATGTATTTTGCACCTTAAAAAAATAAATCTTGTGAGGTAGGCACAGCCCACCTCAACTCCAGCTTGGATCATATTGACTCCAACCAGCAGGTGGAGCTAAATAGACTCTCTTTCCACGAAAAAGGAAACTAACTGCACCTCTATACCCAGCTCGTGGGACTCCCGACTTCAGGTCGTCCATTACGCCAAGACTGCGAGCGAATGTTTTAAAACGATCAGGACTAGAATACTGCACCCGAAATGGGCCAGACCCAGACAGTTTCCCACTCTGCAAATCTTCCACGGTGACAACCGGAGCACCGTAAACCTCCTTCTCAAAGCCCTCATCATATTTACTCTTTTCTAAATAAGACAGGTCCATTTTTGTAAAAGGCACAAATTCGGTATTGAGCTTGATGAAGCGGAGGTACTTGTCGTAAAACTGCCCCAAACTCACACCCTTCCTGCCGAATGTTAAAGTTCTGGAAATTTCTGGCCTGATGCAGGACCGGTCTCTGCGTTGATCAGGGTGCCGCATCCAGTCATCCCAAAATGAGGCCGGCCATTTTGGCTCAAGCTCTGCCCAGAGGTCCTTTGTGAGCATCCAGCCCAAGCCTGGGAAAAAATCTGTCCTGTATAACAGGCTCGCTTTTCCAGGGTCCACAAATCCTTCCCTGCCATTGTCATTCCAGGCAGACACGCACCACAGAGTTGGGTCTGATTTTAAAATTGGATGAAGCGATCTGAAGTACTCAAAAAAATCAGAGGCCACCTGGTGAAAAAAGATCGAACATACCATCAACAAAATAAAATGTGAATGGGATATTCTTAAAGGAATAAATTCACCCCCAAAATGATACACAAAAGGAGACATTCTGAACATTGTGCTGAAGCTTTCAAGCTTCAGAAAAAGGATGCAAAAAGCATCTATACAATTGGTATAATGTGGTCCCTACGGCTAAATGCCAAGTCTTCTGTAGTTAACCAATGGCTTCGTGTCAGAATCTGAGGAAATTTAGCTAATTATTCACTGAAAATCTTCTCCTCCAGTGAACTGATACTCTGAAAGATCTGACTGAAAAACCTTTCATCAAAGTTATACATGAATTTTGAACAATACCCATTCTTGTCTTAGGACAACTTTGATTAACTTTTTTCAGCCACTTCAAATGTTGACTACTGTATTATATATATATATATACACACATATACACACGAGTGTGTGTGAATATGACTTGGAGGTATATATAAACATACATAAATAAATTGTGCACACACATACAAAGCTATTTTATGACTTCACAAGATTTTAAATATAGCGCATGAGTCTTAGCAATCGTTTTCAAGATACTTTTTTATGCTTTTACGGTTTTATTGAAGCTTGAAAATGTCAGTCTCCTTTCGCTGTTATTGCATGGTTAAAAAAAAAGTATTAGTCTTAAAAAAAATTCCCCTCGTGTATCATCTTTGAATTTTGGATGAACTGTTCCTTTCATGACAGACTTTATACAAACAACATGCATTAAAAGGACGTTACCTCCAGATCATCCTCCACAAGGACAACCGTTGAGTACGAAAAGGCGTTGAAAACCTGGTTGAGCGCCCAACGGTAATGCCGCGAGATTTTGTAGTAACCCTGGAACTTCTTATGCTGTGTGGGTACTGAGATATCTGAAAGATCAGGCTGTTTGATATGGGTCAGCTGACTGCCATACGAGGCGATCACATCAGATGTTTCTGCGTGTCCGCAGTCCTGGCTCACTATGATTGGGTAGAGCTCGGCCGACGGTCGGTACTCAATGAGTTTGTCAAGACAGCGTTTCACTGTCACACGATTACAGGCAATGACTAAAATAGGGATGACCACCGGAGATGAATGTTCTACATTTTGATTAGCAGCTGTCACACCGCCTTTGTTCTCCCAAACTGACCACTGGTTCTGGATTTGCAATAGGATCTTCCTCTGCGATTCAAGTTCAGCTTCAAATGCATCGGCTACGCGCATCACCTCATTCATTATATTTGCGAACTTGCCTCCTCCGGCTCCGTCCCCAGTGTTACCAGGTTCCCCATGGCTGTCCAGAGACCCTTGACTGGAAGGGCGTCTCATGAAGACAAAAATAAGAATGACATTCCAAGCTACAAATATGAAAGCACCAAAAATGATAAGAGAACTTCTCTTGGGGAGCATGGCCAGATGCGTGATGGGACAGAGAATTCAGGAAGGAAGAAATGGATGGAGATATAAAGCGGGCATTTAGAACAGGAAGGTTTGATGGATGGATGGCCAAGAAGAGTCTTGTAGATCTTTGAATTATTTTTTCACATGCTTCGCATGATATTTTTTCGGTCAGTTGTTACAGAAATTTGCAACATTAAACTAACAGAAGGTGAAAATAAGACATATTCCAGGTTTCAGGATTGTGATATAGATGTTACGGTCCAAAGTGGCACGGTGACTTTCAGCAGAGCCTGTAAAATAAGCAAGATAAACAGAGAAAAGCTCACATGTAATGTTTGCAAATTGTTGTGAATCAATATATTAAATTCAAGTTTTACGACCAAACAGCTGAGAAAGCTTCAGTATTTTTCTCATTTAAATCCCTTTTGCATACGTGCAAGTGTGAATGTTACAAACTACAGATTAGAATGGAAAAAAAGTCCACTTCTTTTGCATTTCACTGGTGCACAATTTGAGTGGATTTGTTCTGTGTACATAAAAACATTTAATTTAATGCAAAACACTTAATTTAGTCAATAAGGTCTATCTTTTTTATACAGTTATGTGTTGCATGGGTTTTATTTAAAACGTGGTACATTTTCACCTTCAACACATTATTCACTGAAATCTCAAATGACATGTGGTACACGTTATTTTAGTATCACTAAGATATAGGTATTAATAATATTTTAAATTTGTATTATTTTCAAATATTTATACGGTTTTAATTTTAGTTTAATTTGTGATCTGTGTTTTTGTCATTTTTATTAGTGAGTTTTAAGATATGTCTATGTACTTTATATTTTGGTTTTAGTTATTTTACTACATCGAGGTAAACTAAATGAAAATGAGAAAAGTTATCAGTGTTGTTCTGACAATCCATGCATTAGGGAATTTGATATGAAGCCGTGACAGTGGTGTCCTGCAGTGTTTATTATTATACACTGTTTTATGATTTCATATTAATTGGGAGACTACATCACATATTTGTACTTCAAAATCTGTTATTTAACTTGCAACTAATTTGCACGACTGCTACTTAATTTACATAATTTAAAATAAATATATAAATAGCTAACGTGTTATTTAAAATGATGGGAAAGAAATTGTGACTTAAGAGCATAACGTATTTGTCAACTACATTAGGAGAATTTCTCATGATTATTACACCTTGAAATTATACTAAGATCAGTTTCAAAATGCATTAAAGTTATTGTCAAATTAGTCACTGTTATTGATTGAAAATGTATTTCGAAATGTACCTTCCTATTGTACAGTATGTGCAAATACGGTAGCGCAACATTATCAAACAGAATCGTCCGTCGATCAATAATCTCACCTGTAGCTCATCCAGAACTCCCTCAACCACAACCGCCTAATTTAACAGTAAATAAACCAACCTGTGTATCACCCATGAGAGATGAGTTTAAGCAACACAATGATGAGTAAAAAATGCCAACATATCTGACTTACTCGAGTCAACGCGCGCTCATACTCTGTCATGTTTCCCGTCTGCCTGTACACTCATATTTCCGTCGCTTCAAAGATTATGTCCAATTTCAACTAATCCAAGTCATTTATTTGAATCTGTTGTGGATTAGACGTTGAATAATCCCTAATTTGAAGCGCCGTAAACTTCCTTAGCGTGTACCCTTCAAGCTTCGCTCAAGAATGTAGAGTTCTTGACTTGACTTCCGGGTGGCGTCATTTTTAGGAAGTCCCTCCCCCTCCTGTGTTTACCTTAATGAAGAGATACGTGTACATAAAACGTATTTCCTTTGTGTCCATGAAAGGTGAAAGGTTAGAGAAAAGGTTTCGACCTCTGGATATACGTGGCTGTATGAGGCGTCGTCGTTTTTATGCTGATCCCGCGAAATTTATTAGCAGTGACTGAGGATCTTATTACAAGAGCAACCAGAGGTGGAAAACAGGTGGCCTCCTCAATTAGGAAAGCATATGTGCCGGACAAAAATCAGTGCTTGTGAATTTTTGTAAATCATGGAATCGTCCGACAGTCACTGTAAACCTGGATATATAAACTGTGATGTGATATGGAGTAATATAAATCTAATAAAAATAACTCCCCTGTTAGTGTAGCCTATATTTGTACACAAAAAATGGCATTGTTGAAGGATTGATATATATATATATATATATATATATATATATATATATATATATATATATATATGCAATACATTTGTATTGCATTTGTATGGTCTTGTTTCAAGAGAGAATGGAGTCATCTGAGACAAAACATTTAGTCTTGTTTTCTTAATAATTAACTTTCATATTGCTTAATAGTTATACACATATTTAAAAAGCATGTTGTGACTCTTATAAACAAAGTTTGCTACAATCTTGTCAGCACAGTCTCACAATCATCCTTCCGGAAAAAATTACAGGAGCAAAAATGCTATTTCAATTAATATCAGCACACTAACAAGTGTTAACACGTGGCCTATTTATTAATAGACAAACATGCACACTGTAAAAAAAAAATTATGATCAATAAGTTATGACAACATATGTTATTACATTGATTTAACTCATCAAAATAAGTTAAAAAATAATTTATAAGTAATACAATATTCAACTTATTCAAGTCAGTTTAATGTAATTTAAGTTTAAATGACTTAAACATCCAAGTTGATTGTACTTTAAAAAAAAAAAGTAACTTTTTTTTTACAGCATCAGGTACCTGATCATAAAGGCTGCTCATAGACAGCAGTTTGGTAATATAACTGCTTTATCCTTAATGGAAAATTATGGTACAAAAACAGTGTCAAAGGTATAAATTGTATAAAACACTGCAGTATATTCCACAAAGCTGAAGTGCATGAAAGAACATATCTATCTATCTATCTATCTATCTATCTATCATGGGTATGAAAGTGCATTTGTGTGAAGTGTGTCATGTGATCTATAGCAGAAGACTCATTCCCCAGGTTCAGCTCCTTGATCTTCATGATGTTCAGAGGTGCATTTGACACACCCACTCAACTTATCACACTACAAAAGAAGAAGATAGTATTATTAGGCCATCATCGTTGCATAAAGCATGCTAAAAGCAGTAATTTCTTAAACTCTTGTAGCCTATATAATTCATTAAAATATTGCTTATGCAGCAGAAACCTCTTTATTGAACCTCATTCAACAGTCAATAATTGTATTTAGCAAAATCCTCCTTTATTCTGAATTATGAATAGCATGTCATCATGTGTTATCTGGAGATTTATTTATAAGTTAGAATTGAATTGATTGTACATTTAGGGTAAAAGCACTGAGGTCAGTTATGTAATGGCCTAATATGTCACCATTCTTTTGTGTATTAGTGATGCTGTAAAACTATCAAAGTATATTTAATATAGTATAAAATAATATATAAAGAGTATATTATATAATAGTAACCTATAATAATCATCTGTTCTGTACAGAATTATAAGTAAAAAAAGGTTTGACTTGTGACCTTTTCAAACCACATTAGAGTTGACTTACATCCGGTTGAAGCTGGTTCATCCTGCAGATTCCAGGTTGCGCCCGCACACTGTCTGACACTGCAGTTGTAAAATATATCAGTTTATCCTTTAAAGACCACAATAAGCCATGAAAAAACAACTCATTCACATTACTGCTGTTCAGCTTGCTTATACTCTGAGCGCAAACTACACAAACACACAAAGTCCATGGATTATCCAAGTTTAGTTTTCGTAAACGCGTGCCATCCAGTCGAAGAACCAGGTTGGTTTTGGCAAAACCATAGTCCGACATAACTTTCGTCTTTGCACCGGATGCTTTCATAGTTAACATTATGTTGTCAAACTTTGGAGAGTTTTTGAGCAGATGATCTTTGGATTCAAATGATTTTCCTGAACAGGACGTTTCAACCCGCGCTGTAACGGACAGAACCCCGGGTATATCCACTCGCTCCCTGTGAAACACGAATCCCCAAAGAGAGCGAAAGTAAGATCTGACCGAATCTCCACCTGTCCTTCCGAGCCCGTAGACTGACGCTGGAGACCGCTTCTTGTTGGCCTGTTTTCGGGCGAGGATATTCCCCTGACACCGGAGGACAGCCGACAGGGCTGAGGCAGAGGGTGTCGAAGCCATCGCAGACTTTCTTTTGGGACTCTTGTGATCCTTTGAAATGCAGTCCTTGTCAATATTTCCCAGTAAAATCACTTTTTGATGTCGATAAGGGTTAAGAGACCCCTGAGCACGAATCTGACTTTGAATGACTCAATGTAGGCTATAAAGTGTTATACAGGGCTTGCGTCAGATAGGGGTGTTGGTTATTCAACTTGTGGGCAATATCGTGTTCTTTACATGCCCCCCTCGTGTACACAGTGTGCTAGTTATGGGCTACAGCTATTTTAAAAGGAGGATACTAACTATAATTATTAAGAAAATCAATCTACCCAAGTTCTCTTATTTTAAGACGTAGCCTACCTCTAGCACAAGTAGTAGACAGTGAAGTGGAAAGAATATATTACAATATTGTGTTATATCATACTCCCGAAAAACGAATTGCGTTACTAACTTTTATGGAAAGTAATGAGTTACGTTACTTTTGCGTTACTTTTTCTCACCTGGGCTGGCTTGCTTTTTTTGTTTTTTAATAACAACGAAAAATATCTAATTTTGCCAAATGCAAATTTGCCCCTTCTAAAACGCAAATTCACAACTTTCAGATGTTCTGGCATTCTGGATTGAAGATGTCTAATTATTGTTTAATGTTTTAATGTTTGATGTTAATTATTGCAGGTTTGTGTAATATTCTGAGTTTGCATCTCACTGTTTATTAATTTTGAGTAATACTGAAACAGATTTTGCAAGTGAGGTAAGTAAATGCTTGTTCACATTTAGAACTAAAATCATCATGTTTACACAGCGTACGCAACGCCTCTGAACTTACGATTTCTCTCAACATTGGAACAGGAGACTTGTCAGTCAATAAATGAGAAAAACAAAGTAACTTGCCCTACTTTTTTTACCTCAGATATTTTGTTGTAAATTTAAAAGTAATGCGTTACTTTACTACCTGAAAAAAGTAATCTGATTACGTAACTTAAGTAACTTGTAATGCGTTACACCCAACACTGCAAATAGATATCTATAATTTTTTAATAAACTTTTTTTCCCACCTTGTTTACCATGAAAACCCTTATTATGTAAAAAGAAATGTATATGTTTTAATAGATGAGAAAGGCCAGAACCCACCACACCCCTAACCTGCTTACACAGACCATTTATAGAGCAAAAATTGAATGGGCCTCTTGACCTATATTAAAAACATAGCCTACTCATATGAACTTGACTGACTGACAGATACTGGCTGTGTTGTATAAATAAACATTTGTGCCTTTGCACATTTATGAGGACATAATGTCCCATTTATTCTATATTTTAAACTGTCCAGAGGACAATTGGAAAAGATTTTAGAAGAATAAAATCAGTATTCTTAAACAGTCTAAAACTGTAACTTGTGAATGCAGTGTACAGAATGTACACTGGAGGGCATCTGAGCTCACATTTTGATGGTTACCTAGTATGTAGGAAATAGAGATTTACTCTGTATAATGTGACACAGAACGCCTAGGGAAACTGACTATTTTGCGGCGCAACATATATATTAGTATCCTATTGTCCAACAGTGATAGAGATAATTTGCGAGTCTGACTGGATGCGTGGCACAGTCATCAATAAAATATACCTGGAATGTTTTGTCCTCGTTTTTGTCCTTTTTAGTTTGTTATTCTAACACTTTATTGGTTACTTGGATTTTATTTTTGTTTTGCTGTTTTTACTCTACTATCCAAACAGACATCACTTTTATCTGCTGCATTGTAATTTTCTTGTATATGGAATTATATCTTTAACTAGTTTTAACCCTTATTTATGAAACCAAAGTCCTACTGACACATCCGTTCCAATGTGCTTGGAAAATATTAGTATGTTTATGCTTCATTTAAGGCATTAGAAGGTGACGTGTGAGTGAAAGCCACATTGTGAAAGCCATTGAGTATCAAGTTTAATATTATTCTAAAGCAGATGTTTTCTGATTGCTGCATTGGTTATGTTTCTGGTCATTTTCTTTTTTTTATTGTTAAACTTATAGTTATAGGTTTGATTGATAAAAATATAAGTATATACTATACTAGTTATTTATTTTGTTGACACAAAAAAAATGTTTTTAGAGTGCATATTATCACTCAACCAGAAAATAGTCTAAAATGTTTATTATTTTCCACTTTTTTGCCTCTCCCCATTTGTGCAAATGAATAAAAAACTATGACATACATTATAATTATACATATAAGAGTGTATTATTTACATTATGTGCAGCATAATTCAAAGAACTAAACATTTCTAATAAATGTCTTTCCAACATGAGAAAGAACATTTATGAGCTTACATTTGTGTTGTCATGTACATTTTCAGACTGATATTGTTTGCATTGGTGAGTTGTCACATTTTTGTCTTTCCACGCCAATACCACAAACCATATAGATACAATATATATAGTACTTCTAGACAAACAGTACCTTATAGTACTTTAAAAAACATAATTCTTCATAAAAATAAAGTTGGATAGTAATATTGTGCAATAGTATTATTATTTAATATCCAGCCCTTTAAAAAAAAAAACTACATTGATTCAGTTTTAAAAATTCATCACTGGTCAGATAGACGTCATCATTGCCCCTTGTTCTTACAGACCTTTGTATAGTAATGTCTCAGTCTGTGTAAAATATGTCCATGCTCAACAACCTTCAGTGTATGATAATATGTTCAAGTTTTTCCAGTTCATTCCAATCAAGCCTGTCTGAAGCTTCTCACACAAAAGCAAACAAAAAATGCAGTGTTGTTCAATGCAACAGGCTCCACTAAGAATCTAGCTTGTTTGCTTTGCCCGTCATCCTTCTTGTTTTCATCATCCCGGTGTGCCTGGAGTAGTTTGGTTTAGGGTTGGTCTATTATGCACAAAGGGCATCACCACAAAGGTGAAGATGCCGACCAGCATAAGAGCCACAGTGATTATGATAATGGCTCCAAGTACAGTATAATAGCACTGATTGGAATACATTAACCTTCTCATGCGACCCCTCATCCTGCTGGGCGGTCTTCCCACGTCGATCATAGTCGCCTGGCCCAGACCTTCCTCCATGACTCCAAGTGGGTTATTACCGGCCTGCTCCTCTTTCTTCTTTAACACCGGCAGGTTTAAGCTGCTCTTAATAAAGCTGTTTGGTGGGGGATTCTTAAGGACGAGTTTGCCCTTGCTGCGTTTAAAGCGCACGGAAAGCGCCCTTTGCATGTCGGCCGGAAGTTTCCGGAAGATGTCTTCGTTATTTCCCAGGTGAGGCAGATCTCGGCCGTGTCGGATTACCGTCAGCTCCCGACAGATGGGGCAAATCAGCATCTTGATCTCGGGAGAACTGACGTTGATGCGTGCCAGGCATTCCAGGCAGAACGTGTGTCCGCAGGAAAGTAACTTGGGAGTCTTGAAGACGTTGTCGAAGCTGCAGAAGCACACAATGCACTCGGTGTCTTCCAGGTCGTCAGTGGGTTGCTCCGTCTTGTGGTGTCCAGGCTCGTGGTCGCAATCTCGCCTCCCTCTCTCCTCGCTCCGACCCCGTTGTTGCTTTACGCCCTCCTTCCTGTCCCGTTCTCTACCCCGGCTACCTTCACCACGCCGGTTTTCCGCTTCATTGCTGCGGCTTCTCCTAAGAGGCTTGTCGGGCTTCTGTCGTCGCTCTGAAGTTCCCAGGTTGAAGCTGCCCTTGCTTGTCGGCTTGACATTGGGCCCTTTTTTGCTGCCCTGGGGTTTCTCTTTGCCGTCACTCATTGTGTAGAGCTTTAGATCCACAGGAGCGGATTAAGAGAAAATTGAAGAGTTGTAGAGAAAAGCCTGCAAGGGGACATGAAGCAATACTCAATCAGTCTAGATTACAAATACAATCGATGAAATTTACATTCAACAGGCACATGATTTCAAAAAGTGCTGCATGAGACATGACCTTGTACAAGAACGAACTCAGGTTGCCAAAGTGCAGAGCTATGCAACTCAAAGGTGGAGATCATAAACTGAAATTTGCCATTAGCAGTCAAGTGTGATGAGAACATTGCTTGTTACAGTGGTTATTGCTTGCTTTTCTTTGTATTCTATTATAGGCCTTGACTGGCCTTGAGTTTCCTCCATCTTTCTTATTTGAAATCAACCCATATAAACCTAAATTTCTAAGGCCTCTAAATGATCAACATGATCAAACCTTTGCTAAAAAAAACATGTAGTGCACAACGTGCTTCCATGTCATCTCATTGATAGTTTATCCTTTTCCCTTTTAGTATCATTCTAAAAACGTCCTCTTCAGGTTGTGGTTCACATGTCTTTTTGCTTTGAAATCTTGAATGATTTTTGTAAAGTAAGCGTAAGAATAACTTTTATATTATTAGTAATATTTCACTTGCTTATTTGTACATCTTTCATTTCATCTCTCAATTCATTTGACGTTTTGGCCATATACATTTAAGAAACTGCACCAAATGCCAAATTGACAATAATGGCAATAAAATGTTGTTGTTTTTTCTTCCTCAAGTTAAAGTGAGCTCCATATTCTCACTATATGAGCCATAAAAGCATAAGTATGATACAAAACAAAAAACACATATGCAATTTAAAGGTTCAATAAAATTTTCCATTTAAAAAATTAGATTTTTCAGACGATTTGTCAGGCTTTACAGGGTTTACATAATTATCTAGAGTTATCTTGTTCCATGTTTTACAATGTTCATGTGATCTTGGGTTAGTAATTAACACAATGAACAATTGTAAACCTCAGGCTACCATTCTTATTTGCATATTTATGAGGTTGATAACATCTCAGCGAATATGGCCTGGTCAATCTGTTTGTAAATTGCTAAAATAATAGTCATCACCCCAGCAAAGCACAGGGTTGCCAGGTTTGTTTAAAAAAAACAGCCCGAGTACTGAGGTATTTTATGAACGTACGTCGCTAAACACGCTGTTGTATTGTAGAACCATATTGTTTTACATTCCATTGCCACCACAATTAAAGCCATAACCAAGGGATAACGTGCTAACCAACTTTCAAATTGACAAGGTTTTTCAAATTAACCCAGAATTAGTGTGTAAATCCCATAAGAGTGTTGACCTAAACTCAAAATCTGACTGTACAGGAATGCCAACCAGAATATCAAGTTTTTACAAGAAGGTGCAGATCCCAGTTTCATTCTGTTTGCTTATAGTTAAGCTTTAACTGTGAAACAAGTCAGGAAACTCATGAAAAAAATAAGGAATGTCTACAGCAAACAATTACATTATAGAATGTGATATTATGAACATGTAAAATCCAGGTTGAGTTTAGTTGTTCAGTAATCAAATTAGCCCGTGTTTTTGCACTCAATTCTATCTATAAAGGTAATACCAACTGGCCACAATCAAAACCTTTATTTTTAGGAGTATTAACTTTGAGCAGAAAGCAGAACTAGTTATTTTTCCAGAACAATTAATATTTGGACTAAATGACTTCCCAAATTAAAAGCCCACATTCACAGGTTTGGCACAAACCAGATCAAGTCAGTTCAGACCTGTCACTTAACTATGACAATAACACACCCTTCATTTAAGATCAAGGCTAGTTGTCACACTTTTTACGCAAGTGAATTTCATGACTGTTTGTCCAGGTTTGTTTGTTAAAGTCAGTTCCTTAAGGATTAAAAAGGCTTTTAAAAAAAGGCCTTTTCACCATTGTTTCCCCAAAAAATTAACAGAGAAGACTTGATTTGCTTAACATTGCAATATGTGGGGCATTTTGTCACACTTGAATAATAAAATTAAGTAGCATTTTTAAACAAATTACAAAATAAAACATAGAACGTGTGACAAATGCATGCAAAATATTAGCAAAAATATGAATTTTAGTTTGGAGGACAGAATTCACACAAAAAAATCTAATTCAAGAGGGTTTTGAGCTAGTTGTATTTCTTTTTAGTCTTTTAACTGCTAAAAATATGAAATATTCCACAGATGACAGAATGTGTTTAGTAGATTGTGTACATGTTTTTCAGCAAAGTTTTGATTGTGTTGATAATTTAGAGGCCTTAGAAATTTGAGGATCAAACATGTTACAGTATAGGCTTTATAGAGTTGAGAATGACCCTTGGTCAATACACAAAACTACAATCAGAGAGAACATATATTTGTGTAATTGGACTGTTGACTCAAAACCTTATTTTTAATAGCCATGTGACAACACTGTAAAAATAGTTGCTGCCTTATATTTTTAAGTACAATCAACTTGATTATTTAAGTCAATTAAACTAACTTAAAATAGTCTAATCTTGTATAACAATTTGTTTTTAAAAATTGCTTATCTTATTTTGACGAGTTAAAGCAATGTAAAAACATTTGTTGACATAACTTATTGATCGTATCTTCTTTTTTTTTTTACAGTAAATTAGCCCCAATCTCCATGTTGGACCTGCATTTTATAAGTTAAAATCACAAAAAGTATTTCTAAAAACTTGCAATCTACCTATGAGCTGAAGAGCAGTTGAACACAGATGTTAGGTGCCCCTGAAGTTTGCCTGGCTCCAGAAGCACATATTCCAGTCTAAGTGTGCATCCAACAACGCAACGTGAAAGGTGTGCAATCCAGTCCTTTCTGTCTTCCTCAAAACCTATCACTACAGTTTTTATCATCCGTTTGTTAACGCAAGCAACGTATCTCCACCTCTTCAGCATGTTTATCTCTCCCCCTCCCGCCTTCCTTCGTTTTACCCTGTCATACCTGTTAAACTTGTCCAGTTGCCATTTACTCCCGTTTGAATGAGAGGAATCCACTGACTAATACTTGTGCTTTATTTTTCTGACCTTATGAAACTTAATCCACCAAGTGTGCTTCTCAATGCTCTAAATATCAAAATGTCACGTTTGTTCATGATAAACTCACAGCCACGATGCAAACGCTGCCAGGATGTTGCTATGCAGTTGGTAGGGTGTTCTGGGTGGTGGCTAGGTTACTTATTAGTCCAAGCCAAAAAAAACAAACAAAAAAACAACAAAAAACAAAGTGTCATCGAAAAACTTGTATTGTACTCCAGGACATATAACCGGAAATTTACACCATTTAGATAGAAGCAATACTGAAGTTTAAGATCACAGGAAGTCGCTGATAAATTGTGACCCTTAATGCTATTCACACACACACACACACACACACACTCATAAAAGCACTATCCCATTCCAGCATGCAGAAATTTTGTGTTATAAAGGTTGATTATAATTGTTGTGGTGTGAATCAATTCACTTTATCACACATAGCCATTGTACCTGTAGGCTACTTTTATCCCTGATTAAGTGTTGTTAAGACACTATTGCCACCATTGTTTCCCAGTAAGATAGAAGACCAGAAATGCAATTTCTAGATGACTGGATAAGCCGTATGCAAAATTCACAGGGCTGCACTTGGAGGATCAGATTTCCGGACTGTTTTTAGTAGAGGGCAGATGTAGCGGTTAATTGTAGTCGCTGGTAGGTTTGAACAATGCAAGGTGATCGCCTCAGATAAGTTACCAGTTTGCAAATGAAGGAAAACTAGCGTATTCTGACTGGTGTTTAGTACGTAGGAATTTTTGATTGTATGGTTTAAAAAAAAAAAACTTGAAATGCAGAGGGACTTTGATAAGGGGCCGTTCACACAACAGAACACACTATCATGGCAATATTCATAATATCTTACATTTTGGCAAATTGGTGGCTAATTCATTTGATTTCGCACACATCTCATTCGTATGTTTTTCAAACAATCTATTTACGTCCGGTTAGGGTTGGGGTAGATCTTTATGCTTTGTTTTTTAATCGTTACGCTCACATATCGCATCTTCTGCAGCATCTCACATGGCATGGCTCAACTAAAAATGTGGCACATTTCAAAAACATTTATAGAACTTAAAAAAGAATTAATTCCACTGCCCTGTCTCTTGTTTTTAAATGCAAAATCGTGTTCTGTGTGAATGCCCCCCTAAAGTTGTCGTGAAGCGGATAGTGCGATAGTTTCTTTCCCATTATGATGTAGGGTGAATTGCCCTAATGTGGGACACTGCCTAATGTAGGACACCTAAGGTCCAGTGTTTGTAGGTCCCCCATAAATACAAGAATGACAGTGAAACTATGGGTTAGACAAAGCTGTGGTGTCATGTGATCAAAATCACATGACCTATCAAATGTCCAATCATATTTGAGGGTGGAGCAATCATCAAACAGGAGACACCTTGTGTGAAAACCATATGAAGGTTAATGACATAGAGCTTTAACAAATTTGATGTTAAGGAGTTAAATAGATTTTAAACAAAGCAATCCTGCTATTTTTTAGCCTAATATGCTTATGAAATGTTTTTCCATCAAAAAGTAGTGTAACTTTATGTGTATAAACTATATATTTTATATTTTTTATCAAATTTCCTAGTGTCCCACATTTGGAAATGTGGTTTCCAAATCCGGGCCAGCATGATCAGCCTAATGTGGGACAGTACTTCAATGAGTCAAAAATGTGTGGTGGGGCATGGTTTAATTTTTGTTTTGTTTTAATTTTAATACAAATATTAATAATGTTTATATTAGACAAATCTTAACTAAAGAAAAAAATGTTTCACCTAAGGTATTGATGAAATGGAAACAGGATTTTCATTACCTTTTTTCAGATTCTGTGGTCAGATATGAATAAATATGTAATTCCTAATAAATAAGTCAAAGAAACTCACTTTAAAATAATAAATAGATATTATCCATGTAATGATTTTATCAGCAAGTTTAAAGAAGGGGTTTCTCCATTATGCTGTTTTTTGTAAAGTGGAAACAGAAACAATTGTAAATTTATTTTTTAGTTGTAATTATACCAAATTATTTTGGTCCGAAGTTTCTTTGTTTATTTGTTAGGTGTTTTAAAAATTCATCACTATAACTGATATAATGGTCTTGTTTATGGATTGTGATACTGGTTTACTGGAAATGGATAATATAACTAAAAATGTTGTTATTTTTTAATGTTTCATCCATTCATAACCAAGAAAATTACTAACTAAGATTTTAAAAAGAATCTAAAATAAAATAAGATAATACTATTCTACATGAAGCAATGTGATTTTTGGTCTTTTATCATAGATGTTTCAGTGTACCATATTGGGAACACAACTGTCACACATTAGGAAGCTGCAGATTTTCTCAGACAACTTGCAATAAGAGCGCTAATATGTCTATAATTTCTCTGATGAATGGGTTATCTGAATTTTCTTTGATTTGATTGGGACACATACTGGGGTTTTTAAAAAAGTATTGGGTGTGGATATCATTTTTTGGTTACACATCGCAATATGTCACAGAAGTCTGAAGTGCAAAAAATGTCCCACATTAGGGCAATTCACCCCATATCCGTGTTAAATGGCTTCTATAATGAGAAAAATGAAGGTGGGATCTTATTCCGTCTTTCGGGAATTGACTGGATCGTAGGAAGTGTGGTGTTGCAAATTATATGGATGCAGTTCTGAATGCCAGTTTGCAGTAAGTTGCGGAGGATATTTAGGCTATGTTAAAAAAAATCTAATTTTGTGCATATCCAGATTTTATCCATATGGGTTTTTTGAAGTCTGGACAGAAAATAAACCACATGAAATCTTATTTTTTCAAATCTGATTCAAACCATATTTGAAAGTGGTTTAAAATGCGTTCCTAATCAGATTTGTACAGAATTATGCATTTCAATGTCAACTCTATCACAGCAAAAATGAGTCTGCATCAGTCAGGTGGTACAAGTGAGAGCTCTAAGTTTTTTTTACATTCATTATTATTGTAATGTTATGTGCTTTGAGACATGAGGTAGTTTAACGCCGTCTCTCGTGCCGCTTTGTAGACTCTGCTGTGTGCGTTCGTGTGTTTTGAAGGAGGCGTGATTTTGGAGACGCTCTGAAAGGAGGCTGGGATCTTGTGCTTTCAAAGCTATCACGCTATTGCTAGCCTCTCTGAAATTGCCTATCCTGCCTTTAAATGGATTTCTGGTGAAAAACCTTTCTGTTGACATCGACAGTCAATTTGATTACTTTAGCTACTCATTGACTAACGGCTAATTTCAGCTGTTGTTTCTGTTCATCTGGGAGCTTCAGGGTAAAATTCAAATTACTGGAAAATATCAATCATTGACTGCTGGCTATATATTAAACTATATGGCACAAGAACTTTACAGGGGACAGAATTATGCTTTTCTATGGTAAATGTAAATAAATAAATAAATAAAAGTTAAAAATTAAAATCGCATTTTACATGAAAATTCTGCTCTTGGATTATGCTGATCCATACTCCAATATTCAAACAAACTGCAGGGTGTGCCTGTTAGCACATTAACCTTTCTGCATTAATAAATACATTTTATTGCACAACCCTCTCCTTTTATATTGAAAGCTAAGCTATAAATAAAGCTATATTATATATGGCATCAAGCCATATCTCTTTAATAGTTTCAGAGGTCACATAATATCTGAATAACTGAATAACAATAAAAAAACATGTGCATACTAGTCAACAAAAATATATTTCCTCATTCAAACACATGAAAACAACTTTAGCTGAAACATAAAATTACGAGTCGCCGAAATATTTTACACAGGATCAGCAAATTACCAAACAAAGCGTCTGATAATTTCCAGATGAACACTCCTGGAGATTCTGACACTGCTGATCTCACGTCCGTCCGTCTGTCTGTGCAGATTCAGAGTAATATTGGGCAGAAGAGTCTCTTATCTCAGGATCAGCCCAGTTCTTCACGGGCTTTGCCTTGTTTGCGTGGCATCTTTTTACTGCTGCCGTCCTCAAGTTCTTTGTTCTTATAATAATGAGGAGCTACTTCCAGCAGCCAGCCATTATCAATCTCAATCACCTGAAAGACAGATTTTTTTTTTTGAATAAGGTTTAGAATAAAGCATATTTGTACATTTTCTGATGAATAATTAAGTGCAAAACTTGCTGACAAGACTTTAGGGTATTTTCAGTGTTTGATAAAGCATTACAATGAGATTTCTAATGGTGTGTTCACACTTGTAGTTGTATGCATGTATATGGTATTTTTTAATCAGCTGAATACTCACAAAGAGATTTGAAAATGTGAAATGGATTAAAAAAACAGCACCTGGAATTCAATTGTTGGGTGTATTTTGTTCATAATTCATAATTCCTTTCCCAATGTCTTTGAAATAAATTGAAAATAAAATAGGAACTAAAATCAAACCTTGTCGTACACCTTTATATATTATAAAGTAGAGGAATATTTATCTTCATTTTTTTCAACCATCTAATTTAAATAAAGCTTCATGAACTAGTACAGTAGAAATAAGTGAGAAGATAAGTATCTTTGTAGGGCAAAGATAAACAACATCAATATTTTCATTTATCTTATTTACATTTAAATCATTATGTAAAGGAACTGGACAAACATTAATACAATTATTTTTAAAAAATCCACTTGTTCTGATTTATGTTTCATAATTCAGGTAAATTAGATTAGATTACTATTATTTAAATCATCACTTAACATAGAAAAATAATAAATAATAATAATGACTGTATTTTTTTTACTATTTTAGTGCATTTATTATGAAATGTGCTATAGACTGCCAAACTGACGGATTATTTTATTTCTTTGCTTTAGTCCATGCGGCATATCTTTGTCTAATAATAGTAAAAATAGCGTCATTAAACCATGGATTGGTTTCTCCACCTATCCTAAAATTTTGATAAAAGGAGCAATCAGCATGTTTATCACATAACATTAAAAAAGTCGTTTTTAAAATAATCCCATGCTTGCTCAACTTCATCCATTATAGAAACATGGTATAAATCAATAACTGTAATAGAAAAAGGCTTGTTTGTTTAAAGTCTTTTGTAAATAATACACAATATATTCTTGGGGTCTTTTCTCCCAAGTTTCTCACACACACAACTGCACAATGGTCATAAAAAATACCAGCAGCAGATCATTTTTGGAGGTACATTAATTAAAATACAGTCCAATAATGATGATTTGGACATATCTTTATGATGCATCCGTGCCTTTGATTTTATCAACGGAACCAAACCCAGAGAGTCACAAGTTTCTTTGAATACCTCAGAGGATAACCAGTACCAGTTCAGGTCTCCAATGATGACCAATTCTGATTTAGTCCAGTTATGAAGATGATCAGATATCAATAAGCTTTGAATTTAGCTGATGGCGTACGATAACCAACTATTGTGATGTCTGAACCATTTAAGAAGGATAGTTCAATTACAGAAAGTTTAATTACAAATCAAAACAGTTTGATTTAGTAATGGACAAAACCTAAGCGCAGTTGAATCTAGATTTAACATTAATTGCAATCCTCCTATGATATGCTTGAGCATTCTGTCCTATTTAGGGTGGCATCTTGTGACATCACACCCTGTTTTTGGTTCGTTTAGCAATTGTACCAGAGTTAGTTTTAATCAAACCAAACCTGCCAAGTATGAACACACCTTTAGGAGTGGATTTTAGAGTGTTGCTTTGCGGTTGTTTACAGGCTCAAGTCGAAAAGAACCAGTCTGTTCAGATCCCTAACACAAAGTATGATTTTTGTCTTCAATAATATTAGTTATATCTGATTCAAAATACAAAGAATGTGAAGGACGACTCCATACCTGTCTCATGAACTCTTTGGTGGTGAAGACCAGCTCGTGGTAGATCATCCAGCGTGGCTGTTCCTCGAAGAGTGAGCTGTTGGGATGGACGTAAACAGTCTGCTGGTGTTTGACTGTTTTATAACCCCCTTTACTCAAGCGTGCTGTGTGGTAGAAATATCCCGCAGTCACAGCCTGGAAGAAAAAGCAAGCACATTTATATAATGATCTGGTGAAGTTGCACTACAGTGTATTAATCCTTATTACAAAGGCTCTATGAAATACATGATTCTGATTGGTCAATCGTGGGCGTGGCATCCTAAAGTCAAATAATTTTCATACAATCACATTTAAACTGTATAAATTACTGATGCAATACTGAGCAGCATCACAGACAAAAATATATTTGGCTGGTCCAAAAAATGTTTTTCTATTGTGGCTGAAGACAAGTGTATGATCTGTGCAGTTACTCATGCCACAAATGATTCTTAGTCACATAACCTGCATTCATCAATGCCAAACTCCTTTAAATATACAAAAGCATCTGCTAAATATAGTAGCGCACAGTGAGTATGCATGCATTCGGCTACTGTGTAAGTGTGCCTCTTGAAATACACTGACGTGAAAATCACATCGTCTTTTTTAAAAACTGATGATTCAAAGTGACACTAGTCTCTCATAGAACAGGAAGTTCTGAAAAACAAAGCCATGAGGTACAGATTTACTCTTGAAATGTTATTTTAGTAAAGTTTGATTGAAATTCCCCATTCAAAAAACATTGTAACATGCGCTAAAAAGATGTAAACCTCGGGTTAAGTACAATGTGAAAAGCCCTAAAGAGACAAGAAAGCACTTACTTTAACAGTTGACTATGCAAATTGTGCCACAAATTCTACTTCAATCTTTTTAGCCAGTAAAGGCCACAAGTAAGAGTGTCAAAACTAAAGGGGATTCAGTCTATAAAGCTAAATTCATGTATAAAACTTTTCAAAAATGCTCTTAAGAACAGGCTTAAGCTTTAACTTAAATGTCAAAAATCATTAGTAAAAAGTAGGACTTGTTTAAGTGTAGGAGCTATTTATAAAGAAGCTAAAAGGCACATTTTGCACTTAACTGTATTTTCCTTTTTTGAAGTGATTTCAATCATATTTCAAGCGATTCAAAACCATCATGGCGATATCGGCCGATATATGTATCAGGCCAATAAAAAAATTTGGTCAATACATTACAGCCGATAAATAATGGATTATTTCCTTCAGCTGAGACACTTCAGATGCGCACTGTTCGCCACTGGGGGCGATATATCGTGCATCTTATATCTTCATTGCAATGTGTGTGATCTCCTCTCTGCTGCCATCTTGTTACTCCTAAGTAGGTTAGGATACCTATCCAGCACTCTTTAATAATTTAGGAGCTGTTACCTAGTCTTAAAACTTAGGAATCTTTATTCTTAAGTAAAGGAATAAGAGTAATATTACGTAATTCTTATATTTTGACACACTTAAGACAAACATTTTACTCAGAGCAGCTTTATACATATGGCCGCAGGTTCATAAAGTTTAGATAGCAATCACATGTCCAAACACATTATCAATGGAGGAAATGCAAGAAAGGAAGCGATGTAGGGAAAATGAGGAAACCACCTTGCGGATGGGCACGCTGTCACTGTCGGAGCTGCACAGTTCCACCTCGATCCTGTCCATCAAGCCCTCCAGCTGATCACGCACATCTCGAGCTCTCTTCATAGAGCGGAACTGGATGAAGTTCTCGAAGCACCACTGAGTGGAGTAACCGCTCTCTACCCACTGACAGAGAAAGAGAGAGACTATTTAACACATTTTTCTTTTCTGGTGAAAATAAATCTGTTTTTATGGAATACATTTTCTTTTCTGGGGACAATAATTGCGTGTTTTGCGCATACGACAAGTCTGATACACGACTAGATTACTCTTATGAACAAATGACTATGACCATTATATGTGATTTAGGTTTGTGAGACCATTTTTTAAATGGTTGTTCATATGACAATATGTATTTAAAGATATAAATTCACATATAAATTAATAAAAGAAAACATGGTAGAAAACATTTGAATATTTTACAAAAAATAAGCACAGTGAGGTCCAGCTGAAAGGTTGAAGAAATTGTAAGAAAAACTTTTTTGGGACTGGGAGATCAACACAACATATGACATTTTCTAGGCAGAAGTATTCTTACAAGACAATGATATTTGTATGGCACAAATACTATTAGGATCAACAGAGTGAAAGAATTAAACTGAAATGAATGTTTACTAAATACAATCTTGTCTATAACTTAAATTATTGAGCAATTCTGTAATATAACAAGCCCCCCCAAAAAACTCCTAAATGCTTTATTTTAGGTGCCAAATGCTGCCAAAAAGTCTTATTTTTAATCCATATGGGCTTTGTTTCTGCTTTTTGAACAGTCATTCTTACAAAGCACTGTTCACTCCAAAGTTATAAATATAAAAAGACAAGAACTTCCTGCACCAGCATCTACATACACACATGCACGTATGCCTGGACAGGCCTGCATAACCAGTTCGCCTATATAATTGCTGCACAGCTCTCATAAGGAAGTAACGCTAGATGAGACGAGTATTCTGACAAAAACAAAACATTTCAGTTGCCGCAACTACCTGGTCATAAAAATGCTTCAGATCTGAGATTGATTGCCGCTTTGAGTGGTGATTCCACATCCACACATAAACACACCTGTGTATATACATTGAGCAGCACCATGTGATCTCCTCCTGGTACCACAAAGTTCATCCTAGCATTGTCAGCATGGACCACTTTGTCCTTTGGGCGGTAGAAAATGGTGTTGTTCACTGACAGCATGGCTGCAATGGTCAGGACCTCCTCGGAGCACTTATAACTAGGAGAGACCAAAGAACAACGTTGAAAACATTACAATGACGCCTCCATGAAAAAAATGAGCATATAAGTAAACTGAGGTGATTTCTGAGCGGATTAGACTAACTGTTCAGAAGCCAGTATCATTTTACTCAGCATGGGGTCCACCGGAAGTTCAGCCATCCTTCGGCCGAGCTACAGCGCAAGAACAACAAAAGGAAGTCAAAACCATGGACAAAAGAGCTATACATTGGCATATTTCCATGAGGGATATTATAAATATGCAGCATTAGAGTATTTATGTATACTTATTTTCAATGTCAAGAACCCTTATTGACAGTCCTTTTATTGAAAATCTGAGTTAAAGTACGCAAGGGTTTAGAAAACCAATTGTAGCATAACTGTAGGTTTATAAAGGCGTTTTAATTTGTTTTTGCAAACCTTAGTGAGTTCACCGAGGTGGTTGAGGGCGCCCAAAGCGTAGAGCTGCTCCAGAGCCAACACCAGCGTTTCGTGAGGAGGAGGATCCATGAAGTCAAAATGAATCAGGTCATTTATGCCTGACGCAGAGATCAGGAAAAACATGTTAGATATTAAGCACATAATAAAAAAACATTCAGTGTTTGATTACAGGGAGTGAAAAAGTGTGTCAGGTTTATGTATGCATTAACAATTCAATTTCCCCAGTACCACACCCCAAATTTCCATTATCCTTCATAGCAAAAATAATTACAAAGACATTCAACACAACTAACCTTAGTAGAATGCTCTAAAAATTATTGGGCCATTTAAGCTCTATTTAACATGTCTGAATGTCATTCACAGCATTTCTCTGAACTAATTTCTCTTTCATTTAATTTTAACCAACAAGTACCAGGTGATTTTAGTTGAAGTACACTACAGTTCAAAAGTTTGGGGTCAGTCATATTTTTTTAAACATTTTAATGCATCCTTGTGAAAAGAAATATTAATATTAAGCAAGTATGCATTAAAATGATCAAAGGTGACAGTAGAGACATTTATAAAGTTACAAAGATTTCTATTTCAAGTCAATGCTCTTTTGAACTTTCTATTCATCAAAGAAGAAATGTTTCCTGAGCTGCAAATCATCATATTACAATGATTTCTGAAGGATCATGTGACACTGAAGACTGGAGTAATGATACTGATAATTCAGCTTTGAATCACAGGAATAATTTAAATGAATAAAATATATTAAAATAGAAAACAGTTATTTTAAATTGAAATAATATTTCACAATATTACTTTTCTTGTGTAGAAAACTTTTCTTGTGTCACTAACGTTTGTCAGCCACAAATGTTCAAATAATTTTCTTCATTTTAAACAGTACATCTACTGTTTTATATTTTAAGACCATAAGAAATATATTTTTGTCATACTGTATGTTTTATTAGGAAAGTGTGTTTGTGCTGTTTTTTATTTTATTTTAAATAACGCCTCTTGGTTTGGAATCTTCACTAAAGTCATCTGATCTTTTTAATGCCTGCAGTGCATAGAAATCAAGCTAAAGTGTAGATTTGTTATGGTAAAGTCATCAAGACAAACTGATTCATTCATTCTTACCAAGACTTTTGAGCAGCAGAACCACATTTCCCAGGTTTGTTCTCTGGATCTCAGGGACAGTGGTCTCCTCCATCTCATGTTTAAAGGCCCAGGCGGTGTACAGCCTAAAACATTTCCCAGCAGCCACTCTTCCTGCACGACCTGCTCTCTGATTGGCAGAGGCCTGTGTGATAATATAACTCATTATCAATCTCTAATTACACACATAAATTACCATTTTAACCTTCAATATAGTAATATGACCTAAATGAGTGATTCGTTGACGAATGATAATGACAGCCAATAACCTGCTATCTCTGTATATTGAATTTCCTACATTCAGACACACATTAAAAATTGAAATAATACTAATAACTACAATAATAATTTCTATGTAACAACTAATATATTCAATATCATAAGTAAATCTGTCTTTGTGACTTTTCTGAATACTTTTGCTTCAACTGCATTCTTGACAGATAAATGTGAGAGATTGTTTTTGTCGTTTCTTGAAGCTTCTCTTACACGTGAGCAGGGTGTGACAATGAGAGATTCCATTCCTGTTCTTGCATTGTAGCTTTTTTGTTTGCAGAAACCTGGATCAATCACGTAGATGATGCCATCAATGGTCAGTGACGTCTCTGCGATATTTGTGGCCACCACAACCTACAGAAGAAAAAACACACAAACCATTACCCAAGAATTTCATTTTCAGTGTTTAGTGAGTTTAGTTTAGATGATATACAAAATAAAGCTTTTAAATAAAATCATTTACATAAGAATTTGCATTAGCTTTTGTTAAGGCTTCATTTTAGATAAAAGCATCTACTATTATGAATGAACAAGTATTTTGTAGCTTTCCACAGACTTCAACAGACATGCTGCCCCCTGCTGGCCGACGAAGAGAATGGCGTTCTTACTTTGCGTGCTCCAGGCGGAGTGGGATTGAAGATTTTGGCCTGCATGTCTGAGGGCAAGTTGGCATAGATGGGAAGAACAAGGAGCTCAGATATCTTAGAACCCAGTCTCCTACATCTCTCCTGTAGAAGTTCACAGCACGCCTCGATCTCCTCCTGCAACACCAGAGGAGGGGGGTGGCAATAATTCAAAGAATTATTTTCAAAATAATTCTTTGAAAATCTCCTTTATAAATAATCAAAATTGTTTGTTAAAAATTATGAAAGGAAACGTTTTTATTTAACCATTGTTTAGCATTTTATTTATTATATCAATATCAACCTCTCAACTTCATGACCAAAAATGGAGAGATATGGGAAGCGTTGTGGGGCGCAGGAAAAGGTAAAATGATAAGCTTAACCTATTATTTATTTATTTATTTGTCAATGTAAGTCTTTTAAATTGATCAACATTTAACAACGGTTAACTTTGGTTCATCTTTGGATTTCGGTTCAACATTTACGCTTGTTTGTTTCTCCGGGATAAGTGTGTTTTTTTGAAAGGCCAAGTGAAAGAGAATTTTACTTCCCCGACCAGACAAGTAGCTTAAAAATAACTAGGGAAGCAATCGTAACGCAACATGATTATGGTTGCACTTTTTCTTGTATATTTAAACATTTATTTAAAACATCAATCTCATAACATTAGGCTATTTATTGCAGTTGCAATTTTGCAGGTTATAGGCTAAATTATTTAATTTGATTGGTAACAAGCCCCGTTTTATTATTATTATAACTGAATTTATTGTTCGAATGTAAGAATTTGACATGAAAGATGATGCATACATTTAAAATGCATGATTTATATGTTACAATCAAGGTGACTGTGACAGAAGGGAATGTGTGTCAAGGGAAAAATCTGTGACAAGTTATTGGAAAAACATTAAAACGTGGAGTACTGCTATACTGTGACTCACTCAGATGTTAATAGATTTATGGCTCATGTCCATCCAGAAGGGAACTATGAACTTTAAACAGACTGAGTGTCAAGGACTGACCTGTCCTGTGAGGAAGACCAGTATGTCTCCAGTCGGCTGAGTGACATGGATCTGTAGCACCGACACCACACATGCTTCGAGATAGTCGGCCTCTGGAGCCTGAAACCAAAGACAAGTGATATTAACAATGTGCAATGTACAAATTAAGGCAAAAATAGATCAGAGAAATCACTAAGCAGGATTCTTACACCATGTCCAAGAATGGCTGATATTACAATTCTATACCATTTAGTCGAAATAAATTAAAAAAACATAAACGTATAAATGTAAAATCAATCATTATAAATGGTAATAGTGAATTTATACATTATAACATTTTAATGAACAGTAAGAAAATGTATATTTATTTTGATATAAGCTACATTCTAAGACTGATTTTTTTTAAATAAAAAAATATAGTACAGATGGTAATATTGTGAAATATCAATTCATTTAAAAAAAAACCTGTTTCCTATTTGAATATATTTGAAATATAATCTACTGTACAATTCCAGAAAATTGGGACATTTTGGGACAAGAATCTGTGATTTGTTAATTCTCTGTAACCTTTATTTAACTTTAAAGATTTTCACTAACCAACTTAACTGTATTTTGCAAATATAAACAAATGTTGATTTTGATGGTTGCAATACACTCCAAAATAGTTGGGACAGAGGCATGTTCACCACTGTAAGACCTTTCCTTTTAATTGCATTTTTTAAATGTGTTTTTGCCCAATCTCGCTTGATATAACAGTGCGTAGTCATCATTCTCCGATTCTCAATTTCATGATCGGCCATACATTTTCAATAGGAGTCAGATCTGGACTGCAGGCAGCCAGTCAAGCACATCCCTTCTGTGTGTCTGAGTGTCTACATCTTTGCTCGCGAAGACCGAGTCTGGATGGATGGAACTATTATACCCAATCATGATACCGTCACCTATTACCAATTCAACTGCTAATTGTGGGCTGTTTCAAAACAGTTTAACGTGGATATACATATGAATTAGAGATCGACCGGCCAGGGACCAGAATTAGCGAATTTTTCACATACTCGGCCCGGACCGGTGACGTCTTTCCAATTCCAAGCCGGTCAGTTTTTTTTTGCCAGAGGCACAGGCAATAACGTCAGCTGCGCATTCTTGTTCTCTTCACTTTTGTCAGTTTTGTCACTGCCACAGACTGATCGACTGCATGCCACGCCGCATTGCTGCAGTAATTCAGGCAAAAGGAGCCCCAACTAAGTATTGAGTGCTGTACATGCTCATACTTTTCATGTTCATACTTTTCAGTTGGTCCAACATTTCTAAAAATCCTTTTTTTGTATTGGTCTTAAGTAATATTCTAATTTTCTGAGATACTGAATTTGGGATTTTCATTAGTTGTCAGTTTTAATCATCACAATTAAAAGAAATAAACATTTGAAATATATCAGTCTGTGTGTAATGAATGAATATAATATCCAAATTTCACTTTTTGAATGGAATTACTGAAATAAAATCAACTTTTTGATGACATTCTAATTATAAGACCAGCACCTGTATATATACACACACACACACACACATATATACAGCTCATGCCACATCATCTAGTTCAAAAAGAACAGAAAACACTGCACCCGTGTATGACAAACCGAATGCTTTAATCATGGTCCATTACCTTTGTGTAGTAGATGTCCACAGGGAACCTGCGGCCTGGAATCCTAAATACAGGTGCGTCGTCAAAGAAGCTGGAGAAACGCTCCGTGTCCAGAGTGGCACTGGCCACCAGAACCTTCAAATCAGGGCGGAAACGTGCAATGTCTTTAATTAGACCGAAGAGGATGTCTGTGTGTAACGTTCGCTCGTGGGCCTCATCAATGATGATCACACTGATCACAGAGAAAAACATCCAATCAGAACAGAGAATGAAACAATGAAAAGCAGACCTATATATATTTTTTTTACACTCAAAAAAATTAATTCTGTAAGTTTTTACCTGTAGCTGGCCAGGTCGGGCTCTGTAAGAAACTCTCTGAGCAACATGCCATCAGTCATGTACTTCAGGATGGTCCTCTCTGACGTACAGTCCTCAAAACGGATGCTATAGCCCACCTGTGGAAAGTAAGACAACATTACTGAAACACATTTGCCACAATTAAAAACATAATGCTCAATTTTACTAACACTTTAACTTCTCTTATGTACACAAACACAATGGCAAGCATGCAGGCTCATCATGTATAAATCACATTTAATAAGCAGATGGATTATGACCTCATTTCCTAGTTTGACATTCATTTCCTGTGCGACTCTAGCTGCTACAGACATGGCCGCCACTCTTCGGGGTTGAGTGCAGCCAATCTTCATTCCTCCTTCAGAGTAACCCTGAAAGAAAAAAGATCAAGAAGTTAAATTTTCCTGACGTAAAGGGTTAGTTCACACAAAAATAATTCTGTTATTTAATGTCATACCAAACCCAAACTTTCTTCCATCTTCAGAACACAAATGAAGATATTTTAATGAAATCTGAGAGATTTCTGTCCCTCCGTTGAAAGTCTATTCACCCAAAACTCTGAAGATTCATAAAGAGATCGTAAAAAAAAACATATTAATCGACCGGTTTAATCCAAGTCTTCTGAAGAGACACAATCTCTTTTGAACACATTTAATTTAGGCTTTTATTCAACATCGATCAGAAAACGTGCAAAGTGAACTCAAATATGGAAAATGAAAGCTAATGCATGCTTGCTTGATACGTGTGTTACGCAGCTCGTTTGAGCTTCTGAAATAACCAATCAGGTTTGTTCTTGCGCATCAAGCAAGTATGGTTGAACTTCTGTTTACCATATAAGTTCTTGATGTGTTCAATGATCACTGTTTATATGAGAATAAAAGCCTAAATTAAGTCTGTTTTTCATATAAAGCAATTACCTTGATTAAGTCTCAGAGCATTGGGTGAAAAGACTTTAAATAGAGGGATAGAAATCTCAAATTTCATGAAAATATCTTTGTGTTTTGAAGAAAAAAGTCTAATGAGTTTGGAACGACATCAGAGTGAGTAAATGATGACAGAAATTTCATTTTTGGGTGAACATACCATTTAATATAATATATACTGTTGTGCCGCTATTCAGATTTTAAGCACAGAAATGTGTAAACTGGATGGACACTTGGCTAATGTAAACTACTGATGCAATCTATTGATGCAAACTATGGCACCAAACCCCAATAAAGACCATCCCTAAAAATATCTATTGTTGCATTAAAGTTTTTTTTCAGTCATAGATTAAGTTGGGAGGACCTACATGTTCCTGGTTACTTTATATTCTCATGTGACACCTAGAAATGCACACATGGAGCTCCACTGGATCCACAGAAACCCTGAGCTTAAAAGCTATTTGCAAATAAATGTTTTATTATAAGCACGTACATCTTCCACAAGATACTGAGGGATCTGGGTGGTCTTGCCAGATCCGGTTTCCCCCTCTATGACCAACATCTGGTGGTGTTTGATGGCAGCTAGAAGGTCTTCTCTGTAAGGAAAGATGGGCAGGCTGCGTCTCACTTCCTGGATGGACTGCTTCTCTTTCTCAGCTTGTGAAATCTCAGGTTCGCTTTCCTACAGTTCAAAAACAGGAAGATACAGGATTGTATTTACTCTCTGTATTAAAGACATACAGAAATAGAGCTGTGGAACATAATCGTTTTTACGATGCATCACAATGCTGATCTGAACGATTCTGCATCAATGCATACAAACCAAATTATCGAAATTTAAACAATTAGGCCTATCATTCATATTAATGTACTGTTTTATTGTAAATAAAGTACTATTACAGGCTATATAAATAAAAAAGATAAGCAAAGCACTTGCGTCTGTTATGGATTTGACAAAAGGAACATGCATAATTGTTAATCAAACATTAAAAGAAAAGAGGGAGTCACTCGCTGGTCTTGACTGAGTAACTTTTCTAGCTGTTATAATAATCAATTTATGTATAATAAATACACTAAAGACTATGCAGTGGCTATTTTTACACTTGATTATGCAATGAACTATATTGTGATTATAATATAAATATTAGTAGAATAACTATATTGTGTATATAATAATTATTATTAATAAAATAATTGGAGGAAAAGATGAGGCAAGTGAAGATTCACACCTCTATACAGTAATATAACGAATACACAGAATATCATTTTTGAGTGATGTCAACCTTCTCTGACAGCGTTCCCTTCATGGTAATGGCCGTGCTGACGAAGTTGATCATCTCCTCTTCCTCTAAAATGAGCTGATACTTCTCCTGCTCCTCCTTTATCCGCCGTTCCCGCTCTTCTCTGGCCCCAAACTGCAGGGTAGCGGTGGCCACTCTCGCCTCCTCCCAGCGGCCCTGCTCCCCGCCTCCCTCTCTGGGAGTCTCCTCAAACTCCAGCTCCATTTCTTTTTGAGGAATGGACTGAAAGGAATGGAAAAATAGGAGAAGAGAAAAACAATAAATAATTAAAGTTACGTATGTAAAATAAATTACTTCATGGTTATTTAAAATAAGAAAAACATTGCAAGTTTCCATCAAAAGCAACTATATTTGTAATATACTACTCTTCAAAAGTTTGGGGTCGGTTAAGATTTTGGCTACATTTATTTGATCAAAAATATAGTAAAACAGAAATATTGTGAAATATTATTACAATTAAAAATAACTGTTTTCTATTTGAATATATATTTAAAAATGTAATTTATTCTTGTGATGGCAAAACTGAATTTTCAGCATCATTACTCCAGTCTTCAGTGTCACATGATCCTTCAGAAATCATTCTAATATGATGATCTGATGCTCAAGAAACATTTATTACACTTGTGCTGCTTTTTGTGAAAACTGCGATTCATTTTTTTTTAAGATCCTTTGGTGAATAGAAAGTTTAAAAGAACAGTATTTATTTGAAATAAAATTCTTTGGGAATATTATAAATGTCTTTACTGTGACTTTTGATCAATTTAATGCATCCTTAATAAAAGTAATAACTTTAAAAAGATGAAAATATTTTTAGCATGAGATTTCATTTTGATCACTTATTTAAATATTGAAGCATTGCCATTTTGAATTTAAGTATATCATAACCCCACTGTAGCTCTTAGACCTACCTTGTTTCTATTCTCTTCCGGCATGTAGTATCTGTTCTTTCTCTCCTCTTTTTCTTTAGCTCCTGCTTTCTTGTAGTCTCGGGCCAGGTCTCTGATCTGCCGCTTATAGTCTAGATCTTTCTTTTCCTTAGTGGTGAGTTTCTGAGTGGAGAAGAGGTATTCCTCGTCCGCAATTTCAGCCTCGAGGTCTTCCAGCTTCTCCTGCTCTCTTTTGGTCAGATACTGCCGACGTGACTGTTTCCTTAACTCTGGAAGCTGAAGAGACCACACTGAATGTCAACAGGTATCAATCACAGCTGTCTTATACGGATTACTAAAAACCGGAATGTTGTATTAAAAGGGTTATGGCAATCGGGTTAACATGCTTACATAAAAAAACTTAGAATTAGCATCAGAACATTGTTGTGCATGTAACGAAACTTTCTCACCATTTTCCTTTGATCCTCTTCAGCCATTTTGTGCTTTTTCTGAGCTTCCTCATACGCCTGAGATGATGAAAACAGATCATCAGCCCTCATATTTTACCAAATCATACCGAGATCCATCAATAGTAAACTAGCAGACTTTATTTTGTTGGGAGCAAAAATGTATTTTGCATTACCTTTTTGTCATTTCTTTCAAGTATGTGTCTTGTCTTGTCTTTGTCTTTCTGTTTCACTCGTTCAGCAAAAGCGTCCCTCTCCTCCAGATCTTGAATTCTCTCTCTCTCTTCCCGCTCCCATTCTTCCTCGTCCTCCTCTTTAGCAGCTTTTCTTGGCTCATCCATGACCTTAGTGCTGAAAGAGGCAAAAATCAAACAAGAGAAATAAATCACTGATGAAAAAAGCACAATAATAAAACGAACAGTTCTCGCTTTCGGATTGAATGAACCACATTTAAAGCCTTTAATTGAGAATGTTAATTTGTATGATTTAGTGCATGCAAGGAAGTGCTAGCGGGTTTATTGAAATGTTAGGGAAAAACTATGTAAAAACATTTAGATATATTGTATATTTGTACAAAAAAAAGTAAATAATACATATAACAGTACAGTACTAAAATGAGTAGAACGTTTTTTATATGTAACTTCATAGAAACTAAATATTTTCAGACTAATACTTTGACATATATATTTGTCTTTATAAATTGTCTTTATACAAGCAACTACATGGATTGGTTTTTAGATTTTAGGATGGGAGTCTCTTGCACAAGGATCATATTTGGGGGTCTGTGGCATCTAAAAGATTGAAAACCTCTGTTTTAGAGTATCAAAATCACCTCTTTTTCTTTTCCTCTTCACTGGATGATGGACTTTCCTCACGTTTCTGTCTGAGGTTTTTCCTTTTCTTTCCTTTGTCCCGGTCTTTGCTTTTCTTCTCTTTTCCTATTTCCCCAGCTGTCTCTCCATCACTCTCACTGTCCTCCAGAAGAGTGTAGGTTCTGTTCTTTCTCTCAATTTCCATGACTTGTCGTTCAATCGCGCGGGCGGGTTTTTCTGCCACATGTTTTTTGGGAGCCTGAAAGGGAGGGTCTTTGTCAGATAGATATGTACAGTAAATGTATGTCTTAGTTTATGAATTCAGTTAAACATACTGTCTGATTATTATAAAACCATACTTTGTTATACAGCTCATGTGCAAACGCTGTGATTCTTTGATCAATGTCAATGGTTCCGGTTTGCTGAAGCCGAGCCACAAAGTCCTGAGGTCCAGAAGACTTCTTCACCAGACCGATCATGAACTGAGCCACATATCTGTCACTCAAACCCAGGATGTCATGGAGCTGGTCACTAACCCACTGTTCCAGATTGGCCATTGTGACTGTGCACAAAAACATACCACATCTATTTTATACAATTCTGCGTCAACATGTTAATCAACATAATATAAAAGTGAATCACAATACATTTATCCATCATCAGTATGTGCAATGATGATAAATATTTACTAGATAACACAGCCAAATGAGCAACAAGTTCAAAACTGTATGCGACCGACTTGGATTCAATATTTGATTAAACCAAGCCGTCAAATCTTATTTCTAATGAAAATTATGAACACAAGAAGGCTGAGATTGTTTTATTCCGATACTGATCGTGGAAATGAACAGCAAGTCAACACTACTAGACTAGATTATTTCTGACCCATGTATTCAAACGCACCATGTACATAGAGTATTGTGGTTTATGCACATGAATAAAAACATGACAGCATCATAAATCATAAGAAACGTTAGACTTACGTTAGTAGTGCCTCCACACGCTTTCTCCTATGAAAACATTAACACTAAGTTACTTCCGGGTAAAAAAAAAATATTTCCGAGTCACTGTTTTCTTAATGCAAACTGTCAAAATAAAGGTCTGAGTAAAACGTTCAAACGTCACTTAGACATAGACACAAAATAGACGAGTAGAAAGTTGTTGTTGTCGCTACCGATTGATCTGAATAATACTTCAGAAGAATATCTTCTTGTAAAAAGTAAATTATCGCCGGTGTAACGTTAACTGCGTGGTCACGTGATACCGACCGGTTAGTTTTCTCAACGCAAGTCGTAATTATTATTTGTGATTAGATAAGGCATGTTTATAGTAATTTTATAGATGTTTATGTGTGTTTATTTCAGGTACCACATGCTTGTATACAATAGATTGTAACGTTTATATATTTTACTGTACATCTGTAACGAACGAAACTGTGTATTTATATGCATCACATTATTGTGTGGTGTGCCCCTTTAAGAGACCCCTCGATCACGTCACGTCATTCATGACATGCGCTATGCGTGATGACGCTGTTGAGTTGAGTGTGATCCACCGTAGATGCTAAGCGTGCTCTACATCTTTATATACTTTTGTTTCACCAGTTTTATTTTGTGACGCTGAAAGAGTAATCTCTCATGTGTGAGAGGATCGCGTTTGCCTGTGTTAAATTAAATGTGCGTGATACAGCCTTTACGCCTCTAAGCTCTTTCTTCTATTGACTTCGTGAGAGCTATCCTGGTCAAAGCGTTACAAACTCTTTCCATCGAGTCCTAAGATTTGATTCCTTTCATCATGTCAGAATACAAGTCGAGCGTAAAAGCGTGAAGAGCACCAGATGTTTTCTTCTGCTTACAATACAAATCAACATATTTTCAGGTGGACGTGTTAATACGGATAAGCATAACACATCCACTTGATATTAATGTTAAACATAAGATAATACCTTAATATGACACTATATATATATTAAACCGCACATTTATTTTCAGTGAATGGTTACAGTATGGGGTTCCATTTGTGCCTCAAATTATGGGATTATATTTGTGCCAAAAATGAGTCGACTGCTTTCTGCTTTGTACTATACATTTGTCCTTATCAAAAGTCAGTGCTTAGTTGTTCAGATAAAAAAATAGTATATGTTGATGTGTGTGTTCTCTGTTTATATCATATTTTTCTGTCGTTCTGTCATCTTGCTTTGTTGTCCTTGCTGTCGTCCTAATCTGTCATCTTAACTGTTATCTTGTCGTCATTACTGACGTTTTAACTGTCGTCTTGTTCTGTAATCCGTGCTGGAATTTTGATCTGTTATCTTGGTTTGTTATCCTTACTATCGTTTGCAAACTGTTTCAAGCGTGTACAGACGCAGACCTCACGGAAAGCTGTCAAAATAAAACCAAAGTAGGTTTACAAAATAATTCCATTGATGTGAGAAGGTTATGAGAGGCAGGGGGATACCTCTAACTCTTATAACAAGACGACATTACAAAAGAGCAAGCTGACAGTAAGGACGACAGAATAGGATGACAGTTAAGATGACAGTAATGACGACAAGATAACGAGGACAGTAAGGACAACAGAGCAAGATTACAGGACAACAGTAATGACGACAAGACAACAGAAAGGGTGACAGAACAGTATGACAGTAAGGACAACAAAGCATGATGACAAAACAATAAAACAAATTGACATAAACTAAGAACATACACATGAGCATAAGTAGGAACAATACAGTAAGGACGACAGAACAATACGATATAAACAGAGAACATACACATCAAAATTTACTAATTTATCGGAACAACTAGGCAATGTCTGTTGACAAGAACAAATATATAGGACAAAGCACAAAGCCAAACAAAACACTGAGAAGGACTTGTACTTTCTGAACCTGGACTTTTACACTTCTGACAATAATTTCAGTTATTTCATACGGTCCTTGCACCCTACAACAGCAAAAGAACCAAAACCCACAATGACACTGTCCAAGCAAATAAATAAAGTAAACAACAGGATTAAAAACAAGATATTATTTCCATGTTTTTTGGCACAAAATTATGTTTTATTATCTAAAGAAAGCACATACTCTCTTTCTCCCGCTCTCTCTCCCACTCAAATGCACACACAGTACGGACACACACTCGCACAGATACGTGTTGTCAGTGCTGCTCTAGCTATTTGATTAGAATTATAGTTTAGCAACTAAAAAGCTATATTAATTTCTCATGAGGTAATAATGGCGCTGTTTTTGAACAGTTAAACTTACAGTTTCACTATTAACCCTTTCACAAGTACGTTTAAAATATTCTAACGGACCCCCCGAGTTTTTCAAGGCGACAGTTATTTAGAACTTGTCACTTTAATGTTTCCATGGTGACGCGTCATTTCTTGTCACGTGACACCGCGCAACCACAACACAGCGCTAAATGAATGATGATCTGCTTTTATGTCATTTTTCTTTTTTTATTAAAATATTCACAAATGTATTAGCTATAGCATGAAATACTGATATTCCGATTGTCAAATATGTGCAGGTGGAAGTGTTTTGTTGTTTAAACACCTTTATAACGATCGCGTTAGTTGAGCTGTATAGTTTGTTTCACAGTTCAGAGAATCGGATCTGTTGGATTTACAACACTCAATTCCTCCACTTCTCACGAAATACATGAAAGTAAGTGGCCGGTGAACTGGGAGAAGAATATGGTAAAATGTAAAGCTACTTACACAATGTGTATCTGATATGAATAAAACGTGTCATCTTGTTATAATGAAAAGGATTATTATTGCCGCTTCCATAGACATCAGTGTGTATTTTACAAACTCAAAATCATTGTTTTGCTAGTACTTATGTGTATTTATACATAAATAAACATTATGTGGTTGAAAACACTCAGATATATGACAGCACTGAGTGCGTCCTTCTCTGGCTCAGCACGCCAGCCAAAGCACGAAAGCACGTTTGAATTTAGCAGTTGATCACGTGATGCGCTGACCGTTCTGATCACACCGGTGTGATCGTATGCTCCAGAGACCAGCCAAGACTGATCACACAGGTGTGATAGTACGTGCGAAAGGGTTAGTAGAGATGCTGCTGCCGAACACTTTTGAGAGACACACAGACTCTGGTAATTCACATAGGCTTAATCTCTCTCTCTCTCTCTCTCTCTCTCTCTCTCTCTCTCTCTCTCTCTCTCTCTCTCTCTCTCTCTGTGATAACTGCATTAATACCTTCATTAGTTTGCTATCAGTGGCTATCGATAATAATAAAAAATGTTTCTTGAGCATCAAATCAGCATATTAGAATGATTTCTGAAGGATCATGTGACACTGAAGACTGGAGTAATGATGCTGAAAATTCAGCTTTGATCACAGGAATAAATGACACTTTACTATTATATTCACATAGAAAACGGCTGTTTTTAAATTGTAATAATATTTCACAGTATTATTCATTGTATTTTAAAATTAAATAAATGCAGCCTTGTTGAGCAGAAGAGACTTTTTTTTTAAAACATAAAAAGATCTTACCGATCCAAAGCTTTTGAACGGCAGTGTATATTTTGCAAAGAATGTTCAATCTACTCATTATGACCATGTATTTTCAGTTTCGATGACGAGTAGCTTTCGATAATATAGATGTAGCCTAATGCTCAACAAAGTCTGAAAAACTGCTGGCTCTTGTATTAATGGATTGCATTAAAAAGGTAATAAAGAATGTGAAATATTCTCTTGTAATATAATGGGAAATGCGTTGCTTTCATTTCTTCAGTTAAACCACATCAACTGATTAGACAGGAAGAGGTCTATAAAAGCATCACCTCAACCCTGACAAAACATCACATGCGGAACAACGTATTTATAAACGCCTGAGGTAGAGCGATCTCAAATCTTTTGGGAGAACTTGACATGCACTGTTAGAACAGTCTACTTGGATACCAAATATAATTTTGTAAATTAAAATAGATATTTGGTTTCAGTTTATAGATTTTTGTGACTCGTGAGACGTTGTTTGGAGCAGCTCAATGGGGGGATTGATGAGTGATGGCTGCAGACCATGTGTTATTATATGTGCTGTATTACTGCTGTCCTCCGTCATGGGATACAGACCAGTAATTATTGTTCACGGGATATTTGATGGACCCAAACAGTTCGAGATGATGGGGAAATTTATCCATCAGGTAGGCTAAGATATCTATCTATCTATCTATCTATCTATCTATCTATCTATCTATCTATCTATCTATCTATCTATCTATCTTTCTTTCCTTCTCTCTCTTTTTCTTTCTCTTTCTTTCTTTCTTTCTTACTAATCTTTCTATCATCTAACTATTTCTGTCTATCTATCATCTGACTATTTTGTCTATCTATCTATCTATCTATCTATCTATCTATCTATCATCTGACTATTTTATCTATCTATCTATCTATCTATCTATCTATCTTTCTTTTTCTTTCTTTATAACTAATCTATCTTTTTTTCTATCTTTCTTTCTTTCAAGCTAATCTATCTTTCTTTATTTTCTAACTAATCTATTTCTTTCTAACTAATCTTTCTTTCTTGCTTTCTAACTATCTATCTGTATCGAAATAAATGCTGTTCTATTTTTAGTTTAACTACACACAATAAAACTGCATTTTATTTGCATAACATTTTTGCTATTGCAATCTTACTGTATTTTGTGAAATGTTTGTGTTTGTGTGTGTGTGTGGGGGGGGTGGGGGGGTAACAACATAAATGCTCTTCTATTTTTTCATATTACATTTCTCATTTCAAAACAAATTCCTCTATAAAACTACATACAATAAACCTACATAAAACTTGAATAACATTTTTGAATGGGTAAATTGTGGGTCAAAAATGGAGAAAAAAACCACCTACCTAATTAAAATCACAATCTAAGGTTTGAGTTGCATAACTGCTTTTAAGTTGTTTCGGTTTCACATCACCAAATCTGGTGCATATATCTCCTTTTTTATATTTAAGTTGAAACTCACTAACTTCTCTTTTCACCGTCTTAGTCTCACCCAGGTACCAATGTGACCACAATAGCCCTGTACGACTACATTGCCAGTATGAAGCCACTGTGGCAACAGGTGGAGAGCTTCAGAGAGGCCATCAGACCCATCATGAAGAGCGCTGAAGATGGTGTCCATCTCATATGCTTCTCACAAGGTCATCTAAACTCATTAATCTAATCATAAGCTGTTTGTTATATGCACTACCATTCAAAAGATAGTTTTAAGGCTCTTATTCTCACCAAGGCTGCATTTATTTGATTAAAAATGCAGTACAAACAGTACATTTGTGAAATATAATTACAATTTAAAGTAACTATTTTATATTTGAAAGTGTAATCAATGTATTCATCTGATGGCAGATCTGAATTTTAAGCAGCTCCGATATTTTAAATATTTTTGTGAAAATTGTGATACATTTTATCATTTATTTGTCTTTTGCTTAAATAACATTTTTTGTAACAATATAAAAATCTTAACTATCACTTTTGATCAATTGAATGTGTCCTCGCTGAACAAAAACTGTCCTCAGGTGGTTTGATATGTCGAGGAGTTCTTTCTACCCTTCCTACACACAATGTTCGCTCTCTGATATTGCTGTCTTCACCAATAGCTGGCCAGTATGGAGGTCAGTCAAATCCTCCCTAAACTACACACCACAACATCTGTTTTCTCTAAAGAATCTTCAAACACATTAATAAAGTTCTTTGTCCATGCTTCTACAGATTCGAGTTATTTGAAATACTTTTTCCCTAAATTCATCAAGTCAAAAGTGTACTATTTTTGTTATACTACACATGGACAAAAAATATCCATCTGCAACTACTGGAATGGTAAGCAGATGTATCACTTTCACTCAGCAATTTGTTCACTGTTCTGCATTTCATTTGATTTACAGTGAATCTTATTCTTTGCCTTTTTTTCTCTGTAGATCCACACCAAAGAGAGAGATACTTAAAGAGCAGCAACTATCTGGCTCCACTCAATGGAGAGATAGAGCATGCCAATTTAACAGGTAATTTAAGATTACACTATGTGCAACTCAGATGGTTGTTTGTGCACTTTCAGTTCAGTGGCCTTGAGTCATGTTGTGTTTTATGCTTCTGTTCCCTCTCAGCGTGGCGAGACAGCTTCCTCCGCATAGAGACACTGGTGCTGATCGGCGGACCAGATGACGGCGTCATTACACCATGGGAGTCAAGGTCTCTGCATCAGTGTTATTATTATTTTGAATGAGCTTTTATTTTTACATTCTTAGTTTTCATGTTAATATTAGTTTTATTTTTTTGTTATTTTTATGATGTGCTTTTGTTACATTATTATTATTATTATTATTATTATTAATATTGCTATTTAGGTTTAAAAGGATAGGTCACCCAAAAATCCTCTCATCATTTTCTCACCCCCAAGTTGTTCCAAACCTGTATAAAATTCTTTCTTCTGATGAACACAAAAGAACATATTTTGAAGAATGTCGGTAACCAAACAATTGAACTGACTTGCATAGTATGGAAAAATATACAATGGAAGTCAATGGGGGACCATCAATTTTTTGGACACGAAGATTCTTCAAAATATCTTCCTTTGTGTTCAGCGGAAGAAAGAAACATAAAGGTTTGGAACAACTTAAGGGTGAGAAAATTATGACATAATTTTAATTTTTGGGTGAACTATCCCTTTAATTTCTTAATTTAGTTTAAGTAAATCTTACTGTTCATTTAGTTCAAAGCCAACATTTCTAGTTTTTCAACTAGTTTATTTCAGCTTTATTTATCAATTAATAGAAATGTTTTAAATAGTTTTACTTAATATATTTTAACACATGACATTGAGCATCTAACATTTATCAGAGTTGGACCGTCTTACACGCTGCTAAAGGGTTAACCTGTGTCAGTTCAGCCGACTGGAATGAATGTGTGAAATATTTAGAGTGGTGTTTGAACTTTAAAAGGTCTAATAGGATTATGTGGTGCCTTTTTAAAGCATGTTTTCCATCTCTAAAATTTAGGTCCTGAATCATTTCACACCTTTTTACTGTTTATCTCTTTTTTTCCCCCACAGTATTTTTGGGTTCTATGACAGTAATGAAACAGTGGTTGAGATGGAAAAGCAGGATGTGAGTGGAAGCATTCATTTTCTAGTCATTTTCAAGGCAACATTAATTATTTTAAGTTGTTCATGGTTGTATTTTCTAGAGCATTTTAGTAATCCTAATTTCCACTCTCCCCAGTGGTATCTAAGAGATGCTTTTGGCCTGAAAACATTAAACTCAAAAGGAGCCGTGGTCAAGTGTGTCGTCCCTGGTGTTCACCATACAGCCTGGCATTCAAACCTCACAGTCTACCAGAATTACATAGAAAAGTGGCTCACCTAATCTACAGAGACAGAAACAAACTGATGCATGTGCACAATCCTGAATGAAATCATGTCTTGTGCAGATTATGATTGTACTCTTTGTTAATCACCTAAGATATTTTATTTGCTTATAACAGAATGTGATAATTTATTATATGTGTAGACAATGAATGATTTTCTGCAGTACTTGTTTAGTTTTCTTTTATGTAAAATCAGTTTGAATATTGTGAGCAGATTATTTAGTCAGTTTTCTAATTCTATTTATATAGATACTACAGGACTAATATTTTGTTTTACTAAAAATAAATTATTAAATTGTTATTAAAAAAAGTATAATGATTGCAATAAAATGTGTGTGTGTTCATATATTAGTACCGGTCAAAGGTTTGGTAATATTTTATATTATTATTTTAATGTTTTTGAAAGAAGTCTCTTGTGCTTATCAAGCCTGCATTTATTTGATCAAAAATACAGAAAAGACAAAGAAATTGTGAAATATTATTACAATTTAAAATAATGTCTCTATTTAAATATACTTAAAAATGTAATTTATTTCTGTGATGCAAAGTTGAAGTTTCAGCATCTGTTATTCCAGTCTTCAGTGTCACATGATCCTTCAGAAATCATCCTAATATGCTGATTTGATACTCAGTTTGATCAATGTTGGAAACAGTTGTGATGATCAATATTTTTTATCAAGCTATATCAAGCTATGATACTTTTTTCAGGATTCATTGATGAATAAAAAGTGAAAAATAACTGCATTTATTCAATATATATATATATATATATATATATATATATATATATATATATATATATATATATATATATATATTCTAACAATATAAATCTTCACTATCAGTTTTTATAAAAATTTAACACATCCTTGCTGAGTAAAAGTATTAGGCTTCTTTTTTTCAAAAAAAGTAAGAAAAAAATTACTGACCCCAAACTTCTGAACAGTAGAATAGCCTATATTTTTACACAAGATTTATATTTGAAATAAATGCTGTTGTTTAAAAAAAAAAAGAATCCTGAAAAAAAGTATCACAGGTTATAAAATATATTAAGCAACAACTGTTTCCAAAATAATAAATAAGCATATTAGAATAATTTTTCAAGGATCATGTGACACTGAAGAGTAATGTTGACGAAAAATCAATGTTGCATTACATAAATAAATTAGGATATTTTATAATATTCAAATAGAAAACCATTATTTTAAACAGATTTTTTTTTAAAATCTGTATTTTATATATATGTATATAGTTAAATCTCGTCTTTAATGCGCATGGTTGTGCAAACAGCTGGAGTGCGCCACGCAGCTGCGGGCTAAACAGGTATTTATGATGACGTCAGCAAGGTAGAGTGTGTGCGCGGCGACTGCCACTCCGGTACGGACGCGCGAGAGCTCCTGTTCGAGACCGAGGAATCACTTCCTGAGCCTCGGTAAGCGACTTAATCTATACTTTTGCGATTGTAGTGGGATATTTTCGATTCTCGCAACTTATCAGGTCAGTTGACGACTGTGTTGAAGAGTTGTTTGGTCTATCATATAATGTTTTGTCCTCTGCAGGGTCATTCTGACATTCCGTGAAGCCAAAAGTCAGTTTCGCGTTCATATCAGCTGCGTTTAAAGCGCCTAGATAGAGGTTTAAAATAATTTCTGAATGAGCACACGAGAGTAAAACGGGGTTGCTGAGATTACTCATCGTGTGGAAAGTTCTCTGCCAACGCGTCACTTTTTTTTTTTTTTTTTTTTTTACATAATTTGTGTTTTCAATCTGCACTTGAATTCGAAGCGCTCGTGCTAGGCGATCATAGATTTGATTTAATTTTTAAGTAATAGCCTAGTTCACCCAAAAATGAAAATAATGTCATCATTTATTCATCTGAACTTGTTCCAAACCTCTGTTCTTTTGTTTTGTGAAACAGCGATGTTAGGCAGACTGACAGCCACAGTCACCATTCACTTTCATTGAATGGGGGGAAAAGTGGCTGTCAGACTCAGTCCCTAACATTGTGTTTGACATTTCCTTTTGGGTTCCAAGGAAGGGAGTCATACAAGTTTGTAAAAACATGATGAGAGTAAATTAGTGTGATGATTTTTTTTCATTTTGGGTGAACTAAGCTAGTGTGGCATCCACTTAAATTCTTCATCAGGTTTGTTTTATAAAGCATTTTTACACAAGAAAAAAAATATTTCAAATTATCAGATTTTGAAGTGTGTGTGTGTGTGTGTCTGTTTGTTTAGTGCTCAAGGCCAGTGTCCCAGCCCATGTAAACATTGACTGCCATTAGGGGAGAGTGGGCTGTCTTTCACTGGATCCACCCCAGCCAAAGGACAACAGTGAACAACCATACAATACAACTACTGACAGATTTACTCAGGTGTGCAGAGTGTAACAGTGTTTTAAGAGCACTCAGATGGAAGTATCATGCTGTATAATTTTGTAAATTATTATTTTATCCCCATGAGACACTCAAGGAGATTTTAGAAGAATGTTTACGCTGATGTCATTTATCATGACATATTTATCATGATTATTATTTGGGGTGATCTATTCCTTTAAATTATTATTTACCTTAATTAATTTATACCAGATAGCATTGCCTTGGCTTCATGCACCAGCACCCATTGTGCATTTCTTTTTTTCGGAATGCTTTAGTCAAAATCTTGATATGTATTTATTGTTTGTTTGTTTTTTTATTGAATATTATAGGGCACCTGCTGTATTTATGATGACTACACAAGGTAAAAGTGAAGGATGCCGCATCTGTGGGAATGACCTGCAGGGTAACCAGCGGCGATGGTTGTATGCAGGTCAGAACAGAAAGGGGGCACAACCTCAGACCCCAACAGACTTTTCTAGCAAGGGAAGCTTACCCAGATCAGCACAAAGCAGCCCATGGGGTATGAACTTCAGAGCACATTTCCAACAACTTACATGCGTTTGGTATTACTGAATCATTTTTAAAATGCAATTAAATGAAACGGAGGGGAAAAATGCATATTGCTGCATAATTAATTTGTGACGCTATTAAAGTATTGTTTAGGGTTTAGATAATCAGATTTTTTTTAAAGATGATATTGCATATTTAAAAATATTTATGTACCTGTTTTTATTTTTTAATTCTAGGCAGCACTTTATCTCTCAGCTCCTCCCGTTCGCTCTCGAATTCTCGTGGCCTGCTCACCCCTACGAAAGGAATCGACCTGCTCAGTGTGCTGACACACATATTAGAGCAGCCTGTACCACGCGGGGCCGGTCAGGGGGAGTTTTTGTGTGGCAAGTGTGTGTCCGTTCTGGAGCGAGTTTTCAAGTTCGACACCGTTATCGCCCGAGTCCGAGTGCTGTCGAGTGAGAGACTTCAGAAACTCACTCAGGAAAGGGACAAGATTAGGCGTTGGGTGCGATGCATGTATGATCAGCGCCACTCTTTTAGTTCAAAGAGAAAAGAAAGCTCCAGTGACGATGAAGGAGACAGGAAGGATTCGATAGGGGAAGGATACCGAGAAATCCTGAGGGACAACATGGCCCTCTCCGAGTACGAATGGTGGTCCGAGAAAGCCGAGTCATGTCCGTATTATAGGAAAACAGGGAAACGGTGTCATCAGAGCAAGAAGTGTGAGTGTTGTGACTCCTTGAGGGTGTCCGACTCGGATTATGAGTCCGTTTGTGGGATTCCACGTCACTTGCCCGATCAAGCCTTCACGTCATTGGGCCTCTCTCGAGACAAATCCAGCAGCATGCCCCTTCATTGGTTAAGCGTGCCATCTGTCCGATCAAGCCCCGCCTCGCTGTCTGGTTCCTGTCATTCTTTGCGATCTCGATCCCGCACTACCTCCATTCAGTCGCTGGACTCATTAGACGGCAATGATGCGTTTGATTGGCAAGCGGAGCATTCGGCCATTATAGACACCGTTTTCAAAGAGTTAAGGGGAATTGAAGGAAAGCCGGTAAGGTCACCTGCTGGAAGTCGTATTCCCGTGTTAGACAGAGGGGACGTGCAGAATGGGAAGGATGAGGTAGATCTGAAAGCAGGGTTAGTGAGGGTCCTAAATTTCGGAGAGGTGGACAATGGGACGGAGAATGTGTTTGAAGAAGAGAACAACGACATCTTGACCGAGCTAAAAGATGACTTTATGCCATTACAAAGAGAGGTGAGGGCTGTTGGTCTGATTTATAAAAATTTTCGACCTCTTTTTCATACCTTGCCGTTCATTTTTATCTCTTTTCTTTAGTCGTCTACAGTTAGGGTGCACCTTGCTGTGAAGCAGCTGCGTGAACAACTTGTTCAAGCTCAGGCTCGCATCAGAACTCTTGAGGCTCAGCTCAGGGAGACCAACAAACAAGCAACCGATGCTCCTGCCGAGCAGTTGAAGTCTCCGCAAGTGGTGAGTGAGATGGGCCAGGGATCATTAAGTTTAATGGCATGGTGCACTGAAGTGTGCAGTGTGAGCATTGTGTTTTGGAGACTTGGCACAGCACGCCTGAGACACACCCTCTCCTAATCTTTCTGTTGACTTTTTGTTTTCAAATTTGGTTTCAAATGATGCCTTTTATATAGGGCATATTACAGAAGGTGTGTGTGTGGATGTTTTTAAAAAGACAAACACACCTCCTCCAAGAATCTTCCCAAACCAGAGGAGTTTGCCCTGGGCTTTAGTTGCCATTTCTTTCCTAACAGGTTTTACAGCTGCTGCATTTTGATGTGCTTTTCTCTCTTTAAGCCTGAGTCATGACAATTAGAAATGTTGCCTTGGCAGCAACTGGGTTTTAAGTTGAAAAATTACAAAAATACACTACAAAAAACTAAATGAAAATGACAAAAGCACATACCAAAATTACTAAAATGAAAACTAAAAATATAACAAATAAAAGCCAACTCAAAATATTAATAAATATTATGTAAATAATAGTAAAATAACACTGCATAGAGGTATTCTGCCGTGCAAAGGCAAAAGACCGTAACTTTGAAAGTTTTTGGTAGAAAATGAGTTATTTATATTTTTGGCACATTCAAGACCTCCTTTATCATGTGGATAAGTAGCTTGAGTCAAATCCGTTGCTTTTGTAACTTCCAAAAGCCCATGAGAAACCAAGGCAGAACACCGTAACACCAGTTACGGCTCTTTGGCTTTGTTTTGAAACGCTCACGCTTGAGTTACGGTACTCTGCCTTTGTTTAGCCGCGCGTCAATATGAAGTTACGGTGCTGGCATTCTATCAAATAATGCTACCTACCAGATTATACGGTATTCTGCTTTTGTTTTACTCTCCATTCAAATTTAAATTACGATGTAGCTACTGTGTACAGCTGTATGGAAGTAAAATAATGCCAAATGTTTTTGAAACAAAAAGCCTGTTGAATTGCACTACTTGAAAAAATATGCATTGCATTAACCCTGCTTGTATTTTTATGCATTGTATTTTCAGGGCTTGCAGTTTTATGGGCTGAAATTTAGCATGGCTGAATATTTAAGCTGTGAATATTTCAAATCAAAACATTTCAAACACATTTTCATTGGTAAAATTTCAATAATCCATATTCACCTTTCATATTTCACTTCCAAAATATTCAAACTGATTAAAAATGCAACCTATAATATTCAACAGGCGTTTTTCGGTCAATTTTATTTCGCTTTCAAATTCGACAGTAAATTCAACGTTGACATCCAGGACATTAGTCGACCTCACCAGCAGGGGGTGCAAGCGTGTGTTGTTGACGAACACCAGAGCAACAGTTAGAGCAAGCCATTCATTCATAAAAACTCATTTACAACAATGTAAGTGTATCTGTGATTATAATGTTTTATCTGAAATTCAGTGTCTTCGCAGTTACTTTTCCTGTGTAGCCTACATGCATCTCTACCGTGAACGAGATTATAATGTTATTCCCCCGATGCGGATGTATACAAATCCAATGTTACATTTGAGTTTGACATATCTATTGGTTGTTTAGTTGCCTCTCTGCATAGCTACTAGGGTTTCCCTCAATACGTCAGGATTCCCCTGCTGGACATATAAAACGCTTAACGTAGCTTAATGGACTAATACAGTGATATAAAAGACCAAACTCGCAGGCAAGCAGAAGGACTCCGAATATGAACTTAACGTGCAGAGTTTAAAGCTGAGCGTTTCTCAGTGATACTGGCATTGGCTTGACATTGGACATTCCCACATTTAGGGACTGTCTCTAAAGTTACATACAACATTGGTATACACGTTTCTAACTTCAATAGCATTTGAAAAGAACGACTTGCAGTCATAACACTAACTGTAAAGTGTTCCTGTAGGTGTCAGGCATAATGCGCAATTTATTCAAATATATTGAAGTTTGCTATTGAAGTTAGAAACGTTTAGGCCTGTATGACTACCAATGCTACTTTAGAGACGGTCCTTAAATGTCCAAATGTCAAGCCAATTTTACATTTAGCGATTTAGCAGACGCTTTTATCCAAAGCGACTTAAGTTACAGTTAAACTAACGATATAGGACAACGATATGAAAGTGATATGACCCTTCCCAGATTAATCATGTATGTAGGAATATTAACATGTATGTAGCTATACTTCCCCAATAAGGTGCGAGTTTGGTCTTTTATATCACTGTATTAGTCCATTAAGCTAAGTTAAGCGTTTTGTCCTGATGGAAGGTGAATCCTTGAGTATGATGAGGTATTGAAGGAAACCGATTATAATCCCGTTCATGGTAGAAGAAGTTGATAACATGTAAGGCTACACAGGGAAAGTAACAATGAAGTTAATGAATGAAACATGTGCTTTTGTGCCTTTATCATCTTTTCTGCATATATACTGACCCAGATAATCACCACAAAAAACTTAATGCATGCTCAATTGTTGTAAATGAGTTCTTATGAATGAATGGCTTGCTCTAACTGTTGCTCTGGTGTTCCTCAACAACACGGGCTTGCACCCCCTGCTGGTGAGGTCGACTAATGTCCTGGACGTCAACGTTGAATTTACTGTCGAATTTGAACCACTGAATTTGTGGAAGCGAATTTGAAAGCGAAATAAAATGGACCGAAAAACGCCTGTTGAATATTATAGGTTGTATTTTTAATCAGTTTGAATATTTTGGAAGTGAAATATGAAAGGTGAATATGGATTATTGAAATTTTACTAATGAAAATGTGTTTGAAATGTTTTGAATTGAAATATTCACAGCTTAAATATTCAACCATGCTAAATTTCAGCCCATAAAAATGCAAAGCCTAAAAATATAATGCATTAAAATACAAGCAGGGTTAATGCAATGCATATTTTTTCAAGTAGTACAATTCAACAGGCTTTTTGTTTCAAAAACATTTGGCATTATTGTACTTCCATACAGCTGCCATCACTCCCTGTCTTCTGATGTCCGTCGAGCTTTGTCCTGCACTAATGATCGCGAAGGTTAAATGCAGAGATGACAGAAAAATGTTACACATGCCATAGCAGGTGAATACAACAAAGAACTAAAGTCCCGCCTCACCCAGTTCGGATACCGGACCTGGTTGAAACAATCATGCATCTAGCTGTCAGAGTGCCAAAACTTTGCCGGCGCCTTCAGCACCGCCCTGAACACGGTCGACCCAACGCGGTACTAATATATCGCGGGGAGTGATAATAATGAAGCAACAAGGGTAGGCTATATTGGTGCATACAACATAAGGAAGCAATACGTGCTGGTGCATACAACATCAGACCCGCTGTTACAAGCAGGTTATAGAATCACAGCGTCAAGAATAAATCCGCGGGACGAGCGAAGTGCACAGGCACAATAATAGGGCAGACAGCTGAAACCACCGCATACTGAAAAGACGCAGAACACACAATGTTGTGCTATAAATGCATTAGTCGTCTAGGTAGTCCAGAACGCGCTCCTTACTGAGTCTCAGTAAGGACGAGGAACGTGACGCCTTCGAAAGTATGCATCTTTCAGATCCCCCGCTATAAACCAGTCTCCGGGTCGAATGTGCACGAGGATCTGTTTGATCGTGATCATTTTGAATGCATGTTTAGCAAGTCTTATGCCACTCGGTACCACTTGAAAATACTCTTTACCCCATGGAGGTATTTTGTCATGTCTAATGTAGGCTATAAATATAGGGCCACCAGAATGCAACCAAAGGACAGGATAGCAATAAGTAGATGGCTATAATTGTAAATCATACAAAATAAATGCCATGATCACTAGATTTTATACAGGTGTTGCTATAATGATTTTGTTAATGGTGATCAGCAATCAAATATTGATAATGTGGAAGTTACTGCCTTTTGCCTGGGCATGACTTCTCACTTTTTGCTGACAATACAAAGGCAGAGTACAGTAACTTTAAAATAGTGGTCAAAAGTCAAGTTTGAGCTCAAGATTTGTAGATAATTTTCATTACTTAAACATCTGATTGCCAGATTTTCAGTGACCTACCTATAATTAATTTGGCGGGACAACTAAAAATCTTTAAAGTAATTTTTCTCAGTTCCACACTTTAGCGAGTTAAGATCTTTTGCCTTTGTAGGGCAGTATTTGGACACGTTGTTAAAACCAAATAATATATTCATAGTGGTGATCTTGAGGAGAACTGAGGGTCTGTTTACACGGAAACGATGTACTAAATACGGAAACATTTTTCTTTAGCGTTTATCGCGTACATATGACAACGTTGGCAAAACGATCCCCGTTCACACTGATCCTTGAAACGACTAAAACACTGTATTATGCTGCCAGGCCAGTAGGTGGTGATGTCACTTCGTAAAGAAACCTTATGAGTCTACAGACTGAACACATATTATGCATGATGTCACCGTTTTCACAAATTCACGTTTCTGTTATTTACACTCAGGCGATAACGGGATCATTTATAAAAGTTAGTGTTTTCAGGCCCCGAAACCCGAAAACCCCGGTTGTCGTGTAAAATATACTCATAAAATGTTTACTGTTATTAACTGAAAATGGTGTCATGTAAACGGTCCCTGACTTCATACATCAACTGATGTCACCTTGACTTAAGTGTGAATTAAGTGTGACATAAGTGTCCAAATACTTTAACCGCTCTCTTATGATCTACCTTAATTCGGCATTTTACAGAGTGATGCAATTTCACAGCACTGGTTCATTCTGGGTTGAGTCTATTGAATTGTTGTTCTCTAGTGTGAGGTGATAGCAGTTATATAACACTAGTGGAATGCAGTCACAAGAAGTCACAATGCCATGAACTGTCCCTCAGGCATGACATGGAGTCATTTTGCTAGGAATGATGCCTGTTTGTGAGTCTAATACCTGTCCGATCTGTTTTGGCAATACAGACCAGTATGAAGAATAAAAATGACCTCATAGAGAGTCTCAGTCAATCACTACACAGCAGAGAGAACGTAATCCAGGTGAGTCCTGTATTGATGAGCTCATTATAGATTCAGGATAGAACAGATTGTGTGGAGGTCAGTGAACTGTGTGCTCTCCTCTCTTCAGGAATGTGTGACTTTGATCCAGACGCTGTGTGCTGAGCAGGGAGTGGAATCAGAGGACACTGACAAACTCATCAAAAAACTGGCCAGTGCAGTGACTGAAACACGCAGTGAACGTGAGGTGAGGTCTGACATGATGAGGAGCATGAGTTTTGTAAATGAAGACTGCTCAGACTTCTGTTGTTCCTGAATTAAGCCAATTATAATCACTATAGACCAACCCTAGTCGTATAATAACATTTGTGGCATTATTTAAAAGTGAATGAAAGCATTATTTAGTCACTTTATGAGCCAATTGTCCTCTTAAACATCATCCTATAATAAAAAAAGTAATAATAAATATTATATACAAATAATAATAAAAAATAAATAACACATTTATTATTTTTTTTTATTTTTTTTTAAATTGTATATGCACTACTGTTCAAACGTTTGGGGTTAATACGACTTTTTAAAACGAATGAATGCTTTTATTCAGCAAGGCTGCGCTAATTATTTGATCAATAGTGACAGTAAACACAAAAGTGTCTATTTCATATTGCTGTTCTTTTGTACTTTCTATTAATCTAAGAATCTTGAAAAAAACAGTATCACAGTTTCCACAAAAAATTAAGCAGCCAACTGTTTTCAACCCTGATAGTCACCATATCATGTTAGAATGATTTCTGAAGGATCATGTGACAATGAAGAATGGAGTAATGATGCTGAAAATACTGCTTTGCCATCACAAGAATTAATTACATTTTAAAATATAATAAAATAGAACACCGTTACTTAAACTTGCAAAAATATTTCACAAAATGAATGTATTTATTTGATCAAATATAGCAAAACATTAAAGAGACTTCTTTCAAAAACATTTTTGAAAATCTTACTGACCCCAAACTTTTTGAATGGTTCTTTTCTTTTCATTATCAACATGTGAGGACCATAATTTTAAGCAGGTGATTTGACCCTTACAAATATAGCAAAAGTACACCGTGTGAGTATACAGGGAAGCTCTGGCTAACACACCCAATTTTGGCTGGGTCACTGTGTGTGGGATAATTAACTTGGTAAATGAGCACTTCATGTTTGCTTCAAATGAGGTCCAGGAAATTCTGGATGCACATGCAGTCCATAGTTCTTATACTTTATTTCAACGTTCATGTTTTAATCAGGCAGTGTTGGAGACTCAGCTGTCAGATGCAAGCGAGAGAGAGAAAGCCCTGGAGAAACAGCTGCAGGCCGTAAGAGACGCTGGCAGAGAGCGAGACCGAGACTTCATCACACTCAACACTGTGCTCCAGTGTAACCAGGATGTTATTAACGTGAGTTAAACAAACAGTGCTGTAATTCAACGGTACACACATATGTTTACTTAATCACTTGGTTAGTGCCTGCTGCTGTTATACATGACTGCTATACATTTGTTAGTAAATGAGGCATTGATGGCTCTTATACAGAAAACAGAGCTCTCAAAGTGCAATGTTTTTAGTTTCACAATAGTTTTAATGGTTTGCATTGTGAAAAAATAAATTAAAGTACCCCTATTATGCTATTTTAAAGTTTCCTAATGTTGTTTTGGAGTCTCCTACAACATTTTTACATGCATCAAAGGTCAAAAAACTATTTAATTTCCTCATAATATACATTTGCACATCACCACATTTTTAATGATTCTCAAACGACTCGTCAGATTAATCAATCTCTCTAAATCCCTCCTCTCCGCGAGCTACTCTGTTCTGATTGGCCAGACAGTTCAGTCTGTTGTGGTTGGTCTACCGCGTACAGTGCGTGCGTCGAAAACAAAAACGCCCATTGCCATAACAACGTCAGCACTGCATGTCCTAAACTAAAGACAGTAACAAACAGTGGCGTCGATTTTACCATATCAATGAGAGCGTGAGTCCGATGATGAAACATTGGAAGAACTAGTTATTCATTATTCAACCCGAACCTCCATCGCAAGGACAACTCAAGGAGGACGTTTCTCAGTGATGCGCTACTCAGTTTGAGGTACATTATAAGATGTTGCAACTGTAATTCCTCACCATCAGCATTAACAGAAGCATGTCCATCAACAAACCAATTATTTTACTTGTACTAATTTATTTTGCAGAGTATTTTTCTAATATATTGCGGTGAACACGTAGAAACTGTATCAATAACAGTGCATGTATGCAATGTATACATTAGCCAAGCTCTAGCATTAATGACTGATGTACCATAAACGTTGGTAAAACAAATCTCGCTCCATGCTTAATCTTTCCTCAAAGTAGTGAGAACGACAGACAATCTGCTTTAATAGACACAGTTATAGATAATAGTGGCCCACAACTGATTAGCAGAAGTATTAATAATCTGAGTTAAGTTAACCAGTTTGCAGGAGACGTAACGTTACACAATATAAAACTCAAATCAAAGTATTTTGTAAACCATTTTTCAAAAGCAAGCGTTTAGCGAATCCTCCATTGAACTCTGAGATTTTAGAAGTCGTCAGTAAAATAAAGGGAACACAGCAAAAGTTTAGGATTATACTGCTGCGGTATCGTGGTAAAGATACATTTTAACCACTGATTCTTCACATGCACGTCTTTGGGCAGTGAAAACAAAACTGGCTTTACCTTCACATTGTAGAGCACAGCGCCTTCTCGACATGATGCTATCCAGTGTCCACAGGAATCAGCTGCCGGTGTGAGGTTCAAGTTTTCCCTGGTGTCTGCAAGCGCAATAAGTGGGCGGGCAATATGCTAATGTTTCGTCGTGACGTCACAACAAAACGGCTTATGACTCGTTTGAAAAACGATTAATTTCATTGACAGAGTCGACTCTTACTTTTGAAAGACAATAACTTTATAAACAGTGTACTTTCAGATTTAAAACTTTCCAAGATGTTTTCATCCACTTAGATCTATGTTACACATGAAACGTCACTTTCAAAAATCTATAATAGGGGCCCTTAAGTCATTAAATGGTGAAAAATGATTCAGCCTTCAACTTTATTTGAGAATAAAATCAATGTTTTGTATCTTCAAATAGCACCTGCGTGTAGAGCTTGGAGAGCGAGATCGAGCCCAACAGGAGATGATGAAAGAATGGGAAGTGTGGAAAGAGAGAGATTCAGCCCTGACTGCACTGGTGAAGGATAACAAAGACTATATTTCCCAGCTAAAGGAGGCACTCGAGAGTTCATGCAAAGATGTGCAGGTAGATGTGTTGTAAACTCGCTTCTCGCTGTCTGATTTGACCTCTTGCAAAGAGCAATTGATTTAATTAAAAGGACTATGTGTAGTTTATTATGTATTTTATTATCTAAAATAAATATTATTCATAAATATTTCCTTGTACAATATATGTGTACAAATACCTCTGCCAATTATCTGACTTATCCTCGTAAACGAAGAATTTATTATCTTTATATACATGTGACGGGTAGGTCCACAGAGGCTTCCATGTCATTCCGCCATCTTGAAAAACTATAATAACAGAGAGAGTCAAAAAGTACTAGGCCAATGCATTTCCACAACGCGTTTTCGTTCAGAGCCAGCGTCACGTAACTAAAAGCAGCAGAAACGGAGGAGCAGAGCAGTGAGAGGCGCTTGTCACTGCCCCGGCAAGTTTAAAAAGCTGCATTGCACTGTTATTATTCATTCTGTAACATTTGTTTGTTCATTGTGTCAAGTTGCAGTTTGTTTGAGATAACAAACCTGTTCACCCGAAGGAAAACTCGACGAAGTGCTATTAGAAGACATCCTGTCATAGCTTTTTGGTACATAACAGCTACCGTAGATGCAACACGCATTTGAAAAAGTGAAGCGCTGGAGAGCACAATTCGTTTGAATGCAAAATACAATTTCACCGCTAGATGGGTGAAATTCCTACACAATGTCCCTTTTAATGTTTTATTGCCAATAGTTAACTATTCACTTTTTCCTGGTAGGCACTCTCAGACTCTCTGATTGGACGGGGGTTGGAAGGGGGAGGAGCGGAGTCTGGATTGGTTAATCAGCTGCGAGAGAAAGAAGCTCTGCTGGTGTCAAGCTTCAGAGATCGAGAGGAGCTCAGCACCACCATGTTGCAGGAGATCTCAAGACTGTCCTCGGCCTTAACCGACGCTGAAAAACTCATATTGGTAACGTCTAATAAAATCATGTTTAATTTCCACAATTGTGGCTTTTTCAACACTGCCAGTCGTTTTTAGTGTGCTGAATATCTCCAAAACCTTCGACTTATCTATTTTGATACAACAGAAAAGCAATTGTACCACCTGGTGGTATGTACATGCATTGCTCTGGCCAATACCAGTAATTAGTGATGCATTGAAATACATTTTTTTTATTCACCGAACCACTGAAATAGTTTTGATTTAGCCAAAAAGCAACCCGTTTTAATAATTAATTTATTTAATAATCAACACTCAAATAAAAACGTAGTTGCAAATAGACATAAAAGGCATTTTATCTTTTTTTTTTTTTTTTTTACTATATAATTGTTTCTACTCCAATTCATTGTTGAAATATAAACATTTAAACAGTGGCTGTAATAAAAAACATGTTTTCATGACAGATATATTAAAACATGCATTAAATGATGATCACAGGCTAAATTAAAACATTCAATCTGTAATATAGCCCATATATTTATCAAAATGCGCCTCTGAGTTATTTTTTCTAGCTATTTAACAAGATATGAACATTGGCGCTATACCACGATCTGTTGCACCACATTATAAAATTGAAGAAAGGCTAGGACTTTTTCTTATCAAAAGTAACAGAGCACAAAATGATTGTGATTTATTGGATGGTAGGCACAATTTAAATAATGAGTCCAAACCAGTGCACTCAATAAGCATGTTCTTTCAGGACCAAAGAGAAAATCACAAACGTGCCATCACTGCCCTATCAGAGCAACTCAAAGACACACTTAAGGAGCTGAGAGAGAAAACCAAGGAGAAGAAGGAGGCTGAACTAGGGTGGAAGAAGGAAAATAAAGAGAGAGCTTTCGAGGAAGGAAAACTGAGGGACAATCTTCAGAAGAGAGATAAACTTATAGAGGTAAATGACCTGCCTCTGCTTATAGGTGTGTACATCCACTGTGAGCACAAATTATTGATGTGATCTTTTTTGTTTGCCCTTCATAGCAAGTTCTTCTGGAGTTAGAGGAGCGGGATGGTGTGTTATCAGAGCTAAAGCAAAACATCTCTAGCAGACTTGGACCCAAGACAGCCCTCAAACACACACTGTGAGTGTGTGATTAAACGCATACTGTGAGTTTAATGATGCTCTGTGAAAACTGAACTTGCCAATGTATTGTTAATTGACTGCAATGTCTAAATTCTCTCAGATGCCTTTCAATTTCCTGCACTAAACTAACAGAAATGATGATCTGGTTCAGCTTCTGATAAAGTTAATAATTCTGTTCAACTCTTATGGTACTTCTCTAGTTTAGTCAAAGAATTTGAGACAGGCTAATGTGTACAGTAAGTTGTGAATGGTGCCATTTGTGTGTTCTGAAAGATTGCTCAACTGAATTTTGGAAAGTTGAGAGTATATAATGAAATAATATTTTAGTTCATATGAATTTATGATTGGTCCATTACAGGTTGCATTAGTAATTTTGATTGAATATAGTCATAAAATGTTCTGATTACTTCCCACACCGTCAGATTGTGGTTCCAAGATTTACATAGTTACACACACGTGCCTTTTCAGCACTGCTTTGCTTTGCTCATTAATAATTATTTTCCCGTAACCCACAATCCCTACAGCCTTTAATTGTTGTTGTTGTTGTTATTATTATTAAATGTTTCAATTGTTTTATTGATTATGGCTGCTGAATATGTTGAATGCTGCTTTTCTCTTATTGTTTGATTTACTGTATGTTTTCCCTCATGTTCTGTTCCATGTGATCTTATTTGTCCTGTATTTATAAATGTTTTCTTATGTTGATTTGATTTTGAGATGCAGTTAAAATTCCCAACTTGGATGTGCTATCTTTGTTCCAGTGTAGGATAATCTTCTTCACAGTGGAAGGATTTACAGACTGTCTGAAAAAGACATGTTTTTTTTAATTTGCTTATTTTATTTGGGTAAGCTGGAATCCCCACAACTTGATGCATACCTCATAAATCACATTTAAAATGAAGCCTCAAGTTTGCGTGGGTTTTGCAGTTCTTGAGGTTTTCTTTTATTAAAGGTTCTTTCTTGAGAACTCTGGGGTTTAATTGACAATAAAGCCTCAAATATCCAAATTGGTGTGCTTTGTGTGATCATTGTCTCTGGAAAGCATCTGGACTTATTTATGGAGAACTTCATATTACAAATTTCTAAAAATGTAATTAAGTATATCTACTTCTATAAGTATATCTATTTCCTATAATAGTATATAATTTCCTAACATGATACAAATCCTTGAAATATATATATTTCTAAAAATACAGTATGTAAATAATTTTAATTATATACAATATATAGTTATAAAAAAATTGATATATCAAATTATGGGTTATTTCTTTGAATGTAAAATTAATTGTGATTGGTTTTCATCAGAAATTCTTCAGTAGGCCTTGTAATATCTGAGATTAAAGCTAGCATTTATTTTTTGTCATGCCTCCATCCATCCGTCAAAATAAATCTTGTTTTATTTTAATAATTGATCAGGTGTGACAGACTAATTTAGGGTGTCTGTTCTCCATCACAGCATACGATCCGCTCATATCATGTAACAGGATCTCATTGATTGAGTTGCAGTGTGAATGGATCTGACTGAACTGCCTCCATTGACGCTCATTCACAAGTGAGTCTCGCGCTACCCAATCAGAGCTCTGTGCGCGTCCCCGGTCACTTGAGGAACTGTTGCGTTGGAGACAACCAACACTTTTAAACCCAAACAATTTGGAGTTATTCGGGTAGTTCCACCGATGGTAAAGCTGTTGTAGATCAGTACCGTGACCATGAAGCGGTCCGTCCAGTCCGCATCTCCGGCTGTGGCTGTGGGATCTAAAGGCTGGAGGGACGCGACCGTCCGCTCGATTCTGCGCGCCGCGGATCTGACGCGTCAAACTCGCGTAGATCAACTGCACTCTTCTACACGCTACCGCAGCCACAGCGTTGGGACATTTACCCACAGACTTCCTCAATTAACAGCTTGCAGTGACGAAAAGGACCACAGTGAGAGTGACTCGGAAAAGAAAGATGAATTCCGACCTAAATCCTCTGGAAGTATGGTAAAGTAGGCTGACTCAGAAGTAACGTTAGCCATAGGTGGCTGATTTATTTAAAAAACAATTTTGAACAATATCAATTTAAAAACTCAAGTATGGAACAATAATCTGCATATTAATATACACAAATAACATGAAATTATCTCCCCGGTCGTTTAGCCTTACGTTACCTATCGTTTTGTGATATGCTTAAACGGACAGTTCGGGGGTTCTGGTTGGCCAATACAGCGCCGTCCTATGACGTTTTCACCATATTGTTGCGGATTGTCATTTTTGTTGTATAGGAACGTTATGTTATTATGACTCTGGATGTCTTACATTTCATGCATTTTCTTAATAAAACAGCATTAAATAAAGATTGTATCGGTAACTTAATATGTTTACATCGAGTACTCGCATCCCATAGGCTATATAACAGTTATTTGTGAATAACCTGGTTACAACTTTGTGTCGCTCTGAATTTCTTTACGCAGATTTCCTGTTTGTATAGTTACTTTATAGGTCATAATGACAGAAAAATAAGATGGACAGAGAATAGATTAATATTCCAATCCTTTTGCGTTCTTTCGCAAAACGTTCGCGTTCCCCTGAGAAACGCTAACGGACACGTTTCACGTGGGAATGCTAAAGCATTAACTTATATAATTTTTATTCCATCCAATATTTTTCCACAAACATCACATATTCTTTTCCATCATCATGTTGATTTTAAGGTGATATTATAGTTTTATAGGAAATAGGTAATAGCCAACCTACACTGGATTATTGATCATTAAGAAACCTATTTCAATCAACTACTAGTATATTTTAAAATATATTACAATACAAAAATAATATTTCACAATATTACCGTTTAAGGTAACTTAATATTTTATTTTAGTGTCCTTTACACATGTAGTTACTATAGTAATTAATATAAATTATGCATAGTTACATGCAACTATCCCCAAACCACACCCTTGTCCTAACCCTATAGAAAGTACATGTACTTACCTATTATTACTCAGTACCTAAATATATAATTACACTGTAACACAGAGACCTTAAAATAAAGCGCAATTCTGTTTTTACTGTATTATTGATCAAATAAATGCAGCTTTGGTGAGCAAAAGAGAAAAAAAAATCTTACCGACCTCAGACTTATGAATGAAAACATTAGAATTATGCATTTGCATATGCAAATTAACTGTCTGAAGGTAAATGTACTGTACATGTTCAGTAGAATTCTATTACAAATTCTAACATTGCATGAGATAGCTAGCTTTATTTTTCTTTGATAGCTCACTTCCAGAATCATCAGTGGCCCCTTTCCCCCGCCGGTCCTGCGCGATCAGAGTGCGGTGGTCAGCGCATGTATGGTGGGTGAATATATGCGGGGTGTGAGAGAGGTGGAGGGTCACCTGCGCAGACAAGCAGGCAGGGTCACACAGGAGGACACCAGGCTGGAGCATCAAAGGGAACGCCTGGAGAAATTGCTCCGCAGTCTGAGGAAAGCATTGCTGGTCAATCAGCAAAGTGCCGATGGCAGGACATTTCGACCAGCCACGACAGAGACCGTGAGTAGCCACAGTATAATGAAATCCATAAGGAGATAAAAATGTGAATCCTCAAAATGTATTAAATATCATCGTTATGAGTAAAGAAAAACAAAGAGTGCAAAATCATGGCTTCCACTAAATGTTTTGTCAAGATACGGGATGGAGCCGATGATCTTCTACACAATGAACGAAGAGTCCTGAATGTGCTAAAAGAAGAACTGGAGAGCATGTTGAGGAAGACTTTAACTCAACAACAGGTGAAAAATAGGCCTTGCTCGATACTTAAGATACGTCGGACGCCTATAATTGTTTTCACACAAAATGCATGAAGTTGAACTTGCCTGTTCAGTAGAATTAAATCGTTTCATCAAGACTGAAAAAACATGGTGAATTCTGTTTTGTTTTTTACTTTGAGGCTTTGGCTGAGAGCAGTAAGCAGTTGTTGGATTGTGCCTTTGAGAGATCCAGAGTAATAGATCTGCTTCCCCAGCATGGCTCACTCTCAGCGGGTGTGAAAACCTATCCTTCACCCCTCTCACAGAAACCTGACCCCGCCGGACCGTTCACTCCAGGTACACCAGGACACTTTTATTTTAAAGTCTCTCACCCTTCCTTTTTGTCCAAATTCTAAGCTAACAACTGTTGGTATCTAATCTTTCTCTGTCTGTCTCTTAACATCATCATTAAGAGTGCAAACAGGCTTTGGATTCTTCATCAACAGTACTACATGAATCTCAGCAGCTCAGAAAGAACATTTCACAAGTCATGAGGGATGTCATCAAAAAGCAAACAGATATGCACCAATCAGCCAGCGAAGCCCTGCAGAAGAAAATCACTGAAACTATCAGTCTGGAGGTGTGTGTGATTACAGTGCAGAGACAAAAGGAATACTTAGGATTATTGTTTAGTAATTCTAAGTATTCTTAGACAGAATTCTGTAGAATGAATTTGAATAAGGTCAAATCAATGAAGATTAGCTATGTACTACAATTCAAAAGTTACATTTTTTGAAAGTAATTAATACTTTGATGCATTAAATTGATCAAAAGTGACAGTAAATACATTTATATCACAGAACACTTTCATTTCAGTGCTCTTATTTTGAACTGCAAAAAAAATATTTAATGGATCGGGGGATGCATAGATATCCATAATAAATGCTAGATGTCTTACGGTGGAGTCTCTATCGTCATCACCGTCGGCCATGTTGTCACAGCCAAACTTTCTGGTGGGCTCTGTGGTACCTGATGTAAGATGAGTGATCAGCACGAGCACAAATACTCTTATCTCGTTGAAATCTTGAGGGATTTACAAACGGTTTGGTTTCTTACAAACGTTATTAACGTGCCTATAATTCTGGATGATTATTTATTTTATACACTTATTATTCATAAGTATACAGTGTGATAACTACATTTCTGACGTTTATAACAAACCAAACCGTTTGAAAATCGGTAGAAAATTAAGCAAGTTATGGTTATTTAAAAAGTGCATACACCATTAAAACACGTTACGAGTGAGCGAGCTGCCTGTGACAAGATGGCCGCCAGGTGCGGACGTCGACCTCCATTGGCCAGCAGCGCGGACGAGACATCTAGCCTTGATTATAGATATCTATGGGTGGATGTATAGAACTTTCAAAATCCCATGGAAATTTGCATAATTTTATCAGGAAATGGAAGAAAAATACCTTTCCAAAGTGTTGTGATGACATTACACATGTAAAAAATTTGCCCTGCTTCTATTTTGTACTTGAGGAGTTAATGTGACTTTTGATCTAAAATAATTAAAGTTGCTTAGTGTATTCAGGTATACATACTTTTTTTTCTTCTTCTTCATCAGCAACATCTGACACTGAGTTCCGCTGCCACGAGACAGGCCATTTACCGCAAACAGAGACAGATGCAGTGTGCTGGCTACAGTCTTGGCAGAGCTATGGTATGTTATTTATAGAGTCACATATTGATATTGTAAAAACTATTTTAACACTTACCCATAACCATGTATAGCCTAACAGTTCACTAAATGAACCTAAAAGTGCTGCTAAATATCCTACATTCTGCATACCATGTTGACTTTTTCACTCACTGATTGTTAAAGATGAATTCCTTGCCTCCCTGCAGGGCCCGGTTTGCAGTGCTGATCTCTTTTGTCGTGAGAGATTAAGTAGGCCTATGACTCAGCTATATGGGCGGCATTCAAGTGCTGGGCTGCCGGAATCCGACCTCCTAACATGGGTCAGCTTTTTTGTAATCTGACATTCCTAAATTTCCTTTATGATCTGTCAATCATAAAGGGCAATATTTCCTAGTCTTTGGTTCTGTAACATTTGGAGAAAGCAGGCTGGGGTGAGGATCTAAGCGCAGTGAGAACATTTAATAAACAAACAAACAAACAAACGAATCCAAAACTGGGCAACACAAGGAGCGCAGAGAGCATAAACAAGACACACCTGGGTAGACTAATCAAGGGGGAAAACTACAAAGAACTACAACATGGAACTCAACACATGAAATATAACTAAAGTCCCAAAACATGTACAGGGAGTATTTAACAGATTCCTATCTGATCATTAACAGATGCATGGATTGTACGTATTTTAAAATGATTTTCAGAATACATTTCTGAATATGCAGTTTTAGAATGCAAAATACATTTAAAGAAAATGTTGTGACAGTATGATTGATTATAATTCAATTTAATAATAGTGTAGAGCACAAACAGTACATCATATTTTTTTATGAAATCTTTTATAACATTATAACTGTCTTTACTGTCATTTTCTTTAAAAAAATCTGACAGAGCCCAAACTTTTGAACAGTAGTGTAGGTTGATAGTCTAAATTAAAGACATTTACAATAACAATGAGTGCTCTGTTAACACATACATTTCCCTTGTACTCTCAGGGCAGTACTATGCTCCGGAAACATCTGGAATCCTCAGGGAAAGAGATTGCAGAGCTACAGTTTGCCCATCAGCAGCTGGAGGATGACATGTATGGAAAGCGTGCCGCTGGCAGTGTGGACTCTGCTGTTGTGAGGCTGCGCCGAAGACTCGTACGTCCACAGTCTGTCCGGCCTGTAACCAGTTAAAACGCTAATAACAGCAATTTTAACATAAAGATGGTGCTTCACTTGTAGCTAAAGGTAAAAATCTGGGGTCTTTCTATATATTTTACAGTTACCATGTGGTGTTTTCAAAATGAGTGTATGGTGATTTCTGTGTCATAAAAAAAAAAAAAAGATTTTTGATCATAATAGTTAGGAAATATAAATGCAAAATGTACGGTGGCCCAGAAGTGCACAACACAACGAAATTTGAAAAGCAAACATAAGGCCCATGAACCCCCTAGTGGTCGGGAGCATTTCCGTTGTGTTGTGGCTTGATATTGTTGTTTTGTGAACTTATGTTTGCTTTTTAAATTTCATTGTGTTGTGCACTACTGGGCCATCGTAAAAATGTGTGACAGACATGTGAAAAATATTTGTCAACAAACAGAACAACACTAGAACCTTAACACCCCATTCATTTCACACTGGAGTTTACATACATTTATGGAGACACAGTATTTCCTTTTGACTCATGATTTGCTGTGTCATCACCAAAGCCTTAAATAAAGATTTATAGTCTGGTACAATTCACTACTAAGCGGATTTGGAGTCATGATCTTGGTCTGGAGAGCGCATAACCATGGTCTGGGTCTAGACTGCAGTCTATATCCAGTGTAATACCTCACCCAATCGCTGGACCGTTATTGTCATCATTAGAAACATGCATCATTTTATATATATATATATATATATATATATATATATATACACACACACACACACACACACACATACATACAGTATATATATACATATATTATATACAGTATATGCTCCATTTTCTCCATTTTAGTTCTTTAATATTCTATATTCTGGTCTTTATCTGGGTCTTGAAGGTCTGATCTTGTCTTTAACTCTGCCAGTAAAACACAGCAATGTCCCTTTAACACAAACACATAAACACTTTTAAGGGGTCCTATTATGTTTTTTTACATTTTCAAATTTCTTTTTGCATGAAAAGCATGAAAAGGTCTGCAATAAGTTACAAAGCACAAAGTCTACTACAAAGGGGAGTCTCTATACATCAGTGTGCATTGTTTCTGAACTCCCTGAAACACGTCAATTCTAGTCTTGAGTTTCTTCCAGGAATGTTCCTCATGCTTAAGGCATACACAAAAAAAGGGGTGAAGCCTGGTTACTTAAGTAGTGACATTTCTGAAACACGTTTAAGCAATCGACCAATCACAACACATTGGTCCAGCTGACCAATCACAACACATTGTGCTTTCCGGAAGGAGGGGGTTTATAGAGATGGGAACTGAACAGGGCTGCATTTCCCAAAAGCACCATAAGCCTAAATAGATCTTAGAACCACTGCCACCAATGGTCTCTACGATCAACTTATCTTACAATGCTTTTGAGAAACACAGCCCAGAGCGTTACTAAAAGACTGGGAAGAGAGGTACTACAACAATGTAAAATATGTGATTTTTTTTTTTTAAATCAAGCATGAAAACCTATTCTAATAGACCCCAAAGTCGTGTCCCAAATGGCCCACTATACACTATGCACTTATACACTATGTACTTATGCACTATGTACTCAACCATGTTGTGTATGAATTTTATAAGGTTATTTTTTTCATTCAACATTGGAGTCTGATATCCCTCCCCCTTGATGTTTAGTGCATGAAGTGTCCAACATTCCACACTTTGTTAATTATGTGCATCATCTGGGTATTTAAAGTGTACTTTTAATATTTGGAATTTTCATTGTGAACACACTTCTCACCATATTTATACTACAAACTCTATAGACTAGTGCATAAGTATGCGAATTGGGATGCAACTCATAATACAAACACATAAATGCACTTCATTTCTCCTGTGATATGTTAAAAGGCAGAATGCCTTAACGATTATTTCAGTTATGTTGAATGAGTCTTATCTGTGTCTCTAGGCTCTTACTCTCTTTCACCAGTTTCTTCCCTGCTTCTTTTAATATCTCCCTCTCTTCCATCACTCTCTTCTCCTCTTCTCTCAGCTTCCTCATCTTCTCCTCAAACAGCCACAGTTCCTCCTCAAACTGCTCTTCCTCTTTCACCAGTCTGTCCATCAGTTCAGCATGCTCTCTTTCTCTCTGCTCCAGTTCTTTCTGCTGCACAGCCACAGTCCCACCAACCACACCAGACTCCAAACTCTGCTGTTGAGACGGTAATAAGTGTAAATAATCAGTTTCTGCAGGATGACTGGAAAACATGCTTCAAATAAACTCTACTTCAATGTATAATATCAACGTGTAACTACCACATTCTAGATAAAGATCTTAGATAAACAAGCAGTGAGAAAAATGGCCACACCAACCCTTTTGACATCATAATCGCTAAGATTTGGGGGCGGAGCTTCTCCCTCCAGGAGGAGGAGATTTTGAACTTCAAAGCAGCTGTCTTGAATTATTATAGCAGCCTTCAAAATAAGAGTATACTATTAATACATTCATACAGACACACACATATAGCTGTTATTGATTATAAGATAATCAATAACTCCCACCTGCAGACTGTAAAGTATATGAATTAAGTTGTGAACACCCTCTGCTACCTAGATTCATAGAAAAAATGTAAATATGATTCATGATTCATTCATGATCCACAAGCAGAATTTGTACATAAATGACTGATTTACATACATTATTCCATTGAACTGAATCGGAAAATTTGCATAAGAATGTTTAAGAATATTATAGAATGTCAGAGACTATTACATACATGTGTTTCAAGAATAAGGTCAAATATGTACTAGATTCAACACTTGCAGATGTGTTTACCTTTAAATAAGTCTGGTGGGCGGGGCTTATCGGGGCTATTGTAAGAGGCCCCACCCCTGTTCCTACCATAGCACTCCTCCTGCTCCTCCCACTTGGCAAATTTTGTTCTTTATCTGGACAGAAATAGATATTATGTGTGTGTGCATAAATTAGACAGACAGATAGATAGATCTATAAATTGTAGTTTATAGATTTAGCAATCTGGGTGTTGGTAAAGTGATTACTCACGGTTTGCTCTTTCCTGGCCAAAGTTATGGTTATTTGGTGCCCATATGCAAGGAAAAAGCCAAGACAACAAAGTGATAGCCAGCTTCACCACTGGGAAAGAAAGAGACTTTAGTGAAGATCAGTAACACCTGACTGTGTGTCTGTAGAGAGAAAGACAGATTCATTACCCTCTTCCTGTGCGTCAGACAGTAATGTGACACCCTGAGGGGTGTTTTCAGGGTGGGGTTGAACAAGAAGTCGGCAAGTAGCCAGACTCCATCTACCAGTCCCTCTACAGATCCTTAACTTCTCCTCAATAACAGAGCACACCTGCAGATCCAGAGAGAATAGCGCCTCTACATGCACAGACAATCACAAAACATCAGACATTAGGAACAATTAAGTCGTGCACAGATGGATGATAGATGCTTGGACCTTCACCTTGTAATTTCTGTATCTTCTTGACTTTGATTTCCCCCTCATTCTTCTTGGTCTGATCATCAGGAAGACTGAAACAAATATAAATATACACCATTCAAAGTTTAGGATTCGTAGTGTTATTTAATGTTTTTGAACGAAGTCTCTTATACTCCTCAATGCTGCATTTATTTGATCAAAAATACAATAGTAAAAACAGTAAAATTGTGAAATATTATTAAAATTTTAAAAACCGGTTTCCTATTTTTATTTATTTTGAAAGACAATTTCTGTGAAGGCAAAGCAGAATTTTCAGCCGCCATTACTTATTCTCTAAAATCATTCTTATATGAAAAAATCTTACTGACCCAAACTTTTAAATGATAGTGTACAGACTGTCATTCAAAAGAAGTAAAGCATTCTAACACCTCTCAGTGGCCACCCTCAGCAGTGTCATCCACGTGTTACGCTCCTCACGAGTCTGTGTGTGTATCTCATACATCTCCGGCCCCACAGAGTAATCGCCACTGATTAGAAATAATCCTTTCTCCTGATTGGCTATTTCTCTTACAATGAGTCTTCGCAAAGGCATCACAGATGGCTTCTGCTCCTGAAGATACAATACATTTAAAACTGATTTTAACATTATATTTAAAGCATATTTTAGTATTACATTTAAAACCTTTTTTGATTTTAATATAATATTAATAGCATTTTAATTTCTTATAGGGTCTAAATGTATGGGTCCAAAGGGCACAGAAAAAAACAATATAATTTGTAGGCTATATTTCCGTACCAATGCGGCAAAGACAAACTTCTGCTCTTTCTCCTGTAGGAAAGCCAGAACATCTGTGAGGAGCAGTGCAAGAACATCTGGAAAAGAGAGAAACAAGACACTGGGAATGGAATTAAATAATATGTTACTGAGGAAACAAAGAAAGAATACAAACTAGGGATGGACCGTTATCGGCCAAAAATTCGGTATCAGACGATAAAAGCAAAAACATTATTTGTGGCGCACCTCCAATCCAATAATACCAAAGAGCTTTGTGCTTTGTTACTTCTGATAAGAAGTCTCAGCTTTTAAATTCTGTCCATTTTATCACTAAATTCAAACAATTAATGCCGTTTTCTTAAATGTGACTTGACAGATGGCTGTAGCCTAAGTATTTTCTCCCACTTTAAAAAAAGTTATAGCACAAAAAACTATCCATTAACATCAAAAGGTATGTTGAAAGATTCAGTACAACTTACTGAAATGCATCATGTCTCATGTAATCGCTCAGTGTCAACCGCATAAATTCACCAATAAAACAGCTTGTGAACAGTCACGTAACATTGCAGTTACCTCAGGAAAGTTATCCAGTGTTCACAGTTCATTAGTTAGCTACAAAAAGCACTAGAGAGTAGCTTATAGACTGTTAATTATATATGTATGTTTGTATACATTTGTCATGAAGACAAGTGTTTAAGACCAATATCTTATGTGCAACTGAGTTGAATTCAAACATTTCAGTTTTTAATTTGGTGTAATTATTATATCTGAAAATAAATCTCAAGGAGCATCTCCATAATTAAAGGCAAGGTAGTAGATAAAACATTCTTCATTAATGGTGAGGCAATACCAACAGTTTCTCAGAAGCCAGTGAAGAGTCTAGGGAGATGGTACGATGGGGATCTAAAGGACACAGTTCGAGTGGGAGAAGTTAGACGACAAGCAGTGGAAGGGTTGAAGAGCATAAACAGCTGTGCTCTACCAGGCAAACTGAAACTCTGGTGCTTTCAGTTTGGTCTACTGCCGAGGTTGCTGTGGCCACTGACTGTGTACAAGGTTTCTTTGACAACAGTGGATAAGCTGGAAGCGTTAATAAGTTCATACATCAGGAAATGGTTGGGAGTTCCACGCTGCCTCAGCAGAGTGGGACTTTATAGTAAAGGAGTATTGCAGCTGCCAGTCTCTGCTTTAACCGAGGAGTTTAAGTGTGCCAAGGTCAGACTGGAAATGACTTTAGCAGAGTCACGCGACAAATGTGTAAGGGAGACAGCCCCTGTGGTAAAAACTGGTAGAAAGTGGTCAGCAAAGAAATCTGTAGTAGAGGCAAAGGCTGACCTTCAAATTGGGGATATCGTGGGACAGGTACAGCATGGAAGCATCAACAGCGGTTTTGGGCTCAGTTTAGCTCCTCCTAAATGGCACAAGGCAGGCCCAGCCCAAAGGAGGAAGCTGGTAGTCAACGAGGTGCGAAAGCAGGAGGAGAGGATGAGATGTATAAAGGCCATTTCCCAGTCCAAGCAGGGAGAGTGGATGAGATGGGAGAGTGTGGAACAACGCAAAATGGGCTGGCAAGACCTTTGGTCAATGGAAGAGAGTAGGATCAGTTTCCTTATTAGGTCAACATATGATGTTCTCCCATCACCGTAGAACCTAAACCTCTGGGTAGGAGAGGATCCATCTTGTCCTTTGTGTTCATCACCTGCCACATTAAGGCACATTTTGACAGGATGTAAGGTGGCTCTTAGCCAGGGGTCGGTTTACTTGGCGCCATGACCAAGTATTGCGATGTTTGGCTTTAGCATTGGAAGGCAAGCGTAGTATGACCAATAAATTGCCGCCTGTTCTAGCAAAACATTACACGCAGAAGACAATATTCCTCCGCCCAGGCGAGCAACCACCAAGAAAAGGTGCTAACACCAATTCTCGCCCAGGACAACTGGAAGCTGCTAGGGACTGGAAGATGCTGGTTGATCTTGATCAACGGCTTATTTTTCCACCTGAGATTGCCACCACTAACCTACGACCAGATATTGTTTTGTGATCTGGATCAGCACGCATTGTTCAACTGATAGAGTTAACAGTGCCATGGGAGGATGCGGTAGATGAGGCATATGAGAGGAAGAAACTGCGGTATGCTCATCTGGCCACTGAAGCAGAACAGCGAGGATGGAGAGTCCAGGTTTATCCAGTGGAAGTGGGTTGTCGTGGTTTTGTGGCACACTCTACAACCCGGTTCCTCAGAGACGTCGGATTCAGTGGCCAAGAGTTGCGTCGTACAGTAAAGAACTTATCTGAAGCAGCAGAAAGGAGCAGCAACTGGCTGTGGTTGAGACGGAAAGATTCTAGCTGGCTGAGTACAGGCCCCCATGCTACGGTTTCGTAGAATTCTTGAAAACTTGAAAGGTCTGTTGGTTTATTTGTATAGGTTGTATAGTATTTATAGTCATTACGTTCCTGTGTATATTGCGTGAATGACAGGTGGTTGGGCAGATATTGTGTTTTGCGGTAGGTGGTATGCCATACGGAACCGTTGCCACTGAAACTGCATATTAACGCACCAGTGGGGCTCGACAGCCTTAGTCAAACGGGTTGGCGCGTATGGTTGGGTTGCGGAAAGATTGTGAGATTGTGGTTAGGTCTCAGCAGCAACTGTTGGTTTATTTGTATAGGTTGTATAGTATTTACAGTCATTACGTTCCTGTATATATTGCGTGAATGACGGGTGGTTGGGCAGATATTGTGTTTTGCGGTAGGTGGTATGCCATACGGAATCGTTGCCACTGAAACTGCATATTAACGCACCAGTGGGGCTCGACAGCCTTAGTCAAACGGGTTGGCGCGTATGGTTGGGTTGCGGTGAGATTGTGGTTAGGTCTCAGCAGCAACTGTTGGTTTATTTGTATAGGTTGTATAGTATTTACAGTCATTACGTTCCTGTGTATATTGCGTGAATGACGGGTGGTTGGGCAGATATTGTGTTTTGCGGTAGGTGGTATGCCATACGGAACCGTTGCCACTGAAACTGCATATTAACGCACCAGTGGGGCTCGACAGCCTTAGTCAAACGGGTTGGCGCGTATGGTTGGGTTGCGGTGAGATTGTGGTTAGGTCTCAGCAGCAACTGTTGGTTTATTTGTATAGGTTGTATAGTATTCACAGTCATTACGTTCCTGTGTATATTGCGTGGATGACGGGTGGTTGGGCAGATATTGTGTTTTGCGGTAGGTGGTATGCCATACGGAACCGTTGCCACTGAAACTGCATATTAACGCACCAGTGGGGCTCGACAGCCTTAGTCAAACGGGTTGGCGCGTATGGTTGGGTTGCGGAGAGATTGTGAGATTGTGGTTAGGTCTCAGCAGCAACTGTTGGTTTATTTGTATAGGTTGTATAGTATTTACAGTCATTACGTTCCTGTATATATTGCGTGAATGACGGGTGGTTGGGCAGATATTGTGTTTTGCGGTAGGTGGTATGCCATACGGAATCGTTGCCACTGAAACTGCATATTAACGCACCAGTGGGGCTCGACAGCCTTAGTCAAACGGGTTGGCGCGTATGGTTGGGTTGCGGTGAGATTGTGGTTAGGTCTCAGCAGCAACTGTTGGGTTATTTGTATAGGTTGTATAGTATTTACAGTCATTACGTTCCTGTGTATATTGCGTGAATGACGGGTGGTTGGGCAGATATTGTGTTTTGCGGTAGGTGGTATGCCATACGGAATCGTTGCCACTGAAACTGCATATTAACGCACCAGTGGGGCTCGACAGCCTTAGTCAAACGGGTTGGCGCGTATGGTTGGGTTGCGGTGAGATTGTGGTTAGGTCTCAGCAGCAACTGTTGGTTTATTTGTATAGGTTGTATAGTATTCACAGTCATTACGTTCCTGTGTATATTGCGTGGATGACGGGTGGTTGGGCAGATATTGTGTTTTGTGGTAGGTGGTATGCCATACGGAACCGTTGCCACTGAAACTGCATATTAACGCACCAGTGGGGCTCGACAGCCTTAGTCAAACGGGTTGGCGCGTATGGTTGGGTTGCGGTGAGATTGTGGTTAGGTCTCAGCAGCAACTGTTGGTTTATTTGTATAGGTTGTATAGTATTTACAGTCATTACGTTCCTGTGTATATTGCGTGAATGACGGGTGGTTGGGCAGATATTGTGTTTTGCGGTAGGTGGTATGCCATACGGAATCGTTGCCACTGAAACTGCATATTAACGCACCAGTGGGGCTCGACAGCCTTAGTCAAACGGGTTGGCGCGTATGGTTGGGTTGCGGTGAGATTGTGGTTAGGTCTCAGCAGCAACTGTTGGTTTATTTGTATAGGTTGTATAGTATTCACAGTCATTACGTTCCTGTGTATATTGCGTGGATGACGGGTGGTTGGGCAGATATTGTGTTTTGTGGTAGGTGGTATGCCATACGGAACCGTTGCCACTGAAACTGCATATTAACGCACCAGTGGGGCTCGACAGCCTTAGTCAAACGGGTTGGCGCGTATGGTTGGGTTGCGGAGAGATTGTGAGATTGTGGTTAGGTCTCAGCAGCAAGAGGGAAGTAGAGGTCAGTAAGCTGGGCTGAGTTGAGTGGGGGACGGAGGGGGTGACTCTGGGACGCCAGAGTCACTGTCGAGCCCTCTTGAGGTGTCGTGGGCTAGTCGACGAAACACTGAGGACGGAAGGTGCCCACTTGAAGACCCTAGAGATGTTCCCTACTCCGCTCAATCCAGAGGGTTGTTATGGGGGGACCGCACTGTGGTTGCAGCCGTTGTGTGTGCTGACGCGCAATACACTGTATTAACACCAGACAGAAAATTCACGTCACCAGATGGAAAGAATGGATGGAGAAGCATAGGTTACTGTAAAGCTACGTCTTAGTTGGTGATTATCTTGGCGAAAGCCGAGTACAAATCAGCATGAAGTTTTAACATCTACTCTCGTGTAATGGAAATCATAGCAGTTAAAAATAATTATAATAGTTAAAAAAGTTAATTTTAACCTCTAATATTATAGTAATGTACCAAATAAGAAGGTTCCCAGTATAGTTTACAGCATTAGCTGTGAGAGATTTTTTTCTTTAAGAAAAGCAAACTATCGGTATCGACAGGCAGAAATAATTTTTAATAATCGGCTATTGGTATCAGCGGAGAAATTTAGTAGGCTACCTCTCAGTCTGCCAGAGGTGGTCCTACAAGTCAGCACTGAAGAGTGTGTGAGAGTTCGGTGTGTTTTCTGCAGGTCTTGCTTGCTGAAGATCTCCCCGTTCTTCAGGCGAGTGCAGCTCTTGTTGTCTAGGCGACTTATGATGTCCTGTAGTTTCTTTGCATTCTCATAATCTCCCACATGCCGCTCCACCTCTTCTATCACCCTCCGCAGACCCTCCAGTGCCAGGGCAATATCATAGCGCTCAGCACTGCCATCTACAGAAGTGCAAGCACATCACAAAGGAGACCCCTTTTTATCAAATATCATGTATTAATATCGTGTCAATTGTATAATGTAATAGTGCTACTCATATGTATCTTTGATTTTCAGGTTTATATATATGTCTTAGGCACGTTTTTTCACCAAAAATGGTTTTAAGCCAGTTTTTTATATCTTTTGCTGTAGTGTCAGTAGGTATTATCAGTTTACATTTCCAAAACATTCCTTTTGTCATTAATTGTAATAATCCAGTGAGATTTTTGTATGCACAAGGAGACAACAGCCGGTATGATCCACACAGAGATCTGATCTCACCATCATCGAGTCTGTCTGTGATTACATGAAGAAACAGAAAATCTGAGACAGACTAAATCCAGAAGAACTGTGGCAACATCTCCAAGACACTTGAAAAAAGTTTCTTTTTATTTCATCATGTAAATCACAGACAGACTCGATGATGGTGAGATCAGTTTATACAGCCTGTTGTTTTCTATTTCACTTGTTGTTATTAATAATGGTAATTATGTTAATTGATAACTAATTCAAAAGTAACAACTTTTCATATTTAACTGATTATTTATTGCATACTATGAACTATTACCATCGGTGTGTTGAAGGAGTCTCTCTACCAGAACAGGGTACTTTGTAATTCTCTGTGTAACAAGCAAAAGGAATTCTGGGATTTCACGACGCTTGACGACAGAGTTGGTACTCAGCTGCTGTAGAGGCAACACATACGGTCATCAACATAAAACTCAAACTGTTTCGTATCAGTGTGTTCGTGTGTGTTTAATCAACTTACTCTGAGAAATAATTGTAGTTTCCTGTTGCTCTGCAGTTGTTGCTTATAAACTTTCAGTGCTTCTGGATGACGACTGCAGAAATCGCCGTACAACTCTATCATCTGAGAAGCATTTGGGCCTGAGAACTACACACACAATTGCTAAATGAACCTAAGGTAAGAGCTAAACTTGTGCAGCCACAATAAGTAAATTGGTCAAGTCTACAGATGTTTAGGTTCTTACTTGCCTGTTGACGCAGAATATCACCAATTTGCAGGATGATGTAGTTCTTGTGCTTGCCTAAGCGAATAGACACCCTCTGTCGGGTCTCCATGTCTATAAGAAAGTTTCTATGCAAAACTAAGAGCTCATCCACCCTGGGAAAAATCTGACCAATCGTGTCCTGCTCCAGCTGCACTTCCTCCAACATCCCCGGCCTTAAAACATCAGCCATAACGGAGAGAGTCTGGACATGGTGAAATTCTGTCTGCATCAGCTCTGCGACAAACACAACACTAACCAATCAAATAAGGCTTAACTAAAGCATCCAATCAAATCCAAAAGACATTTTTAGACAGCAGTGTATTTCATATTATCAAAAAAAACAGGCTTTGCAGCCATCGTTACTGACCATAGATGATCTCCTGCCTCTTGACCACCTCTTTGTCCAGTGTCCTACTGAATTCAGTGTCCACAACAGCGCTCCAAGATTCAGCAGAGAAGTCAAATGATACGTGAGCTGACGAATCATCTGAATCTGGCAAAGAGATGGTTAAACATACTGTAAAAGTGACTTATTGTTTGTGTAACAACCTCGCAGCCATCTTTAGAATTTTGTCTTTGTACTTCAGGGTTTGCGGTAGCTCAGTATATTTCTATGGCATCACTGTCGAAGAGAGTGATTAGCTGGTGAAGTGGATTTATTTATTGTGGTTAACGGAAGTTATCATGAGCAGATGTCATAACACATGACAGTAGGCCGGAAGGATTTTAAAACGAACGGTTCATTCATAAGATCTTACCTTCATGCTGAGGATATTCAAATCAGAAGACAGAGCACAATGAGCGCAGTGCTGAAAAGGGGCGGGGCTACATAAGTCTTCAAAAATCACACACAACTTTAATGCTGGTTTTTCTTCATTTTAGTAGTTAAAACCATAACAAAAACATTTTCATCACTTAAAACAAACGTTAAATGAAATAAAATTTGAAATAAAAATATACGTTAAATAAAAAAAACATTTTATTTCAAGTAGTTGGCTTCAGGCTCAATATGTATTGTGAAAAGCGCTATTCAAATAAATTTGAATTGAATTAAATAGTTGCTGAATTCTTTTTAAGTTTTCACTTAACTTTATGTACTAAAATAACTAAAACTAAAAGGGAAATAAAAATGAATAAAAACTATATAGACATGGTTTTGTCATTTTACTAGTTTTTTTATTTAAAAAAAAACTTTACCTTTTTAAAAATATGTGTCTATTTTTGGGTGAGCTCTCCCTTTAATGATACTAAAATAACATTTCTCAACATTCCAGTCCCCATTTAATTTCATTGTATGGAAAATATCAGCAGGAAATTCTGCACCTTTTGAGTTCCACAGAAGAAAGAAGTCGTGTTCGACTTAAACGGCGTTGCACAGACCGATTGGTGCATGACATCAATGTACCGCAAGAGCGATTAGACTAGAGAGACGGCTCCATATGGTTTCAAATCGCTCTTGCGATAATTTGATGTCATACAACGATCGGTCTGCGCAGAGCCGTTTAAGTCGAACACAACTATTAACTCACTGGAGGTGGGGCTTCCTGAAGAATGACCAATCAAAGACTGGCTTTTCCGCAGAGTGAAATCATGGCCACACCCCTCACTGTTACTCCGCTTTCTGATACAGAAACATACAAAGCATCTCAAAATTTAAACATTAGTGACATAAATTCAAATGAAGTTTGTGGAAAACATGTACAGACCTGTGTGACACAGTGTTGCTGTCATTGACCAGAAACAGAGATGGAGAACTGTGACTGGACGAGTCTGTTAATGAAACATACATGATCACATGAGCACTACATGACATGGTTGGTTGGTTCCATTATAATTTCAGAGTAACATGATTGGCTCTCTCACATAGTAAAATTGAAGAGTCACCGCATTTCAGATGTGCCTGATGAGGATTCTGGGTTATAGAAAAAAAATGCAATTGTAATCTTTCAAATGAATGTAGTTTCAAGTACTTTTGTAAGTAAAGAGTCAAGTGTTTACACACACACACACTCACCTTTAAACACAGAGGGGCAGAACCACAGCAGGTCTTATGAATGATCATGGAGCAGTCTTTACAGGAAGTGACATCATGAAGTCAGTGTAGAATTTTGGTACAGCAAATATTTGTGCAAAATATGTAAAAAATGCATGTCGTTAAAAGAAACACACACTTACATGTGCACTGCTGTGGTTCGTCATTGTCAGCTCCCTCACAGACTTCACAAGCTGCTTTAACAGGCTGCTTCGGCGGGCAGAGCTGGTGCAAGGCTGAGGAAACCTCTGCGTTTATCTGTAAACAAACAGGTTTCTTTCCTAAAGATATACATACATAGTGTCTAGTCTTAGAAATCACCATTAATCATATCATCTCTTGATAAGGGTGACTGACAGGAAGTTAAAAAAGACACTTTTTTTCACACTGAGATTTAAAAATGCATGGACCAAAATATTTTTGAAACATTTTATAAATATTTTTTGTATACAACCAGACTGTAAAGAACATATTTTGTTATATATATTTTATTCAATTTGCAAAATAAACTTCTTCATTGACAATAAAAAAAATCCAATATAAATAATAAAAAAAATAGATATTATAAATATATATATATATATATATATACACACACACATACATATTATATGTATCTACATATACTGTATACACACATATATATATAATATGGCAATATATATATATATGTATATGTATTGCCATATTATATATATGTGAGTGTATATATCAAAATGATACATACAGTATGTAATCTTTTCCCTCAAATATTTTTTGTTGCCATTTCTGCAAATAAAATACATTAAAAGAAAATATCAAAAGTTATATTTTTTTCTGTAGGTGTTTTATTCCATTTAACTTCAGTCTGTTGCACACTTTTACTGTCTTTCTCTCTCTCACCTTGCTTTTTATTTTGGTGTTGACCATCCGGCTCCTGAGGAAGCTTAGTGTTCGACTCACTTTATATTTCTCTGTATCACTTTTGGATGTAGGGATGAATTTCTCTTTCTCTTCTTCCTCTGAATTGCTACACCACATACTGGGAATTTGGAAATAAATAGTGAAACATACTTAAGATTCTTATGTGTGTGTGTGTGTGTGTGTGTGTGTGTGTGTGTGTGTGTGTGTGTGTGTGTGTGTGTGTGTGTGTGTGTGTGTGTGTGTGTGTGTGTGTGTGTGTGAGATAGATCAAATACCTTCTGATCTCTGTGGATGTTTCTACATCATTGAAGGGGAACGGCTCTAGAAACATAAAACAACTGAACATACTTCCAAACTACTAGTACACTTTATTTTGCATGTCTCAATCTATCTTGAACACACTACTAGAGATACACATAAGGATAAAAACACAAACACACCGTCATGTGGACTACAGATGGGTAATTTGTCTTGGATTGGAGAGTCTTGTTCAGATGCTGTAGAGTCTGATTCAAACCCAAATGAGTCAAATGAGTCCTGAGGATACATTGTCTAACGAAAAAGACATTTCCTAGTAAATATTACAAATCTTCTTGCATCCACCACGATTCTAGATACTACACATTCACAAAAGCCTTTATGGATAAATCTTAACCTCACCTGATTCTCACCAGCCTGCAGGGTGTTGATGCTGGTCGTAATGGTAACGCTGGAGTCAGTGAGCGAACTGGTCGTTGAATCAGTATGAGTTGTGAGTCCATCTATAAAAACAAATGTACGGACTTTGAAAACAAGATACAAGAACATGCAGCATTATATCAGATAATCAATTAATAATCAAAATGTCAGCAGCTGAAATAGTAAATTTAGGACTGGAGGTTCACTAAAGTTCAGTATCAACTATATATTGTTGGCCAGATGTTCATGTTTGTGGTCATTATTGGTCTAATCTTTCCATTTTTTCCCTTCTAAAACTATAAAGGGAAAAAAAAAAAACTTAATTCCAAAAAATGCTTTACTGGGAGTTTTATGTAAAGTTGACTAATATAACGAAGACCTACAAATGACTTTGACACTTTTCAGTGAAGGACAACAGGTGTCTTATTTTTAAAACATTTTAATGAACTTTTGAAAGGCAGATAAACATTATCATTACAATAGCCAAGAAATATAGTTATTGTTGACTAACTACAAAAACAAACACTTACCAGAGTCATCCGATGATAAGAGTTCCTCATCTTCATCCTGACTGGTGTTATTAAGCCACACCTGACAGAACAGCAGGACATAAGAGAGTAAAATGAAAGAAAACAACGAAGTAACGAAAAAGCCAAAATAATGATAGAATTAGTGAACAGTTTTGGGAATTAGCGATCAAATATTTCAGTAAATAAATAGACACTTCCAAAGGACACTTCCCATTAACGACGTGAAGTTACTGTATGTTTATTGAATAAGCAACACACCAGTCGATGACGTGCAACACCGACTAGCCTACATTTTCCCTGACAATATTTCAACATTCAAGTGTAATAGTCATGACATGTGTCGCATACTTTTTTTTCGGCTGTTTAGTAGGCTATCGATGCCCGATTCGTGAATAAATTAGGCTACTTGAATCACATGAAGTCGATTCTTTTTTATTGAACTGATCACGATCACAAAAATATATAATATAAATAATTTGGATTGTTCACTCAAGCAGGGAATCGTTTGAGGCCGTTTCGTTGATCCGTCTGAATTAATCTGATAGAAGGTCATGGAATTTTAGTACTTTGAAGTGTAGTAGGCTACTGTTTTCTTGAGGGTCCTATTTTTATTTTTTAGAAACAAAAAAAAAAGTTATTTTTTGTGGGAAATGTTATGATCATTGTTCATTATTAGAAAGTTTTGTGATTGAATTATTTGAATAGTTCACTCAGGCCTAATGAATCATCTGGAGCACTAAAGACTAGCTGGGGAATACTATACAATAAGGTTTCATCAGTTAACAGTTAATTACCTTAGTTAACATGAACTAACAACAAACTTCTAGGCTACAGCATTTATTCATCTAGTTAATGTTAATCACAGCATACTTAAACCTTTTTAAAATTAGAAATTGCATCTGTTAACATTATTTAATGCAAACGTGAACATGAACATTTTTATAACATTAAGAAAGCTTATTAAAAGCTGTAAGAATATATTTCTCATTGTTAGTTCACGTTAGATAATTAACTAATGTTAACCCTTATTGTTAAGTGATACCACTAGCTGTCATCTTCATCTAGCATTTTTCTGTTGAGTAGTAATAGCTTTTCTAGCTAGATATTACAACATAGTCTGTCACATGCAGCTACTTACATTGTGAAGCAGAGAGTATGGTGATCCTTTTTTAGGGGGTGCATGTGCATGAAAATGGGAGAGAAAGAGAGAGAACGGCAAATGTATCGCTACTATACATTTATCAGGTAGGCTTCTTGACCAGTATAACTTTCAGTCAGTCTTGTGAATATAATTTTCATAATCAAAGGAGAAACACTAACCTGAGTATGAAAACAGAGTGTTGTTTTCAGCTCTTCTCTTTGTATCCACACTCAGACCTTTGATCTGAGATTGTACAAACACATACACAACAAAAAAAATTGCACAAATCTTCAAAGCAAACTCAGTACAGAACTGATTCCAATCCGAAACACTCAATTAAATTTCATTTTAATTCAAAGCTAATATGTAATATCTGTGTGACCTTTAACCTCTGTTATCTGACCTTGTTTAGTAGCACAGAGTCCCTCGCACACTCTTGCAGAAGTAATATGGATGACTGTAAGGTTTGTGTAGAACAAGAAGACTCGGATACACACAAAGACAGAGACAACATCCCAGAGGCGTGGCTAAACCTGAGGAGGTGGGATTTACCCGCCCACACATGTGACACGCCCGCCAGAGGCGTGGTTAATGGATTGGGAGGGCTGACAGAGAAAGAAGAATAAAATGAGTTATTATTGTAACTCATGAAATCTAAATTATATCTATGTAACAGCTTTGTGTGAGAAACAAACCAAAATGTAAGCCTTATTTTTTGAAAATCTGTGAATAATGACTTGTATTTTGTGTATTTTTGTCACACATATTAGAGAGGAAATATTTTGTTAGATTTTATTTTTGACATTTTTGCCTTTATTTAGATAGTACAGTTGGAGAGAGGACATAAAGCGAAGTGGGAGAGAGAGGTGTGGGAACGGGAAAGGACCAGGAGGCCGGGACTCGCACTCAGGGTCGCTCAAAACGAAATTAAAGATTAAATATGAAAGGATCCATATAATAATAAAAAAAAATATGAAAGGATCCATATAATAAGGATACATTACTGCTTGAAGAGTTGTATCAGAGCATATTGATTGGTCTGTTGGGCCAGCTGAAGGGGCGTGTCCCCATCCTGATTGGCTGAACGGATAGTCATCAGGGCACCAGGCTGACAGAGAAGGAACTCTGAGACGCTCACAAATCCCAGACGCACACATACATGCAGGAGAGATTCTATGTGCACACAAACACACACATTTACAAATAACTTGCATGTTTAGTCAATTAATAAATGCATTATAATACATCTTCATTTTCCTCCATGCGTTTCCCACTTTGTTTGTCAGTGACAGTTTACTTTGGACATCCTCATTTGTGGTCACCGCGGTGACCTCTAATCCAATTAGAACTCGGCATTTATAATTCCACTGCTCATCTCCGGACATTTGTGTCATTTGGATGTGAAGCAGGAACAGTGAAATCTGATTACACACACACATCCATACAATACACGGAAGCAGGTGCTGCATTTGCCTTTGCCATCACACACACACACACACACACACACACACACACACACACACACACACACACACACACACACACAATAAAGTTCAAACACATATAACACATGCACACACCTTGTGCTGATTGTCCGAGCAGGTTGTGCGGGGTGTGTAGGTTGGCTAGAGCGAGTGTGACCCTTTCATCCATCTCTGCCTGTGTAGAGCTGTCTTTCAAACCATATCGACCACTCAGATCTCTGTGCTCAGTGGTGCTGAGGCAGTCGCTATGAGTAAGCAGGTATTCAGCCAGCTCCTGTGCATCATCCTCCATGTATGTCAGAGAAGACACACCCACACACACCACAGCATCATCTGTAAATATATACGCTCGAACACGCACCATCTCAGACTGGTTATGGCCTATTAAACACAACCAACACACAGAGAACACTTACTGCACAAATAATCAGCATCAACAGTATCTTGCAAAGTGTGGAAGAAGTAAATTAGGAAAAGTTTTTTTATATATATATTTTTTATCATTATATAATAATAATCCAATCTTATATTATATTATATTATTTATTTATTATGGTACATGTAGGACAAGCGGTTTGGAGATTATATTACATTATATTAACTAATTATATTAACATATTATATTATATAAAATGTAACATGGTGGCTGGTATAATGATGAAATTACTTCGACAAAAGAAATTATTAGAAATACACAGTCTTTAATACAATAGCAAACTCAGAAGAATAACAACCACGTTAACCACAAACAATAACAGACAAAGGACAAAACTGAAAAGGGAGTATATATGCACGGGATAATCAGGAACTAAATACGATACAGCTGATGATAATCACAGGAACAAACAGGAACATAACCGAACCTAAACAGAGCAGGAAAACATGAATGAAACAGAACAGATATTTAAAATAAGAGTCTATAATCGTGACATTTTATTTTATTTTATTCACCTGGGACAATGAAGTACAGCATTGAGTGAACTCTAGTTTGCAGAATGTGTAGTAGAGTTGAGCCCTCAAGAACCACAAATACCTCTTCCTCCTGAACTGAGGGAATCAATGCAAAAACCTTTGCTTGGCCCTAAAACACACATGCACAACATTTACTACATAAATAGTGTAGTTCTATATATTTCATTGCAGACCTGCGTAGCAATTATTGTGCTAAAATCACATTTTGCAATATTTTCATCTTAAAAACACAAAGACAGAAAAAGTGACAAACAGAATATTACTCACATAAATAGGAACCTCTCTTCTGCTTAGCTTCATCGCTTGAAATTACAGAAACCTTGAAGACATAAGTAGAAATTTATGAACTAACCAAAAAATAAATAAACATTTATACTTGAAAGTAATGTCAATTGATGAAGTTACCCAAAAGAAGAGGATTGAATTCTACACTCTCAGCCGCAAGCTGAAAACTGAGAGAGAATGGGGAGGAGTGAGTGAAGAACAACAAGGATGGGGAGGAAAAGATTAATGAGACAGACACAAAACAGGGACAAGAGAGATGAATGACAGGCAGAAAGTGTTGATCGGTAAACGATGATCATATTTAATCATTACTGTCCCATGCTTATGTCACAATACCATCTATCTATCTATCTATCTATCTATCTATCTATCTATCTATCTATCTATCTATCTATCTATCTATCTATCTTTCTATCTATCTATCTATCTATCTATCTATCTATCTATCTATCTATCTATCTATCTATCTATCTATCGTTCGTTCGATCGTAAATATTGTCCGAGTTGAGTCTCAGGATACAACGCATAACTAGTTTTTAGTAAGAGAGTGTGGCTGCCAGTTTTTTTTTTTTTTTATGATCAGCGCCATATTTTGGACAGCACGATCCATAGAAAAGTTTTCTGTAATCATCAACTTTTGTCCACAAGAGGTCGCCAGCAGTAGATTGATCACACGATTCCTCTTGTCAGGCTAAACGAGAAATGTAGTTTTATGAGGGGTTTTCCCGTTTTATCTCATAAAACTTTATCATGGGAAAAAAAACATCATTCAATGATTGCATATGTAAATATACATATAAATATGAGCAGTACATTGGAAATGGAAAGACGTTGCAAAGCAAGAGACAAAAAAAGATATAATAGCCTATAAAAGGTAGCAAAAAACTAATAATTTTAAAATGTGCATCAGCTGTTTTGCTTTTCCAGTGGAATGGAAGAGAGAGCTACGGCAGTGCATGCTGGGACTGAAAGAAGTCTTTGAGCTGTGAACTATCCCCCACTTAGCCAAACAACCCAGTCCCAGAAAACCCTCAGTTTGAGAGTGATACATACAGTATACTGACCTCTATAGTAGCCTACTGCAAGCGCACACGCTTACACGAATGCAAACAAACACACTACACACACATGACCCCCTCCCCCTTCTCATTCTCTGTCTTCATGTCCTCGATATTTGAGTGGGTTGCATATGGAAGCAGAATGGTCTCCATTATAATTCACGCAAAAAACATCATTCACACATGCGTAGACAACTTCACATGCATGAAACCTAATTCACATACACACAAAAAAAATTCACGTGCGTGAAAAAAATGTATATTCACAAAAAGCAATTCACATGCCCAAAATAAAATGATATATTCATAAAATACAGTTCACAACTGTGCACAAAAACCTTTGAATGTTTAAAATGTACGAGTATCGCCTTGGATGTGTGTGTGTGTGTGTGTGTCAGTGTGTGTGTTTGAGACTTTCCTTGCAGAGCAGTCGAACTCTTTAGCCAATCAGATTTAAGCTTATCAATCGACCAATCAGTATCACGTGAGGGCGGCCCTTCCTGCATGTTACGTCATCAGCTTTCGACTACAGTTCATAAGCAGAGGTATGTTTGATCGGTTCATTTCTGTGTGTTTACTGCAGTTAAATAAGTACTACATTAGTTGAAGCAATAGTTTGATGATAAACTGATGGAACAATAGAAACTGATGATAATGTAGCCTATTTAATGACGTGCACAGAAGACATCTGTTTTGTTTTAAGCTGCCATACTGTGTAGTTTTGTTTCAGATTTCCGAGACGGATGATGTATAAAGTTGCAGACCACCAGTACTGTGATCTTACCATTCCTACTGTAATTCTTTCAAAACAGTTACGTTGCAAGCCGTCCATTTTGTCTTGTTGTTTCAACAAGAGGTTGCTATGCATGCATTATTAAATGTTCTTGTCAGAATAAAAAGATTCTAAGACATAGTTACATGTGATGTAAACGTTTTATTTATTTTAAAGTTTGATCTTAATTGCCTCTCTATGATAAGTATACATTTTTCTGATCAGCATAAAATCAGATTTGCATGTTTTACTGGGCAAAGTAAAAGTAATAGTTCACAACATTGTCCTGTGACACTAAAAACCTTGCGATGACAATACAGCACAAAACATAACGAAATTTATGTTGAATATATTGGTACCACTTTTACAATAAAGTTAATAAGTTAACATTAGTCAATGTAACTAACCATGAGCAATATATTTGTTGCTGTGTTTGTTAATCTTTGTCAACGTTAGTTAAAAATACAGCTGTTCATGTCAACTAATGAAACGTTATAGTAAAGTGTTACCAATTAAGACATTAATACAAAAAAAATAAAGTATAAAAGAGAATAAAGAAACAACATGAATTAAGATGTTTGTGACTGCTATCCAGATGTCATGCCAAAGGTGAGTAATCCTGATAAATGCAAGAAAACAACAGGTGTTTAATAATTTAACAACATACACAAATTACACAAATGGCAAATAAACAACGGTGCTCATTAAAACAGGTATATTCACTATTTAAAGAACAATCTCGATGGGTATATTGACACCAGATTATTGTTTTGCAATCATTAACGTGATTGTTGTAGCTGTGAGAGCTGTCTATACCTGCAGCTAAAATATAACAAAACAAGCATCATTCCTCTTCATTTCTGACACGATATGGGACATCTGATTATCACAGCACTTGCTTACATCAATTAATAGTTCATAAACTATTGCTTCAACTAATGTCGAACTTATTTAACTGCAGTAAACACACAGAAATGAACCGATCAAACATACCTCTGGTTATGAACTGTACTGTAGTCGAAAGCTGATGACGTAACATGCAGGAAGGCCCGCCCTCACGTGATACTGATTGGTCGATTGATAAGCTTAAATCTGATTGGCTAAAGAGTACGACTGCTCTGTGTAGGAGCAGAGTGCTGCCAGGAAAGTCCCAAACACGCACACACACCAGTGTTGCCAACTTAGCAATTTTGTTGCTAGATGTTGCTAGTGAGAATTTTGTTGCAACTTTTTAGACTACCCTAGCAACTGTATTTTCAAAAAGCACTTAGCAACACATTTAGCAATTTTTTAAATTTATTTGGCAACTTTTAGCAACTTTTGGAAAGTGGCTCTAAACCAAACAATACGGTAAAAGATAGCTAAATAGACTGAGCGGTTCATTGATATTTCCTTAAGATCGCTGTGGAAATGTGGAAATCGCTGGAAATGTGGAAATCACTGTGGAAGATAATATACAACGAGCGCAGGGGCGGGGCTATATAAGGTCTATATAGCCAGACATTCCGTCTATATAGCCAGGAACAGAGGCTGCGGGCAGCAGTAGAACGCATTTCACATTTTTGGATTGATTTGATTTTGATTTGAAAATAGCCTACATAAAATGTAATTGTTCAATATCAATGTTGTATTTAAAAATAAAAAAATCGGATCATGGAAAAGTGTTGTTTGTATTACATTTACAAATCCTGTGTGTGTGTGTATATATATGTATATATATATATATATATATATATATATATATATATATATATATATAACAAATCTAAATTAGCATTTCAAATAATATTTACGTATTACATAATGGCATAGTTTTGCGTTGCGATTACGTAATGACTTCATAGCGCAATGACGCAATGAGTCACAACGTCTTTTAGCAACAAATCGATCTGCCTTTAGCAACTTCCCCTGAAAACTAGTTGGCAACAGTGACACACACACACACACACACAAACACACACACACACATCCAAGGCGATACTCGTACATTTTAAACATTCAAAGGTTTTTGTGCACATTTGTATATCGACGAATTGTGTTTTGCATTTGTGAAATGTATTTTATGAATATATAATTTTATTTTGCGCATGTGAATTGCTTTTTGTGAATATACATTCTTTTCACGCACGTGAATTTTTTTTGTGTGTACGTGAATTAGGTTTCATGCTTGTGAAGTTGTCTACGCATGTGTGAATGATGTTTTTTGCGTGAATTATAATTGAGACTATTCTGCTTCCATAGTTGCAGAATTGTTTGGAGAATAATGTGGAGTGGAGAAGTGGAGGTTTGCAGAGATTCCTGAGGGTTTTTTCTCATCTAAAATCACAGGCAGGGGCTTAAACATTCCTGGCCATTTTATTCACTGAGAAATGAATTCTCGCTCTCCCTCTCTCTTTACAGCTTTACCTCCTGCATTCTCATGCCAAACTTGATATTTTCTATTCCTAGTTATTTTTATTAAAACTCTCTCTCCGCCACCTTCTCTCCTTTTTTTGATGTTTCAAGGAAGCCTGATTTCCAGGAATTTCTGCAGTCCTTTCCTGCTTGTTTTTAAAATCCTTGCCCAATCGTATCGCTCACATAATTCCTAATCCTCTGACATGTTTAAAGAATCTAAATGAAAAGTTACGTAAAATATTTACACTAAGCACTGGGATTAGGATCTGCACAGTAAACAATCCGTTCGGCATATTTGTATCCGTCCGGCCCTCCCTGGAAGGTTCCCTTCTGTGCAGCCTTTACATGGAATTTAGGACAGCCTCTGATCAATGAATTTTAAAGGGATTTGTCTTTATTACAAAAAGTGACCTATGTGACACTAAGCAAAGAAACAGCAGTGGGTTTACTGAGGTATATATACACTTCGGAGTAATTCTAAAAGTGTCATTAGTATCTATCATACACATGTGTTAAAGGTGCTCTGAGCGATGCCACATGTTTTTTAGGCCAAACATTTTTTGTCACATACAGCAAACATCTCTTCACTATCCGCTAGCTGCCTGTCCCCAAAAAACACAGTCTCTGCAGACACCCCAGGCTCAAAAACGGCAACAAAAACAAGCTGGGTTAACCCACACCAGGAAACATAACAAACTGTTCCAGCCAATAACCGACAAGAAGGATTTGGGGGGTTAGTGCGCGGATGAGGAGGAGGGAAGGTCTAGCTAGCCTCCGTTTTGTTTGACAATACTTCGAACGTCAACAAGAAGTGACGTCCCCCAACATCGCTTAGAGCACCTTTAAAAAATACTTCATTTAACTTCATGTGTGTGTGTTTGTGTGTGTCCTGATAAATCCTACATTATGGGGACAAAATGGGAAAATTGTTGGTCCCCATGAGGGAAACAGGTTATACATCATACAGAATGGTGTGTTTTTCTTTTCATCTAAAAAGGCAGAAAGTTTTCTGTGATGGGTAGGTTTGGTATAGGGCGATAGAATATACATTTTGTATAGTATAAAAATCATTAGGTCTATAAAATGTTGCCATAGAACATGAAAACACAACATGTGTGTGTGTGCACATAAAATATAAACAAAATTAATTGTTTTATATTTGGAGAATGATATCATCTCCGCATCGATTTTACAACATTTAAAATCCCTAGTTCTGGCCATGTCCAAAAAGCCAATCCGATGTTGATTCTAGTTTTATTACAAGCTCTGTCGCGTTCTCTTTTTGGGAGCAGACTCTCCTCTGTTCGGGTTTTTTAAAACGCGTGATTCCCCTGAGGTTTGAGTTTAAACTGCTTCATGTCAATCTTTCTCACTTCCTGTGACAACTAACCTCTGACAATTCCACACCATACATGCGTCAAAGCAGCCGGTGCAACTTTTCTCTATTTACGGATATGACGAGACACACATGGGTGAGTGTACGTAATGTAATGCAATGAGTGTACGGGCGAATGTACACAATTTCCTGCGAAAACCATCTATGTCTAAAATATAAATACTTATTAATGGCTTACCATGGTAAATCAGGGTACGACACGATTTCAAAACACGTTTTGAAAGAAGGATTGATGATGTATTAATTCGTCATTCACATTGTGTTTATTTTGAAAAATAAATTGTGATTTAATTAACACATTATTTGTCTTATTTGGTTTTATATGACCCTTAAATGGTTTTGCAAATGTTGAATTGATGGCTAAACAGAAAAATTATAAACACCTAGAAAGTGATCATAGTTACATTAATCAAAACAACAAAAAGACACACCAAAAGTGCTCTGGAATACACAAAAGAGTGAAAGAATAGGGAGGTGTTAGATTTGATGGAGGACTTTGATTCACTATTTAACTGGATTAAGTCTGATTTAATCAAGCTATTTTTAGGTGTTATTAGGAAGTAAGTTTATATGGGGTTATCAGAGCTGAAATGCTTGTTTGACTGGCTCTCCCACTGTCTCTGTATCTAAACATGAAACACACAGGAAAGTCTTGCTGATCTTTCATCGGAACAGACACTGAGTCAGTCAGTTTGCATTAAAACTGGAAAGTTAGGCTCACTAAAGAGCAAATATAATATAGACAGGCATGCAGGGTCATGTTCACATGCATTGCTTTAGAGTCAAAACTTTGTGGAAATGTGCTTGAATAAAAAATACCTGTGACCTTAGGCAGCAAATGAACCATTGCTAGAATACAGGCATAGATATTTTCACAAACACACAAAGGTGGCTTCCTAAACAGCCCTTCACAGAATAGGAGGAAATGGGTGGCAGTCCCGTTGCAGGATTACATCCCGTTTAAAGCACCGCACACACACCAGGATAAAATAAAAATTATAATAATAGTGTATATTATTCTCATTAAATCAAATGACTAAAATTTGTCAAGCCATTTACTTCAATGATAAAAAAATAGTCTGTTTGCAGTAATGAGCAAACAATGATGCAACTATCTCAAAAAAGTTCCTGATTTAGATTTTCTGGGGAATTGGAGCAACAGACCATTATGGGAACAGATATGCGTGTGTGTGATGGGGCTGTAGAATGCATGTGAAATCAACTGATACGATTCCTAAGTGTGTTGCATAAAACTAGATCATCTCAGGAAGTTCACACCAGCACTATTTAGCCATTGCTAGGATACACCACTGTGACCACACGGCTGATCAGTCAGCACTCCGATTGGCTTAGTTCTCTCTCTTGATGACATCACGTTGTTGCCGGGTGAAATTGAACTCTGCTGGCAGGGAAGAAAAAAGACAACTTGTAAGTTTGGGTTTGTTTTTCAACCAGGCTCCATGCTGATTTTCTCGGCTTAAGGGTTTAATGTTTAAGGATCGCCACAGAATTTGCTGACTTACTGCTACAACGCTGCTGACATGTCCTGCTTTTTAAAAAAATCCCTAACTTTCTTAAGTAGAAACCTTAAGTTTAGTGACATTTTGCAATCTGTCCGAACAACAGAACGTCACAGCATGAACAAGTTTATGTAGGCCTGCATTCATTTCATCTGAACTCTGCAACTTCAGTCTGAGATCAGCGGAATGTTTTTAGTAGCACCCCGTGGGCCGCCTTCGTGAACCCATGGCCGAAAATCCTGCGGGGTCTGGCTCCCGTCCACTCCGTCTGATCATGGCCATTCCGCTCTGTCAGCAATTCCCAACTCTATTCAAGGCTCCTGTTCGCATGCACTGTAAAAAGACAATTGTTGAGTTGCGTTGCTGCATATGCACTCTAGACAATGATTGTCTTGAATTGTTTGAGCAGCCATGCTTCTTTTTCCTAGAAAATAAAAGCAGTAAATGCATTTAGAGTGAGATAAAACATTTTATTAGAAAAAAATGATAGAGACAGTGACATCTAATCAGACGTCCTGATGCAATACACTGTTTTATTAGAGGTTGTGTATAGCCTATGAGCCATTGATCTCAGCACAGATATTTCATTGGGAGCTGTTAAGTCCTAAACTGTTCACCCCCTGCCTTCATATATAACAATTGAATGGATTTAACACGAGGCTACTGTGCGTGAAAAATTACAAGGCCTTTCTTAGAATGTTTTTACATTTTTGATATGCATTATGCAGCACACTTAAAGTGGGGGGTAACATGTCTGGACAAGAGAGAAAAAGTTGGAGGGGGAAGTGGCTCATGGAAGAGAATAGGGGGAAGTCCGATTCTTTTTAGAGAGTTGATTCTTTTGGTTCAATGAACCGGTTCGTTTAATCATCTCAGTCTGAAAAGGTTTTAAGGGTTCGCACGTTTTCACTTTGCCATGTTAAAATGCTGCTAGCTGCGGTAAACAATAGCCTACTGTCATTATTTATTACATTATAAAAGAGTCAAAATAGTTATGTCTATTGTTGTCGATGTGCGCGATGAATTGGTTAACTTCTCACGCGATTAATGTTCGCATAGTCTAGCACCAAGCCACGAAATGTTGCCTTTTTGTTCTAACGTTAATGATAAAGTAATCTTATTAATGAGTAGTAATATTAATATGAATTATTCTCAGCGCGTTACGAATCGGTTCACAAGAACGATTCACTCTGGAGTCGAAGCGAAAGAGGCCAGCTGAGGGGGGCGTGTACTGCACGTTCATGCTGAAGTTGGACACTTGGAGAGCTTTGCGCACTGCGAAGGGAGACACGAAGGGTTACGGAGGGGTGTCCAGTCCTCCTTCAGGTCTTGATCGCCCATAAAGGAGCTGTCAGCTAACATGCCCAGACCAGTACATCGTCTCTAAAACCTGGATTCAGCTCTTCGCCTGGTTTAAGCTTGCCAGAATGAACGAAAACGCAGATATCTGCAACCACTGTCGGAACATGATCAGAGAGAAGGTAACGTTGTCATCCGTGTGTCTAAAACTGTTTTTCTGCATCCGTTTCGGCTGATTGTGTTATTAAAATATGAATGAATTTGATCCTGATGTTGATCTTGGTGATGGGAAGCTGCATTGGGTTGTGCATGAGTGGGCTATTACACATTTCTCATATCTCTGGCGACCCCTGAGATGTTTATTTAGTCACCTTTACATATTTAAATAACTTGTAGGCCTATATATTTTAGTATACATTTCATAGTAGATGTTATAAGTTATTTTTTTATTTTATAGATAATTGGATTAGTCGTTTTTTCAACTATAAATATAAATATGTATATTTTTCAGTGTGTGAGTGTATATATATATATATATATGTGTGTGTGTGTGTGTGTGTGTGTGTGTGTGTGTGTGTGTGTGTGTGTGTGTGTGTGTGATTGTGTGTGTGCATAATAGATTTTTTGCAACACTTTTAAATAGACAGGTTTAAATAGTTTAAATGGTGTGCTTTTCTTCAACATGTTAATTGTATTTTATAATTGAGGCCGACTAACTTAGTGACCTACTCATCTCATCTGAAATCATGCTATCATCTCTCTCTCTCTCTTTTCTTTGGCTGGAATATGTTATTTTTAGCTTTCATTAATCATGTTGAACACATGTGACCTACTTCTGCTCTGCACATCTTCTCACACACACCCTGCCAAAAGTTGTTGTAAGTCAAACTGGACTTTAAAACAGAAACACGAACTGGGATTTATCAGATTGAACTATTGGCTGAAGGCTTGCGAGTTGTTTGTTTGATCTTCCTCTCTCTTGCAGCAGGGAGCAAATGGCTATCCTGCGGCTGTATGCAAACCTGTATTTTGAGTGCATGACAGTGTGTGTGTGTGTGTGTGTGTGTGTGTGTGTGTGTGTGTGTGTGTGTGTGTGTGTGTGTGTGTGTGTGTGTGTGTGTGTGTGTGTTTGGAGAACTCTTGTTATATGAGAAAGGTTTAAGGGGTTTTTGGTCACTTTGTCATGTCGAGAAGGTTCTTCACTACCCGTTTCCCTGGTTGTGATAACTCTCATCAGCAAATAGCTAGTCTCTTCTCACCTGTTGCTCTAGCTGGTTGGGAACATTCAGTTCAAACTCATCTCTGTCTTGTCTTAGCCTGCATAAGTAAAAAATATATATAATCAGAGCCGAATTAGAACCAATTATTTCCAATTATTTGTAAAAATTCCACAAAGAACGTTTTATTCTCTAGTTCCTTTATACCACATGTATTGTTGCATTAAAGGAATAGTTCACCTAAAAATGAAACTTTTGAAAAATGAAAAAATGAAAAATGAAAATGACACATACAACTCCTTTGTGTTCTACAAAATGTTTGAAATGGCATGAGAAAATTATGACGGCAGAAATCATGTCAAACAAAAAACCCAGAAATCATCTGAAGAATAATGTCCTAACACTTTCACAAACATTTTCTAACATGCTTTGTAATCTTATAAGCCACTCAAGAATCATACTGAGTGATCATTTTCTCTGTTTATCACCCTGTGTTGGTTCTTTTTTACACGTCTTTATTTCTGTTTGCTGTCACACACGCTTCAGAGAACAAGCAATAATGGCTCTATTGTGGATTCTGAACAGTAACAAAACAGACTTGCTTCAATGTAACCAGTTTTGTATATATCAATGTTTTCTTGCTTGAAAGAGAGACGGACAGAAGCTCCATATAAATTGTGCAGCCAAACTGAGTTTTGCTGATTCAGCATCTGACACACTTCCTGTTCCTCCAGCTGGCGTGTGCGGTGGCGTGCCATAATTGACCAATGAATCGTACTGCCCCATTACCACACAGTGTCCCGCCGTCGGGAAGAGCATCAGTGCCTGTACGTCCTGTAGTCATGTTTGAGCACTGATCTGTGGGCAGACATCGCCATTATAACTACAAATACTCAAACCACTAATTGAATGAGGACGCAAGTCCCGGCCGGGGACATTTGTCATGGTGCCACTAGGCGTCTGCTCAAGCAAAACTAAAACCTGTGCATTCTGCCAGTGTTGCATAATCTTTTATGAGTTTAATGGCATCATTCAAGGGACACAGATGCTGACGCAATCAAGTGATCACCAGGGAGAGGATCCTCATGAGAGAAAGAAAGGAAAATGTAGTTAAAAAAACATGAAAAATTACTTTAATGTTTTAAAAATGTATATTTGCTTTTATTTACAGAGCATTTTTTATTCATTTAGTTTATTTAATGTGCAAGCAACTGGTGTACAATAATGCACAATTATTTTATAATAATGCAATTTATTTCATTAGTTTCGGAACAAAAATGTAATCTTTGGCATGTAACTCGCACCATTTGTGCTACAAGATGATACCAAATAGAGATCAGTGCTATTTTAGTATTATTTATATACTATTATAGTATTTATTTATTATTTTTTATTAAGTTATAAATTATTAAATAAATTATTATTATTTAATTATTTTGTTTTCATATGAATTTTAGCTTTTGCCATTTTTATTATTTTTTAAATAAATATTTTTATTTAGCTTTGTTTTTTTTCCGTTTTAGTAATTTTAGCATTTCATTTACTTGTTTGATTAGTTTGTTGCCAAAAATTAGAACATTTCTTTTTAATCTAATATTTATATTTTTATTTTATTTCCATAACAAATATGGTTTTACTGGTTTAATCCGAAACACATTTTGACTGCTCTATTATTAATACCTTTATTTCCCCATAAATTACACATCATCCTCAATTCAATTTATCCTTGATCTTGATGAACTGGATAAAGTAATCCCCAGTAAACCGCTCCATAACAACCCTCCGTTCTCATCATTACATCCCGTTAAAAACTTCACTGGAGATCAAACCTAATCCTAATCCTCACTGAGACGCTGAATATTTGTTAACATGTCTCTCTCTCTCTCTCTCTCTCTCTCTCTCTCTCTCTCTCTCTCTCTCTCTCTCTCTCTCTCTCTCTCTCTCTCTCTCTCTCTCTCATACAGTTTATGTCTCTCTCTTCAAACTCAGTCAGGTTAGGCCTTTATTTGTTCAAACTAAGCACAAAGCAGACTTATGTAACTACTGTATTAGTGTGTTTATGTGTGCTTTTTTTCTACACATACCTATGCTTTCATAGAGACAAAGATTTCTGCACTTTCCCCCAGAACATAGAACACACAATCAAGCTCTGACAGACCCACTTTTTTCTCCCTCTCTCTTTAAAACACACTTACGGTTCTGGCATCTATGGCTGAAGGCAGAGCGCCAGGTCTTGGAAGGGAAGGAAGCATATAGGGATTCCTGGACAGCCATTTCAACTCAAAAGCTTGACTGGTCAACACTGCGAAGGGCTGGAACAATAGCATCCTTTAATATTGAATACATAAAACCTGACATGTCTATGGGCGAGACGAGAGTACTGACTGTTCAGACACATTCTCTGTAATCCAGAGTCCATTTGAGCTTTTTTAACAAGCTTTTGTAGATCAAGGAGTGGCTGTTAAACGTTTAAAACCACAACCTTGATTTTTATGAAATGACCTGTGCATACAGTACAACCATAAAAAACACACTTGTAAAAATGAACTCAGCAACCAAATTAAAATGGTTTGGGTGGTAACCTTAGATTTGCAGTATAGTGGGTTTTATGTAACCTTGAAAATAATAGTTAAAGTCATGAAATCATAGTTCTACTGTGCATATTCTATTATGTTTTCGTGGTAATACTACGATTGTAAAAGTAACCGAACTTGTGCAGCCAAATGATAACTATAACATTAACGATAAAGATAGTTCTAAAAATCTAACGTAGCAAATATAAAAGAGTAGCAGAGTCCTCAACACAACCAAGGGCACAGAGAAATCTCCTTATCGTTATCTGTATCGTTGGAATCACTTTCAGGACGATTTTCTCCAGCTGATGAATGATAAAAAACAGATAAAAACACTGACAGCCAATCAGAATCCATCCTGCTTTAATGCATTTAAAGTGAAGCATAAAAGTGACATACGACAAAACTGCAGCATGTGGTTCTAATGAACAGAACATTATCATCTGTTGGTGTGGACGCTAATACAGTTATAATTATTGTTATCTTTATATATAGTTATCTTTATAAATGTAATCTTGGTGTAAACGGGCCTAATAGTAAAAGAAAACAAAGGGTGCTCATATTTTATGACAAAATACTAGTTGCTAAAGTTTGTTAGTGTGTACAGTTTCTTTAAAAAAGATTGCAAAAATACATTAGTAAAAGTATATTTGACATATATTATGGTCAACTTTTGTAAGGCCTACATTTTTTTTATATTAATGATCATTTTTTTACTTTTACCAATGAGTAGTTCTTTCCACACTTCAATTGAATGGATAACATGACATTTTTGTTATCATAAATTGATATTTGGTTCTTTGTCAATAGCCTTTAAATATATTTATTGAAACGTATTAAAGAGTATTCAAATGCGTTCAGACGTCTATCCATCCATGGACACTCATGCTGCTGTTATGACAACAGAACCGTTACCATGGTGCCACAGAATGACAGTCTCAAGCATTATCAGTGCTGATAGTACGCTGTCCTTTGATTGACCAGGAGCATTGATGCGTTTTCATGGTGCAGGTCACACTGGTCACAGCGCCATGTCAACATTTCTGTGTGTGTCAAACAAGTGGGGATGGCCAATCAGTGCAGCCTCGTTGCAAATACACACAAGCATTACATTAAGCACATAGAACAAATTAGTTTCACATATTCGGAGGTTCTCCTTCTGTCTTATCCATATCTGTTCTCTCTTGCTTTATATGTGTGGCTTTGATTATTATGTAACAAAAATACACTCCCACAAGAGGGTAAAGACGCTTAATTAAAATGTACACTACTGAACGAAACAATTTTTAATAGTTTTACTTTGCATTACCAACAATGGTGTGCACTGTGCAAACACTGTGAATGTGTTTCAGTTGAGTTGCTTAATGCTGGAGGCCTCTCTTTCAAAATACTTTTCTGTATTTTTCCCCTCCTCTGCCCTCCCTCTGTTTGCCGCTTTCCCGCTTTCTTTGCACAGTCTATTTACTCTCTTTATTTTATATGTAGTGTCTTGTTCTTTTTCAACAGAGCAGTGGATGTAAGAAACCAACAAGCCCCAAAACAAAACTCTCCATGTATTTTGTTGCTCAATCTTTCCTCTCACAGTTTTTTGCATCCTTGCAAAACAACTTGACTGCAAATAGAGAGGAAAACACATGTTTGAGCACCTTGTGCATCAGATTTAGTGTCTGTGTCCGTGCAGAATCTTGGTAGTTCCAGGTTAGTGTTTTATAAACAGCACAGGTTTACAGCAAGGCCGCAGAGTGGAGGCAAAACACTTTTGACCGCAAATACAACACCATTTGTGTATTTGTGGTGGTTAGGGTTAAGGGGTGGAATATGCTGAACAAACACAAACCATGAAGAGGAGGAAGGAAGGATAGATAAAGTGTAAGAGAGGGTGAGAATGACAGGGAGAGGTTTGGTGTGTCCAGTCCTCGGGCCACTGAACTGAAGTGACCCTTACACGCTTGGCATTATAGAGAGTTTAGCGAACACACACACACACACACACACACACACACACACACACACACACACACACACACACACACACACACACACACACACACACACACACACACACACACACATAGATAAAACACAAACACAGCTTTCCTGGAACTCCTTACCTTTCACTGTAACAGGAACAAAACACTGGCAGAGACTTTCAAAATAAACCCCAGCAGGGAGACTCAAAAGCAACCTGTCAAAATGTTCTGGCCTTTAAAATATATACATAAACACACTATTAAATACTTTTATCACATTATCTATCTGGGAATTGACTTTACTTTATGCTTGTTAGACAGTTTTTAAGGTAGTAGTGTTTCTAATAATTATTGCTTTCAAACAAGTTTTCACCTGTCTGCCATTGGTTGAATAAACAGATAGATCCGCCCCCAAACGCACGCCATTGGTTGAGCAACTGTTGCTGTGCAGAATCTAGCTACAGATGGCTTAACTTTTAGTTCTCTCTGCATATTAACCTGAAATTGGCTGAAATAGTATTTTAACATAAAAATACACACTTCAGTAAAAATAATAATAATAACTGAATCGTATTGTCTGGATATTTTCATCATATTCATCATAAATGTTCTTGTTTCTCAGGAAAAAGGAATGAAGATGTCAAGATGCATATCAACAGGACCAAGCTCATTTATTCCAGAAAATGAGGTAATACTAATAACAAAATATTATAAGTTGCATTTCTTGGTTCAGAGATGATACAGTGGTTACACCATTACACAAAACAATTTGGTTTTTTTTGGACATATACCTCGGGATAACCATGATCTTTTAGGGTTAGTAGGATTTTGTTTTTAATGTAAAAAAAAAAAAAAGAGATATCTTTATGTTAACCAAGGCTACATTTATTTCATTGCAAAATTAAACATTAAAACTGCGAAATATTTTTACAAATTAAAATAATATTTTCTATTTTAATATATATTAAAATGTCAGTTATTTATCCAAAGATCCGAAGATGATCCGATTTATCCAAAGCTGAGTTTTCAGCATCATTACTTAATTTGTCCTGCTTAATATTTTTGTGTATACATTGTACGTTTGTTTCACGATGCTATGATGAATAAAAAGTTCAAAAGAACAGCATTTATTTGAAATTTAAATCTTAACGCGTCCTTACTAAATAAAAGTATTAATTTCTTTTGAAGGGTTCATACATAGTTCAGCTCAGATACTGTAATCGTTCTTTCTCGAATCAGCTGGTGTTCATTTCACTTTTGTTTTGAGTTCAGCCAGTTCAGGAGATTTTTGAATCCGAGTTAAGCGTGCCGGGAGATCTAAGAAAGTGTATTTGGATTGTAAATTGAATTATAGCATCTGTCCCTTCGTTGAATTAAGATTAACCTGAGCCAGAGTTCAAATCTTTCTTGGCTCTGATTCATAGAAGGCATATTGGTGCCTTCTCATATTACAAAATCAGACAAAATTTAGTTCTATACACCACATATTTAATTTGCATTAGTATCTGACCATAGCACTTTTATGTAAGGAAAAATATAGTCAATATTGTGCACTGTTGTGAAATGTCCGATGTTCTCATCCTTAACCCCAGATCCTAGGAGCCATGCCTCTGAGTGACTCCACAGTGATGTTCTTAGAAGAAGAGTTCAGCGGGCGCGTGGACAACCTGACGCAGGTGATGGGGCTCCACCCGCATTATCTGCAAGCCTTCCTGCGCTGCCACTATTACCTCCTGAGGATGGACGGCCCCCTACCACTCCACTACAGACATTACATCGCTATAATGGTACAAACGCATACAGAAACACTTTCAAGTGAGACTTTATTTAAATGGAACAGTTTCATGAGTGTTTTTTGTCTGTATTTTGCAGGCTGCAGCGCGGCATCAGTGTTCCTCGCTGGTGTGTCACCACATGCAGGAGTTCGAGCAGATAGGCGTGTGTTCTGATTGGCTGAGAGGTCTGGAGTTCTGCCCGCAACGTCTCCGCAACCTCAACGAGATTAACAAGATCCTCGCGCACAGACCTTGGCTCATTACAAAGCAACATATACAGGTAACACACTAGCGATCTTGTTTATTGCTCAGCATTCTAACTAATTATTTTAGCATTATGCAATCATTATGCAACAATAAACATTTCACATCTTGTAAATAAAAGCATTGCATTTTTAATCCAATTTTCTTAATTCTTTGTGAATTATTATTGAGTTATTGAGTTATAATATAATGAGAATTATTATATTATATGAGTTATTTCCTACTTATGGACAGCACTTTGGTCCATTTTAATGGTTTTGAAAGTGCTTTATAAATAAAGGAGTTGAGTTGAGTTGAGTTACTGAAAAACCTAAACTAAACTAAAAATAAAGTTTATTTAATAATCAATTAGGTAATCAACACTCCAAATAAAATTTATATGAGTTGAATGTAAACATTTAAATTGCATTTTTTATATTACCTTTTTATTACGGGTAACATTTTACAATAAGGTTTCATTTGTTAACATTGGTTAATGTATTAACTAACATGAGCTAAAAAAGAGCAATACATTTGTTACAGTATTTATTTATTAATCTTTTTTAATGTTAGTTAATAAAAATCCAGCAGTTCATTGTTTGATCATGTTAGTTCACAGAGCATTAACTAATGTTAACAAATACTTTTGATTTTAATAATGTATTAGTAAATGTTGAAAGTATTTTTCATTCATAGTTCATCTCAACTAATGTAGTTAAGTAATGTTAATTAATGAAACCTTAGTGTAAAGTGTTACCTAATTATGTTTCTACTCCAATTTGTTTTTTAAATATAATATTTAAAGGGTGGCCATAAAAAAAATCATGATTCAGTTTTATTCAAACTAATTTATTCAAAATGTATTCAAAAATAATGAAGACAACAGGTTAAGTAAAAATATAATGGATATGTAATATAGTGCATATATTTAACAAAATTCTTCTCTCTAGAGTTATTTTTTTGACAATTGGACACTATGGACAGCTATGGACACTGAATGACATTTCTGAGATTAATGTAATGATATGCTAAGTATTTTCTATCAAATGTGAATGATCTTACACTCATTGTTTCTCAGGCTCTGGTGAAGACAGGAGAGCACAGCTGGTCTCTGGCAGAGCTGGTTCATGCTGTCGTACTGTTGGCTCATTTCCATGCCTTGGCTAGTTTTGTGTTTGGTAGCGGAGTCAACCCTGACCCTGAGGTCACAGAAGTCAACGGTGTCATGGACGACCTTTGCCCTCTAGCCATGGCGGCTTTATGCACCTGTCACCTAACAAACGGCAACCAAGCCAACGGGAACCCCCTGCGTAACCCTAACACTGGGGTAGGAAAACATTACAGAGTATCCATGTTAGGGATGTGACTGAATAGTTTTTATGGTTCTTTATGCAAAATGTGATGTGAAATATATACCATATATTGTATATAAAATGACATTTATTATATATAATAATTTGTTGTATTATATATATATATATATATATATATATATATATATATATATATATATATATATATATATAAATGCAATTCATTATAATATACATATATTTTAAAATGTATATATATATATATATATATGCAATACATTATAATATACATATATTTTAAAATTGACAAGTTTTATGACATTCATCTGCATACTAATTCTATGCATATTCAGGGTTTTTATTTTTTTATTTCTTTGGACAAAAGTAGCATGAATTTTTTTTAACTCCATTGTTGTGTATTATAGAGTGAGCTGGAAGCACTGATGGAGAGAATGAAGCGATTGCTGGAGGAGAGAGAAGACGATGATGCGTCAGAGGAGGAGATGTTCACTCGCTTTGAGAAAGAAAAGAAAGAGAGTCTTCTGGTGGTGTCTGCAGGTATAACAATACAGATACTTTTTCTACCTGTCTACTTTTTGTCAATTTATACTATTATTCATATTTTCTGACATAATGATAATATTACATGCTAATGAAATCTTAAACTTTTAAATATCGTTGTTGTCTGGCAGAAACCTTGTATCTCCATATTTCGTCACAAATCATTACTATTGGTCACCCTTTATGTCTGTCTTGGGATTTTTTTAAATATATAACCAATGAAAAGTATTAAAAAGTGCTTGTGACCAAATATATATAAATGCTTTATGTATTTGAGGATCGGACAAGTGTGTCTAGAATTTGTCGTAGAGTCACAGTCAATACTGTCTGAAATTGCTTGTGTATCGTTTCGTCTTAAACATGAGATTTTGGTCAAATGTTGTAGCTTCAGTAAACTTTATAACCCATAAATTTATGAAAATGTAATGCGATGCACTTACTGCCTCAGATGTGGCCGAAATTCACTGGTCAAAAACCTCGTAACTCCATTTGAGATTGATTTTGGTAAAGTATTAAAAAATATAATGACATATGCAAGTGTCTGACCACATATAAAGCCACAATATAAACTTTGACAACAGAGGTTTATCCATTTCCTGAATATTTTCAGTATTCCAAGTAGCGTTTTTGGAGATATAAGGTCGACACCAATTATACGTTTGTACTAAAACTAAGATTGTTGTAGTAGTTGTGTGTAAAGTGGGAATTAATATTACATTACCAAAATGAAAAATTCTGCCATCATCTGCTCAGCCAAATGTTGTTCTAAACCTGTATGACTTTATTTGCCATTCGTCATCAGTGACGCCAAACCAAGCACGAATTGGAAGTATTGCTTGAAAACAAAAAAGGATCTTGCAATCTTTTGTTTTGTGTATATTGTATTAAAATATTGTGATTTGCATATTCAGGGTTTGATGAGGAAGTGGTGCCCCTTTCTCCCGTGGCTCGGTTTGTAGACGACCCGTCGTTTGGATACCAGGACTTTGCACGACACGGAGAAGACAACCCACCCACATTTAAAGCACAAGTATGACAACTACCCTCACGTATACACAAAAACAGCATTTTTCTTCAATACCCTATTGAGAATGAATGATTGATCATTCTATCTTGTTCACTCTATAGGACTACTCATGGGAGGATCATGGTTTCTCTCTGGTCAACAGACTGTACTCTGACATTGGTCACCTATTGGATGATAAGTTCAGAACGGCATGTGATCTGACCTATTACAACATGGCCAGTCACGAGGGGGTGGACACCAGCATGCTGCGCAGGGCTCTCTTCAACTACGTCCACTGTATGTACGGCATCAGGTACGTCCACGAGTGTGTAATTTGCACTCATAATACATTCGATTTTTTCAGTATTCCAACTTTAAACTTTTTTTCAAGTTAGTTGCCAAGGCAAAAGTTCACACTAGCCTACTGTCTGCATACAGGTAGTAGTATGTATGACCAGAGCGCCCCCTAGTGTACTAGCACAGTGCAACCAGGAGCACTGATGTCTAGCTCTTTACTGCCTAGTATTGAAAGATGAACATGTGTTTTCATTCTGTGCGTCTGCAGATATGATGATTACGACTACGGTGAGGTGAATCAGTTGTTGGAGCGCAGTCTGAAGGTTTACATCAAAACAGTGACGTGTTATCCAGAGCGAACCACTCGCCGCATGTACGAGAGCTACTGGCACCAGTTCAGACACTCCGAAAAGGCAAGTCATATCATCATGTGAAATACTATTAGCATTCATTTTGCTCTAAATATGCTGTTATTCTCAATTAACTTTCTTTCCTTTATCCAGGTTCATGTGAATTTGCTTCTAATGGAGGCTCGAATGCAGGCAGAGCTGCTCTATGCTTTGAGAGCCATCACTCATTATATGACCTGACCAATCAGATGTCACCAATTATATGACCTGACCAATCAGACTTAATCTTTTAAGGGGTCTGACCAATTGAACCTCACCCACAATATGACCTGACATTATTATTATTATTATGCCTAAATTTAACCAAACAATTCTTTTCCCCATAATGGAACATGTCATTATCAATTATTTCTGCATTCTGAATTCTTACAATTGTGTCCAAATTTGTGTATACCTTTTCATGGATCGCTCAAAATGATAACTAAATGAAGGAAATTGAGTATAGAGCATTCTGGGTATAATCCCAAACTTCAAATAGGGATGTTCTGGCATGTTCAAATCATTCGTCATAAGAATTGTGGGTGGGCAGCAATGACTTTACCTGGATTCAAATGTAATCCTTAATGGTCAGAAAAATCCCCTTGGACTTGACCTGATCAATCAAACGACATCATTATGACATCATGACTTGACAAATCACATTTTAAGTGCAATACTTTCTAACTGAAATCTCATTTATACTTTAAGCTGAAATACTGGAGGACTGAGTTCACATTTTTGAAACAGGAAGTTGTCATTTTTTTCTTTTTTGCACATTTGATAAAAAACTGTATTTTGGAGAAAAAAAATACTGTTCTCCTTTTGTAATATCATAAATGACAATAACAGAATGTGAGAATTTTTTTCCTTTCTTTAAAAAAAAATCCCTGTGCCTTTTTTCATTCTTTTTTATTTCAATTTGAATGTATTGTTTAGATTTTTTTGTAATTTGTTTCTAGACTTTTTTCAGATCAATTTAGTTTGGTTTAGTTGTTTACCTGGAAACTAAGGCTTTTGTAGCATTATTACTGTACTATCAGTCCTTTATTACCATATTTCCTTTCAATCTCAGTGTTATACTTTAGATAACAAAATTCATTTTTTTAATTATACATTACTGCCACCTGCAATAGCTCTACTAATCACATCTTGTGACTTTATTTCTGAATGTGTGAGCATGTCTTATTTCTGAAAGTCTGTCAAAGTGTTTGCACACCTGTTGCGCGTCTCTTTGCACTAGTGTGCCTCTGTGAAAGAAAACTGCACACGAGCGAGAGAGAGTTCATATGTGTGAGTTAGTGTTATGTGCAGGATTGCCTGTAGGGAGCGACTGAAAACTAACTTCTTTTGATACTATTGATGTGATCATTACTGTCCATCAAAGCATTTCTCAAAGGTTTATTTATATCGCTTTAATCATTGCTTCAAATTTGCACAACTCTAATCCAGGTGCAGCATCAGAGTCCTTTAAAAAAAAGAAAAGAAGATTGTGTCTGAAAATAAATGTATACTGAAAAGATAAGCTTTAGTTTATAGAATGAGCAAAGTGTTGCTAGTCTTATGGATAGTGCCTTATTATTGTTTAGAAACAGGTTATGATTTAGTAATTTAGTCGTAGGTACACAAGAGATTGTTACAAATGTAGGTAAATCTGTCATCAAAGTGCCTTTCAAACTCAGCTGTAGGCGTTAGTAAGTGTACGCAGCAGATTTAATGGAAAAGCTCCTGTGAAAAATGGCCGTATGTGTCTGCTGCATTTCCTACTTGTGTTAATTCCGATCAAGGTAGTGCTATGAAGCTTTCATGTTCTCCGCTCGTCATAAATTTATACATTTCCAAAATGGCAGCACTGGAACTTCTCTCCACCTGTATGTTTCAATAAAGTTTCTAAACAAATTCAGGCTATGAGTGATGGTTTTGCAGCCTGATTTTGTGTGTGTGACAATTTTCTGGCTGAAGGGCTAAAAAGTATGTATACTGTTGCAAAATATGCAGCAGGTGAAAAAAAAATGAAACTCATATTTGGCTATTTAACATATTATAGTAGCAGCAGTGACTTTCAGTGTGACATTTATATATATATATATATATACACACACACATATATATGTATATATTTTTTATTTATTTATTTAACACGCAGGACAAACCAGATGCATTGTTTAAAGTGTAAATGCACATGTGCTAATTTTCAACACCTGTCCATAGGGCCTTTTAAAACAGATAAAAAACACATTGTTAAACAAGACAAGGCACATTTTACACATGAGAACAACTTTGCCCCGATTTAAGCGACTGTTTGAGCTCTCTGGCAAAGATGTTAATATGGTTCTGCAGTTTGAATCCAATTTGGAGAGAATTCCATAGTGTAGCCCCTGTGAAGGAGAAGCTAGACTGACCAAAAGATTTTCTAAACTTTGGTAGCACACAATCCCCACTAACTGAGGCTCTGGTGGAAGGTCTAAAAGAGCCCTGACGCCTCTCTATGAGGCCAGAGAACAGTGTTGACACAAAGTTGTTCAAACATTTAAAAGTCAATTTCAAAATACTAAAATTTACAAAATTTTCAAAAGTAAAGAAAGCTTGTGCTTTTGTATGTTATCACAATGATGCCATATCATTCTTATCAAATATCTTAATTGCCTGTTTATATAGAGAAGTGACTGTTTTCAAAGTGGACGGTGATGTTTGTGACCATGTTGTGATATAGTCGGACAAATGTGAAAAAAACATTGCATGGATAAACAATAAAGCCATGTGATGTGGCAACTCTCCTCTAATAAAGCGAAAACAGTTTAGATTTGATTTGACTTTCCTACAAACATGGTTTACTTGACTTTGAAACTTTAGATGTTTGTCCATGATTATGCCCAAGTATTTCGTTTCATGAACCTCATGGATGGGTTCATGGTCTAGATGAACTTCAAAGATGCTGTCAGAAGGTTTTATGAACATTTAAAGTTAAATGGGACAGCTGAAGCCATTTTGAGATGTTATGTAAAGCCTGTATTAACTGCTGCCCAGCCACCGCAGTTGTTTTTGATGACACATGAATAACTGTGTCGTCAGCATAAAGCTGGCAGTTTACACCCTGACAGCAATCTTGGAGATCATTTATATACATTGAAAATAACAACGGTCCTAGAACTGACCCTTGGGGCACTCCTAAGTCATTTGGACTCAGGTTGGATTTAACAGTTCCTACTTTCACACATTGTTCTCTACCCTCCAGGTAGGACTTAAACCATAACAGAGCTGCATTTGAGAATTGAAATTGCTGTAATTTCAGCAATAAGATACAATGGTCCACAGTGTCGAAGGCCTTCTTCAGATCTAAAAATACAGCACCTACGACATTCCCTTTGTCCAGTGAACCTTTGATTTGTTCCAACAAGAAGCAGTTGGCGGTTTCTGTGGTGTTTTTGACTGAACCCAAACTGCCGGGGATGCAACAATTGGTTATTTTCTAGATGTTCTATTAATTGCTCCGCCACAATTTTTCCAGCACTTTGGAATCGACAGGAAGAATGGAAATAGGGCTGTAGTTGCAGGCTTGGTCTTTATCGCCTGACTTATAAATTGGAGTAATTACAGCAATCTTCCAGCTCTGTGGGACTGTTAGTTTTCTATTGACAAGTTCATAAGGTTAGTAATGAGATTGAGTAAACTACTTAGATGTTTTTTAATTAGAGCTACATTAAGATTATGTATGTCTCTTGATGTAGAATTTTTCATATTACAATAATTTTCCTTACTTTGTCACCTGAAACTTCTCTGATTTTTAAAGAATCTGTACTGCTAAGCTGAACTTTGTTCTCAAAAGTTAATTTGCCCTTGTAAGGTTTAGCTAGTAAACTGATTCAACAAAAAATTTGTTGAACTTGTTAGCAATTGACTGGTTGTCATAAACGTAATTATCATCAATTTTAAGGCAATCTGTCATTTGATGGTTTTTCCTATTAGAATTTGTTAATTTGTTTATATGTTGCCATAATTTGGAGCTACTTCCATTTGCTTCTTCTATCATTTTTATGAAATATTTTGTTTTTGCTTTGCGCAGCTTACTTATAACTTTATTCCTGAGACCAGTGAAAATTCGATGGTCAATATTATTTCTAGTTTTTAAAGACTTTTCAAAGTGCAAGGTCACGATTTTAACCAAAGGTCAGCCATTAATCAAATGTCGTCGTTACACCACGGAAGATAATTTCTTGGTTTTCTTATCCAGGTTTTTGTATACTTATTACACAATTTAGTTTAGTGACGAATTTAGATGCACTCAAGTTTAAATCAGTCTCTGCAGTAATACTATTCCAATTAATTTGGTTTAACTCATTTTCAAAGGAATTTATTTTTGCTTTAGGAATTCCTGTTGTTTCCGTTTTGTTCTCTGCTTTATTATGATTAATGAAACGCTTTTTAGTTAACTTTCTGACAACTAATGTCATGTTATGATCGGTAAGCCCTGTGATTAGGTTATAAGTTTTAGTTATTCTTTCTGGTCTATTTACAAAAATCAAATCAATCAATGTTGCGCTATGTCTGTCTATGTCTATAATTCTAGTAGGTTTGTTTATTATTTGCTTATATTTGAACTTATCCATCAAAGATTTCAGCTTTGTTCTATGTTGTTTTTCTCCTGCCAATTTATATTGAAATCACCCATAATTATACATTCAGTACAATTGTCAATATTCAATAAAAGACTCTTGAAATCATCATCGACATTTGCTCCATGTGAAGGTGGATTATAAATGACAATTAATTTAAATTTCATTGTTGGAGACAAAATTACATTTAGCCCCAGGCATTCCAGTTTCATAACAAAGTTAACTTTCTCACACTTCAATGTTTCTTTGATGTATACTAGCACACCCCCACCCCTTCCCTGGTCCCTATCTCTCCTTTAACACTTGAAGCCAGGTATGTCGATTAGGTCTGTAGGAGTGGATGGATTTAGCCAACTTTCAGTCACACACAAGTAATCCAGGTTAGAGTCAGTGAACAGTCTATTAATTTGATCTATTTTTGGTAAAATACTCATATTAATGTGTCCTCCCAAAATCCCCTTTGGTTTTGTAATCTGGGCATGATTTACAGTTTGGAAAATCAACCTTTTGCGCTGCCCGATTTGGATTTTTGGACCTTATAAGTTGCCGTCGTATAAGTATATATATATATATATATGCAGTTTATTATTATATGCAGTTTATTATTATATGCAGTTTATTATTACCTGAAATATTTAATATTATATTATTTAGTAATAATAATAATATAATTTAAATATTATTTATTACATGAACTGCAGGAAATTGTAAGTGACCTGCAAAAAAGTATATACAGTATAACCCCTCAATATATACTTTCCTTTAAACATTTATTTATTATATTTCTACACAGTTTATTTATGACCTGCATTATTTATTATTTCAATAATAATTATATTTTATTTTTATTTTATTTAAATTATATTTAAATTATATTTTTTTACATGAACTAAAAGATAAATTAAAAGAAATGCTGACTAGTTATATTCCCTAAATCAAACACATATTTCAACCTAAAAAAGGAATAGAAATTTAGTTTACACAACAGACAAGTTAACCTTTTTGTTATTTACTTTTTTATTTTATATATATTCTTATATATTTATTTTCTCAGTGCATTCAGCAAATCAGTCAAGACAAATTTCCATGTTATTACTGATCACTGATAATCATGGCCATGTTGGTCAATGACTAGGGCTACTGACAGATTCCACACTTCATGTAGCATCCAAAAAAATGATTCAAATGTATCCAAGTTGTGGCTTTTATTGGACCTTCAACAGGCCAACAACAGCCCCATGTGTCACTTACAGCTGTCTCAACTTACTCTCAAGCATTTGATTACGATTGTCCAGATACAGGGTTTGGCATGGTGATGTCCGGCAGCAGATGACAGCTCGTAATGATGTCAATCTTCTCAGACACTGACTTAAGGTCCTCTAGAATGAGTCTAATGCTGTGGGACGCGTTGATGATGCCTGTCTGAGAGTTGTTGAGATGAGTGGTGGCCTGTTTTATGTCCCTGGCAGCGTTCTGGTACACCTGTTTCAGGCTTTGATTGATGTCAGTGCACAGTCGCGCATTGCTCTCCAGCAGTTTCTGCTGAAGTAATGAGTTAAAGCGACCCGAGTCAGGTCTGGACACAGGCGATGATCTGTCCTCCTGTCCGAACACTGTCGCAGGTGTGTTTCTGATCACGATGAGAGGAGGCAGATCTTTGCGGAGAATCTGCTGTTGGCTTTCAGAGGCCAGTCTGCGCACTCTCTCCTCCTCATCCTCGCTGTCGGTCTCGGACGCTTCTCCTGCCACCTTCATTCCTGATGATGATGATGATGATGCATGGACAGGAGGGGCAGAGGTGATGTACACTTCATCATCCGAATCAGTTTCTGATGCTTCTCCCTGTACCACGATTTGGAATTTGTTGCTTGCCATGATTGCACACCTGGAAGATACATGTTTAAATCAGTTGATTACTCAGAAAGCTTTACCATGGTATAGTTATGGTGTCAGTATACATTTAAATACCATGGTATTTTTAATGTATAGCACGACATTACAAGATTACCATTTTCATATACTACATACATTTACACTGTATTCTAAAGTACTTAAAGGAACATCATAGCACTTCCATGACAAATGTCCTTAAATGGTATTTAGGCTATTAGCTAATACAATACGCATTTACGTTTTGCTGTAAATTACTTTTAGTTAAATTATTATTGTTTAACGCGTATGTTTTAATATTAATTATGCACAGTAATTGTACTGTAAAAGCGATTAAAACCAAATGTGTCTTTTTCTAACCTGCTGGTGTTTGTATCCACAATCCAAATGTCATAGGATTTGTCACGAGAAACCAAAATGAAGCAGGAAGCAGGAAGAATTTTAAAATAAAAGTCCATCAGAATCAGAAGTGTGTACGAATTCAAAATAAAGGTCCCGAGAAATATGTGAAAATAATAGAATAAAATAAAAAATTAAATTAAATAAAGTAAAATTAAGTAAAGTAAAATAAAATAAAATTAAATTAAGCGAATTCAAAGTATAAGCCTAAAGAATCAGAAGTTTGTGAGTAAAGTCATGAGTGAATGCTGGTTGTGCTGGTTAAATTAGTCAAAGCAAGGAATTCTAAACAAACACAAATTAATTAAGGAAATAAACAATGTGTGTGAACAAATAAAAAAACAAAAACAAACAAACAAAAAAAACTTTTTGAGGGTAAGCAAAAACCGCACCGTTTTTGTGTCTGTCCCTTTAAATGCAAATGAGCTGTAACTCCCGGCACATAGGGCTGAGCTTCAACAGCTTGCCCTCACACATGCACTAAAGACAACTTTTAGCCTTTTATGGTCAAACCAGAGTCAGACAATGATGGAGAGACTCAAAAAGAAGTGACAACATGTAGAATGCAACAGGAAATTTCTGAATGGTTAGTTGATGAATTTATGTAGCTTGTGTAGCTATCTTCTAGTCATTGATTAGCCTATTCTGTCATAATAATCTATAAATCGCGTTCCCGGGGGCGGGTTTATGTAAATTTTAGGGAGGAATGTTGTGTAATCCCTACCAGCTGTTTGTTGTATATGGAAGTAAAATAATGCCAAATGTTTTTGAAACAAAAAGCCTGTTGAATTGCACAACTTGAAAAAAAATATGCATTGCATTAACCATACTTGCATTTTAATGCATTGTATTTTTAGGACTTGCATTTTTTATTCGCTCAAATTCGACATGGTTGAATATTTAAGCTGTGAATATTTCAATTCAAAACATTTCAAACACATTTTCATTATTCAAATTTCAATAATCCATATTCACCTTTCATATTTAATTTCCAAAATATTAAACTGTTTAAAAATACAACCTATAATATTCAACAGGTAATGTATGGTCCATTTTATTTCGCTTTACAAATTCGCTTCCACAAATTCAGTGGTTCAAATTCGACAGTAAATTCAACATTGACATCCAGGAACTGCAGGAAAAGCAGTAGATTACCGATCATAATCTCCATCTGCTGTTAGTCGATCTCACCAGCAGGAGGTGCAAAGCGTGTGTTGTTGACGAAGACCGAACAACAATTAGAGCAAGCCATTCATTCATAAAAACACATTTATAGAAATGTAAGTGTATTTGTGATTATTATGAGGGCTGTTTTATGTTTAATTCATTGTCTTCGTGGTCCCTGTGTAACCTAAATGCATCTTTCTCTACCGTGAACGAGATTATAATGTTATTCCCCCGATGCTGATGTACAGATCAAATAGGCCTAACTTACATTTGAGGTAGACTTATTTCTCTATGTTGTTTAGTTGCCTTAACTTTATATCGCGTCGATGTGCTGCAGGTTTCCCTTAATACTCCAGGATTGCTGGGCATATAAAATGCGTAACGTAGCTTAACTAATACAGTGATATAAAAGACCAAACTCGCACCTTGTTGAGAAGGTTGTAGGCTACTATATGGATATAGGCAAGTAGATGGACTCAGAATATGAACTTAATGCGCAAAGTTTCACACTACGCGTTTCCCAGTGATATACTGGCATAAAGTTGGCTTGACATTGGACATTCGCAAATTTAGGGGCCATCTCTAAAGTTACATATACATTGGTACACACGTTTCTAACTTCAATGGCATTGGGAGATAATGACTTACAGAAAAGTGGTAGGTGTCAGGCATGATGCACACCTTTTATATTTTTGATATGTAGCTATTCAAATGAATTGAAGTTTGCTATTGAAGTTAGAAACGTGTGTAATGTCTTATGTACCTTTAGAGACGGTCCCTACGCGCGAATGTCCAATGTCAAGCCAACTTTATGCGAGGATATCCATAGGCGTAATTTGCGCCTGGGACATGTCCCCACCAATTTTTGCCAAGGCCGATATTGTCCCCACCACTTTTGAAACCACTTCTCGCAGCACAGATGTACATACAAATAGCCTAAATAAAAACATCCCCAGTTAACTAGCAGAGCATTCGTTTCATTCGTTTGTTAAATAAGAGGCGATCTAACGCTGAAATGTGTTGTTTATGAAATCAAGTGCTCGTTGCCACTGCGATCAGTGGCGCCGCGGATACAGTCTCTTGTGGCTTGCGCACAGTCGGTTGCTGAGACTCTCTTCTCTATTCGTTCCGGTGAAATCATAGCCTAGAAATCTAGACCCACCCTAGGGGCAGGAAAATTATTTTGCAGAAAGGGTGGTCTAGCAACACTCCATAGACTTTTGAGCTGGAAAAACTAAACTCCGGGCAGGCCAATCACATCGTGTATAGAGTTGGTGGGCGGGCTTAACATAATGACGGCAGAGTTGTGACGGTTACGCGCATAGTTCCGCGTGATTTCCCTGCTACTTGAAAACAAAGAAGATGCTGCTGGCGAACAGCGGTCTTTCGACTCGGCTTTGGCCGCGACTCTGGATGACTTGTAGATAAGAGAACGTCACTTAAGTCATTCTTAAAAAAGGAAGATGTGTTCGGAGTTTTGACGACCGGATACGGCAAAAGTTTAATAAATCAACTAGCTCCGCTGGTGGAAAAACGCATGGGACTCCCGTTCGTTGCTCTGGTTGGTTGTAGCGCTGTCCTATTGCGTGCAGAGGGAATTTGAAAGACAACTGTTTATCCCGCCGAGGTATGCCAATTGTGAGTTCCCAGACCTAACATCATAATAGGTCTGGCTTGCCAGGCTAGTGAAATCACAAAACAAACTGCACACAAACGTGTCCCTGCTTGATATACAACTACTGATAAATATATTCGGTTTTGATGAGGAAAAAAAACTATACGATTGCGGATTAGAACCAAGAACCTCTGACACGCATGGGAAAAGTTCTGCCACTTAGTACGGTACATGCATAAATCAAAATTCTCGGCACTAACAACATATTAGATCTCATGAAACACGACAGATGAAACCCAATGTGGCGTACTATTTAAATCGATTGCTGGACATCGTAATGTTATTGTACATAGCCTACGTCTGATTTATGATTTAACATTGTATTAGCAACAGATACACACACACACACACACACACACAAACACCTGTCGCACCCACTATGCATACACTGAGTAACTTATATCACAGGGAAACGCTGCGTGAAACTTTGCGCTTTAAGTTCATATTCTGAGTCCATCTGCTTGCCTCTAGCAATATAGTAGCCTGCAGCCTTCTCAATAAGTTGCGAGTTTTTTATATCACTGTATTAGTCCATTAAGCTACGTTAAGCACTTTATATTCCAGCAATCCTGAAGTATTGAGGGAAACCCTTGTACTGAAGCACATCGCCGCGATATAAAGTTAACAAATACACTTATATTTCTATAAATTAGTTTTTTTTATCATAGACAGTAAAAGAAATGGACACAGCGACCCCCTTGGTTTATGAATGAATGGCTTGCTCTAACTGTTGTTCGGTCTTCGTCAACAACACACGCTTTGCACCCCCTGCTGGTGAGATCGACTAACAGCAGATGGAGATTAAGATCGGTAATCTACTGCTTTTCCTGCAGTTCCTGGATGTCAATGTTGAATTTACTGTCGAATCTGAACCACTGAATTTGTAAAGCGAAATAAAATGGACCGAAAATTGCCTGTTGAATATTACAGGTTGTATTTTTAAAAAGTTTGAATATTTTGGAAGTGAAATATGAAAGGTGAATATGGATTATTGATTTTTTAATAATGAAAATGTGTTTTGAAATGTTTTGAATTGAAATATTCACAGCTTAAATATTCAACCATGTCAAATTTGAGCGAATAAAAATGCAAGTCCTAAAAATACAATGCATTAAAATGCAAGCATGGTTAATGCAATGCATATTTTTTCAAGTAGTGCAATTCAAAAACATTTGGCATTATTTTACTTCCATACTAGTAGTCCTTAAAAACTAATTTCTTTCAAAGAAAATAATTCCCTTTTCTTGTAGATGTTGTTTATGCTAAAACAGCAACATTACACACTAACTAAAGTTAGAAAAGTGAAATCGTAATCAACCACCCCTTCAAAATATGGAGGGTTTGTTTGGCTATTGCATGTTTCATTATCTGGTGAATAACAATGCTCAGAATTAAGATGTTATCATAATAATCATAATAATCTAAGCAGAACTTTGCTCACTGGTTGCTCATTTACAGCGTATACAGACACACACGCATGAGTCTCACACTCAGTGTGCTGAGTAGCTATCTTAAGAGAAGAACAGTATTTCCATGAAAACAGATCTCACACACCGGCAAAGGTAAACAGTGCATGCAACAAAAGTAAAATTAAGTGCTCGTTTTATAATAACCTACAGATTCGGAATATGGACACTCTGAAGAGGTGGATGAGGGACTGGAAGTATCCCACTTCTCTGTTATGCATCTATGGGTTCTTCAGCACAGTAAAGCCTTTAGAACCATTTCTCATTCCATTCCTAACTGGACCAGACAAGAACCTAACCATTGAGCAGGTACAAAAACCAAAGTTTAATTATTAACTTAATGTTTTTGGATTTCAAAATCTAACTGCATGACTCATGTCGTTAAAGGGATAGTGCACTGCAAAAATTCAAATTCTGTCATAATTTATTCACTCTCGTCGTTCCAAACCTGTAGGCAGTAGGACTTTCTTGCCTCTGCGCAACACAAATGAGGATATTTTAAAAATGTCTAATAAGGGTTTTTTGTCCATACAATGAAAGTCAATGGATGTTTTGAATTCCACTGATTTTAATTGTAAGGACAAAAATAGTTAAAAAAACATTAAAAATATCTTCTTTCATGTTCCACAGAAGAAGGAGAGTCACAGATTTAGAATGAGGAAATGACAGAAATTTTATTTTTGGGTTAAACTTGGATTACAGAGAAAGCATAACCTTTTATTGTCAATTATTGTGATTCTGATATAGTTACTGTTAGATTTGTACGATAAAAAGTATATACTGTTATAAAATGTGCAGTGGATAGAAATAATATTTAAAATGAGATTTTTTTTTTTACCAATATATTGTACATTTTATTATTAATTATTTATATAATATTATTTATATTTTTCTTGTTCTTTAGTAAATATATTAATTAATTATAGGATACATGCATTTGTTTGCATGAATCAATTATTGTGATTCTGATATAGTTACCGAGATAGATTTGTGCAATAAAATTCTAAATTCTGTATACTGCTGTAAAATAGTGGATAGAAATAATATTCTAGTTGACATGACATTTCAAATAGTAACAGAATTGTGAGTGATATATTTATTTATTTTAAAATTATAATTATTTTATTATATTGTATATATCATTATTTGTATAATAATATTATTTCTATATTATTTCCATTATATTTTGTCTTGTATTATATTTATAGTAATTAATTATAGGCTACAAGTGTTTTTTGTTGTTGTTGCAGGAATCAATTTGATTACTGATTAAGATTTGTGCAATAAATCTTGTTTCCTCCTCAAGGTAACCAATCAGATATTCCCAGTGTGGACGTACTCTTACCTGACAGTGCTGATTCCTGTCTTCCTCCTCACTGATTGGCTACGCTACAAACCTGTGGTTGTCTTCCAGTGTTTAGTCCTGTTTGCCACAACGGCAATGATACTGTGGTGTAAGGGTGTACGAGAGATGCAGGCTGTGCAGTTTACATATGGAGTGGTGACGTCGTGTGACGTTGCTTACTTCACGTACATCTACAGCATGGTGGAGTTGAAGCACTACCTGAAAGCCACCTCATACTGCCGGACCGCACAGCTGCTGGGCTACACCGTGGGTTCAGTATTAGGCCAGGTCCTAGTCTCTTTTGAACTGATGTCCTACAGCTACATTCTAGTGTTTACACTTGTTCTCACCGCCGTTGCGTTGATCACCTCCATACTTCTCCCAATGCCTAAGACAAGCATGTTCTTCCACCAAAGGAGCAGAGTTAGAGAGACTGATGGTGAAGGGCATGTTGAGACAGTTAAACATCTAGATCTTCAGAGCAATGACCAAAAAGATGCCGTAGAGGTGGATGGGTCCAAACCGAAGCAGGAAATACTGGAAGGTTTCAATGATTGTGATAGTGGTGTCAAAAGTTCCAAGACAGGTAGGACTACTAAAATCTGCCATATTGGTAATATCACATGGCTAATAATATGTCACTGGGGTAGAAGCTAATAGAGTGCTGTCAGTCATCAAACCCAGTAATAAGATGCATTTTTGCACTTTCGGATCCGTTGTTTCAAAGTCAATGGGTTTTTTGGTTAAATGCCTGAAATAAGGTCTGTGGTGAACACAAGTGCAAGATATTTTCATGTTTTATCCTGCGACATAAAAATACATCAGTAATAGCCCACTGCTTATTTTATTAGGCTTTTATGTGTCTTACTTAAAAAGGCAGTTGCTAACAAGTGGCTAAATGGGACTACAGAGTTTTCAGAGGTTAAACATCACACTGAACGTGACAACGCATCCACTCAGTATAGTCTGCTGTTACTTGCACTCTTGCAAACAATTCTAACTCAAACTTTCCACTTGTAGATTTCAAATAAAGATATGAAGAGTTTTCAGAAGCTTATTGTAGCCATGTGACTGGTATAGTTCCTTAAAAAGTTGCTGCCTTAAATTAAGTACTATCAACTTGGATGTTTAAGTCATTTCAACTTAAATTGCATTAAACTGACTTAAAAAAGTACACTGTTAAAGTAGTGTAAAAACATATGTTGTTATAACTTTTTGATCATATAATTTTTTAGTGTAACTTTAGTTGTTTAATTCCGACAATTGAATTCAGGGTTCAAAATTCATTAAAGTTGTGAAGATTATCATTATTATACTATAGATTATTAAAATCTAACTTTCTGTGGTAGTTGTATATTTCTTAATTAGCAACTTGTTTAAGTTTCGTAAACTTTAAAAAAACTAAAACAAACAAAAAAACCTGCAGTTCCTAAATTCATGCTATTACTGTACTGTACTTTTTTAAAACTAAAAATAAGAAAGGAGATTTCCAGTGTACTTTTTATGTACTTCTCTGAAATATATTTAAAATTACACAACTATATACTGACAGAAATATCTAAGTATATTCGCCATACATTGTACTCAATCGTTTTATAGATGCAGTACAAAACTACTAAACTAGTAGTTTATTGTGAGTATACTTCAAAGTGTACTTTCATAAACTAAAAATTGTGCCACAAGTATATAACAACTAAACTATCAGTAGAGAACAAACGTAAAAAGGTTGTTGTAAAGCAGTATTCAAAGTTTACTACTGTTACACTTAAAGTATACTTTAAAACTATACTTATACACTACAAAGTGGGCCAATTTTGTCCCAGGTAGTATTGAAACAGTACACTTACAAGTATACTACTTATTATATAAAACATACTTAAAATATACTTGAACTTTACTTATGTAGACTTAATAAAATCAACTTGAACTTGAAGTATACTTATTTTTTTGTAACACAAAGTCTGTCTGCCGAAACATGCATGGATGAATCCTTCACAATAAGATCATTAATATGCATTTAGAAAATAGAAATGGCGAATTTTTATTTCATGCTGATTTTAAGAACTACAAACTGCACATCTCTATAAAAGACAATAAACTGTCTTGCATTGGAAGCTGATTCCATAAAATGACTAAACTAAACAAACACATATTAAAGAGTTAAATGAGTCCACATGATCTTAGTGGAGTTCTGAATGTCCTGATAATATCCCAGGTGGCTGTGGTGATGTTCTGCTTCGGTTGTGGAGGGATTTCCTGCTGTGTTTCTCCTCCCGTACCCTGATTATCTGGTCAGCGTGGTGGGCACTGTCTACCTGCGGTTACAACCAGACGGTGAACTACGTCCAGTCACTGTGGGAGCATGTGGAGCCGTCTAGTAACTTCACGGTCTACAATGGAGGAGTGGAGGCCCTCTCAAACCTTTTTGGTGAGTACAAGGGACACTTAGGCCTATACTTGTTATGAACTTAGATAAAGTTGAACTTTACTGTGATTTATTTTTCTTCCCTATTGTGACGTATATCTGTGTGAAACTGCTTCTCAAACAAGAAAAAATGTAGGGGAGTGAGCGCCCGCCCACTTTTTTAGTTTCGCTGGTTCTGGAAGTATTTTTTCCATTCAATTCTAAAAAAGGGATTTCCAAGCCAACCAGCTATGAGGTGAATCATAACACTACAAACTTTGATTTGAAGGAAAAAGTATTTGAAAATTGGACAAAAATACAAAGGTGCAAGACTGTGTACTTAAAAGCTTTAGTGAGGGAAAGAACTACAATCCCATGAAGCTTTGAGAACTGCACAATCAAATTAAAAATGATGGAGAAACATAAAATTACGCATTTATAAATGTTGATTATAGCTATATAGGCTAGCCTATATATAAAAAAATATATTATTACGTTTATTGCAAAATATGCATATTGAAACTTTTATATTCTAAGAGTGTAGGGGATCTACTACGTCATTCGCAGTGTTCATGGTAGTAGCCGGGGCTAAAGAGCTCTTTGGTATGTTTTTCTTGTTTTGACTCCCTGATTGGTGTAATTGTCTGTACAGCATCATGGGTAATGTAGTTTTTTTTTTTTTTTTTTACCACGAATTCTGTTAAACACATTTAATTTAAAACTAAGTTGAAATAATGCGGGCTGACGGCTTGCAACTGACTGTTGCACTTGCAGTCTATTGCTGATCTCATCTGAGTGACTGGTTGTCCCGCCAGTAAACACGTCATCAGTTAAGAGAAGAGTTGCAAGTGGAGTTTTTATGAAAATTCTAAAGTCAAAATTTTCTTAATTTTAACCCTCTGATTCTCTTCGCGTGTCGGTCAAAAAAATGACCACATTTTATTTCTTTTTTTCCATGTATTATTTTTTACTTTTTGAGCATAGACCTGAAAATTAAAAGTCCAACTTAAACTGTCGTAAATCGTGAATGCTTTAGAGCACAGACTTTGATCTCTTTTCAAAGATGAGACTTGGCAGATTATTGCTGAAGTGAAGAAAGTTTTAAAAAGTGAACGTCAAAAAAGTTACAGAATTTTACGTTTATTGTTCTGATAAATGTATATATGTGAAATATATATTTTCAAAAACATGTTTTACTCTAAAACTGTGAGAAAACCAAAGCCAAAAATCTAAACAAGTTGTGTTCAAAATTTGTACCTGATATCTTAAAAACTTAGCTTTCAGAAAGATTTTATTTAATTGCAGTACCAAAAGTGTTCACTAGGTGAAACTCGTCTCACATCAATTTCATATGCGGTCATTTTTGAACGCTACTATTTTTTCAGGACATTTTAACCTGTTCGAATCATGTCCATGATTTTTTTTGTCTGTGTTCACACAGCAAGTGCCAAAACCTTTACCAACATTCGTACCATTCCGATGAAAAAATAAATAAATATATATATTTAAAAAAACAAAACTTGTGCGGTCACATTTTCGGCAAAATAACATATGCTGTAAAGCACCGCTCACAGTTCAAAACGAGCTGTTTTCTGTTGGTCAGCGCGACAAATTCACCTGACTAACTTGAACACGACCAAAATCTGCAAAACTCCCGATCGCGTGGCAAGGTGCTTTACTGTCCATCATCACTGTCTGCACCACAGGGGCCGCGGCGGCGTACGGGATCGGGTTTTCATCTGCAGACTGGTCTCGCTGGGGTGAGATGGCTCTGGGAGCGCTCTCTGCTCTGGAGGCCGGTGCTCTCTTCGCTATGGTCTTCAGCGCCAACATCTGGGTCTGCTACTGTGGCTACATTATCTTTAAGAGCCTGTACATGCTGCTCATCACCATTGCCATGTAAGTCCTGTGCAAAATATGTGACTTCTTATAAGCACCTGCTCACATACCCAGCTCAGATGATGTTTATTTCTTAGTAAGTTAAATGTTATCATGAACCAAATTTTGCTGAATATAATCTATTCCTGCTTCAAACTTGAAGCATAATTATATGATAAACGTTCAGAAATGAGTACATTATCTTATCTGACCACTTGCCGTTTCACCTTAATTGGAGCAATGGTAAAGATTTTGAACCTGTAATGCTGATAGTCAAATTTCGTATCCATTTATTTTAGTTGAAACATGATGATGTAAGGCATTATATACCTTATATACAGTAGGCTAGATGCCATAAAAAGTACATATTTCAAAGGTTAAGAGGGCAGAAAAATGCCTGTTAATGGTGGAATCGGATGTGTTTAAAATATTCATTTCAAATAATTATAGAGATCTTGCACTCATAAAGGGCAATGTATAGACATTTAAAATAGGGTCTTAACTTTCAAGAATTTCCCAGGTCTGAAAATTACAATAAAAAAATTCCCTAATATTTAATAGTTTTCATTGACCAACTCAAAAACTCAGAATGTTACTCATCACAGGGTTCCCTAATTAATATATATTATTTTCCCAGTCTCTCATTACAGGATGTATACAGATTGCACTCGCACAACACAACTTCACCCAAGGACAGATTAGATATTTGAATGAAATATTGCACTAAATTTTACAGGCCCAGAAACAGCAAGAAGAAAAGAGAACACATTTACACTAAAATCCACTCTTCATTAAGCCAGTGAATGCACAATCATTTCCATGTCCTCTGTCTCATAGGTTCCAGATAGCAGCGGGGTTGAACATGGAGCGTTACGCCCTTGTGTTCGGAGCCAACACCTTCTGTGCTCTGGTCCTCCAGACAATCATCACCTCTGTGGTGGTGGATAGCAGTGGGCTTGGTCTGGATATTGTCACACAGGTGAGGTTACACTGTTCATGTAAATCAAAATAATTTTATAGGGTAAACAACAGCATGACACAGATGCTACATTTCTATTGTGTACAAAACACTAGGGCTTTTCACACTGCACTTAACCCCTGGTAAAGGAACGTTCCACATTTGTAATTCAGAAGCGGGATTAGCACTGCTTTTTACCCAGGATTGTGAAACCCTCAGCACTGCTTGAAATGATGTGGAGTGTGAAAGGTTGCGATGTTACGAGCCACTCACACGCGAAACGGAGGTCAGTGCTGCGAAAAAAAAAAAAAAGCGTCAAGTAAAGTTGAAGGGGTCCGTTTACGCGACACCATTTTCAACTAAAAACGGAAAACTTTTTATACGTTTTAGCCATTCATTTACACGACAACTTTGTGCAAGTTTTTAAAAACGATACCGTTATTGCCTCCGTGTAATCACAAAAACGTGAATTTGTGGAAACGATGTCATGCACATGTGTATTATGTGTTCAGTCTATAGGTGCTTATGTTCCTTTAAAAAGTGGCATCGCCACCTACTGGCCTGGCAGCAGAATACAGTGTTTTTAGTCATTTTCGTGGATCCGTGTGAGCAAGATTTTTTTTTTTTTTACAACATTGTCGTCTGTATGTGAAAAATGCAAAAGAAAAACATTTCTGTTTTCAGTAAATCGTTCTCGTGTCAACGTACCCTAATTTAAACAACCAATCACCCGCTTCATGTGCTTTGGACAGTCACGAAAACAGCCGATAGGAAAAGCATCAAACTCTGTCAAATGGAGTATAGACGATACGGTTTCATTCTTGACCTCGAAAAGTCCATTCAGAAAGAAAGAGTACAGTCGGCAATGTGTAACATGGGGATGCGCAATGCTAGAGTATTTATGTACATAAAGTAACAATTACATAAACGGGATGCGTGCGGCATTCATCCAATCAATGACCCTAACACCGCAGATATGCAAATAAGAACATTAACCCAGGGTTTATGAATGCACAGTGTGATAGGAATGCCCAGAATTAATTGGTAACCCCGGTATAATGAATGTGAAAAACTAAAACGTGATTGCATTCAAACTGTTGTTGTGTTACTTATCTTACAGTTTACCATCTACGGGGGATATTTTTCTGTTATTGCAATCGTTTTCTTCTTGAGGGGTTTGTATATTACAGTGTGCCGAAAACATGAGATGGAAACACCGAGAGAGAATCCAGAAGAAACTTTTAAGGCAGAAGATGATGCTCAAATCATCATTGGAACGAAATTCTGAACACAAGAAACAGGAAGTACAAGAGATTTCACCCTTGATAAATTATGAACAAACAAGGAAAGCATAAAAATATACTTTTTTTTTTTTTAGGTAAAATTCACTTTAATATATATTGTATATATATTTATTTATATATATATACACACATTAATTTAGATTTCTGTAACATAAGTGGTCTTGATTCAGAGTCTCATGAGTTCAGGAGGTCTCATTACTCCTCATAATGGAAAAAACAATCTTTTTTGCCTCAGAAACTCCAAAAGCACAAAAAGGCGATGTCAAAAAGGGATTCCACATTCTTGCTTAATGTTATTCACAGCACGGCGGACGTCAACGCCGTATATGCAGCATATGTGTGTGTACATGTGTGTGCGTTAAAGATACAAATACTGATATGCACAAAGATCTAAAATTTAGCAATTTCAATGAAAGAATTATGTACAGAATTGCAGCATTAACATGAACAGGAGGTTTGCAATAACTTAGTTATCCGCCACGTTGTGCAGATGATTTCCAGGCCAGTTAACAGGAATGACAAAAGGAGCACAGTAAAAAAAAGCTCCTTTTCTCCAGACAACCCTGCACATTGTTTTGTTATCTGTTGCTATGGATGTTGCCATAGACAGGATCATGTATTTATTGTTGTTGTTTTTCAAACTTAAAATTCAATAAAAAATTCTTTAAGAAATTGATGTTTTTTAAAGCTACTTGCAGAACAAAACAGTGCAAGAGGTGCGAACGAGTCGCAGGTCGCCCGCTGGAGGACAAAAGAGTGCTATAAGAAGGGGTTTGTGGACGAGCCTCCTGCAGGAAACTGTGCTGCTGGCGCCCCTGCCTGGAAGACAAAAGATCAACAAAAACCCTGCACATTTAACTTCAAAATTACCTTTTTTTGGGTAAAAGAATACAGAATAGATAAAAATAAGAGACTTAAAATAAACTTTGGAATAAAGTGTAGACTTTAAATTATTAATTACAATGTATAACAATTGAACAATAACATTTTGTAAATAATACAGAATAAATAAAAATAATAAGACAAATTAACATTTGAAATAAAGTGTAGGCATAAATTATTAATTTCAATGTATAACTATTAATTAATTATAAATGTATAACAATTATAAATTAATAAAATGTAACTTCAAAATTGTGTTTTTTTGTAAAATGAATAAATAAAGACTCAAATAAACATTAGGAATTCAATTTAGATTTAAAAGATTATATAAAATAAGCAAATAAATACATGAGTCAAATTAACATTGATTAAATGTAAGCTTAAAATATATAATTATCAATTATAATTCATTATTATTAATTAAAATACTCACATGAACATTTGTGATAAAAATGTAAACTTTATAAAAGATTATATAATATAAATAAGCAAAAAAAGAAAGAAAAATAAGAGACAAAAATTAACATTTGGAATGAAATGTAGATTTAAAATGTATAATTATAATATATAAATTATTGATTACAACTTATAATTAGGAATAAATTCTAAATAAACGATTTAGCTTAAAAATGTACATTTTAAATGTAAAATTTGTAAAAATTAATACTCAAATTAACATTTGGAACAAAATGTAGACTTCATAAAAAATATAATTATAATTCATTATTGACAGAAAACAAACAAACATTGCAAACTTGCAAAAATGAGTTCTTTAACTCACCAGGAAGGGATTGTTGGTTACTCCAGGTGCCTGTCCAAATGGAGCGACCTTACCCTGACCAAACGCAGCAAAACCTCCTAACAAAACAAATGTGAAAATCTTTATAGCTGAAGTACAGCTGAAACATTCTACAAAAAGCTGCATGATGGTGGACTGAATTGTATGGCATTAATATAACAGCATTCAAATCTTTTCTCAGCCCCTACCGTTGGGATGTTGGGGATACGCGTGCGGCTGGGCGAACGGCTGTCCAGGAAACGCTTGCTGGAAGTTTCCACTGAAGCTGGTGGGAAGGTTGTATGCAGCAGCGTTTCCAAAACCAGTGGGCATGCTCATGGACGGTGGACCGAAAGAGGCTACGGGACACAAAGAGTCTCAGTTTGACTTACATACACACACACATACACACACACACACACGTGACTTTCAATGCAGTTTCCTTTTTAGCCAATCTAATATGAGTGAGATGCACTGACATCATGCTCAACTTCACTGGAAAAAAGCTTTAAATAACAGCTAAACTATATGAATTAACCTAATATTTATACTAGTGGATTAGAGATGGAATTGCAATGGAAAAAAACATACAAACTAAATTAAGAAATGGAGCTTAATGTTTTTTTCCAACTCTCCACTGAAATGTTTAAGAGGCAGAGCAAGTTGCTACATTTTAATTTTAAATTTAGAAGACCAATCTCAAGTGCCATGCACTGATGTATCATTCAAAATAAGAACAGTAAATAGGGTCATGTTGACTATTTTTGTCCTGAGTACAGAAATCTGTGGCGCTAAATCGGTAGAGCAGATGACAAAACATGACTAAAGCACTACAGCAGAAGAAGAAACAATACACAGCCCTCAGAGAAGAACAACCAACAGTTTATACTATATAAACACACACAATTGAAATCGATCAAAAGTGACACTGAAGACTGGACGCTGTGAAACATGACAGCCACCAATTAAGTTATTTTTGATTTTGATTTTTGAAGTCAAGTACAAAAGTTAGTTCTTAGAAAAGCTCTGGTATCGTTTGTTTTCAGATGCCACTTGGTTTGATATTTTGTATCTAATGAAATATTAATAAAAATCATTTTTAATTGCCTACTGAACGTATATGCATTTGGTTAATTTTCTGTGACAGCTAAAGACATGGGATATCAATGCAAATGAAAATAATAGAACATTATCTGGGGTTCATCCACCTCACAAGCACACCTTTCTTTAATGGGGTCAGAAGGTCAGGATGACCACAAAATTGTGGTCAGTGATGTTTATATTATCCTGCTAGTCTATGTCAAGGCTAAGCCCCAGAAAAGGAAGAGAAATAAGGGAGAAAATGAGAGAAAGAGAGAGATGGACATACCAAAGTGAGCCGCAGGGTAAGCCTGACCCTGCAGGGGTCCTATCATGTCTGAACAGCATGTCAAGAACACAGCCAAACAAAACCATCAGTCGCAGCGCACTTGCTTTTTGTTTTCTCATTTTTGGCCTATATATATATATATATATATATATATATATATATATATATAAAACTCTCCTCCTTATTCACATTTAAATAAAGCCGCCTTTCCTTTCTGCCTTTTTCCTTTCTCTCTCTGGAACACGAACACACACACACACTCAACATTTATCCGCCGCAGGGATATAGAAATCTCTGCAGCTCTTCTGCGGTGCCTTTGTATCTCGCGTGTGATCTCAAGCTGTTAGCTCCTAGCATGGAGACTGGGCGTATCTGACCCACTTAAAAATCTTCACAAAGCCCTCTGGTGTGTTGAATAAATAATGAGACACAAAACAAGAGCTGCTTCTCGTGTCTTAAACTCTTCCGAAACCGAGGACAAAGCCTGCTGTGAATTCAGAGAAGATTTTCTGCGAATAAACGCCGGGGTTTGACCGATCGACTTATTTAAACTCTAAGATTTAGCAGGTACATGTAAGCTATGCCTATACCTGCTGTGGCCACGCCCACTCCTGGTGCTGCTCTCCCATTGGTCTGAAATGGGTTAGTGGCCTGCGGAGCCCCGGGAGCGACGAATGGATTTGTTGAAGGCCCTGTTAGAAAACGCAGTCGAGATGTAGGAGATGCGATGAAGGCGGCAGAATGGAAATCTCCAATAGATCCGAAAGACGTTTACCTGAAAAACCCTGAAGCATGCTGGGTAAACCCTGTTGTGCTTGAGCCGGAGCAACAGCTGTAGAGGGTCCAAACATAGACCTGAATGAGAGAAAGAGTGTTCAACACGACCGAGAAAAAGACGATAAGAGGAAAAGAGACGTCTCTTTATAGTCTCACCCTTGCGTTGTGGTGACAGTGTTGTAGCCGCTCACATTTGGCGCCGAGGTGCAAAAGACCGTGTCCAGTTCAGCTAGAGCAGCGTAGCGGTCGCCGCCAAACAGAGCTGCCTGCGGAGGGGGCGGACCCACACCTGCCGATGGAGGGGCCGAGCTTGTACCTGTGGAGGGAGACGGAAAGAGTTTTTTTTTAAACCCCAGCACACATTACTGCACAGGACTCTAATACATTATCTGGAAAGTTGTGCATTTCAAATATTAAGAAAAATGAGTCATGCTCAAAAAAATGTCATATCAAGCCTAGATGGAGATGAGCTGTAAAGAGTGTGTGAAAATGCACCTTGTTCAGGTTTGGTGCCGAATACGTTGTCAAGGTTGGCCAGGGCTGCGTATCGGTCCGCAGCGACACTGAATGCTTCCACAGAGTTACTCTGGGTGGAGCTAAACGAGGCAAAATCAGCACTGCACGATTTGGGGAAGTTATCGAAGTTGGCAAAGTTGGGATTAGCTGGTCCTGATGAGCTACCTGAGGAAGGAAAAGAAAAGATGAGCAACAGAGGGAGTGAAAAGGTTAAAGAGCAATGTTTCCTCTAAGTTTTGTTGTTTTGGAGCAACAGCACAGCAGAAAGTCCATTTCACATGTTGTGTTTTGGGCAGACCCTGTTTTTTTCACAGAACCATAAACTCAGCTAGAAACACGGAAACCCAAATTATTTAATAATTATTTACACAATAATCATTTAAGTATGAATAATAATAATAATAATAATAATAATATATAAATATAGCTGCAAGCAGCAATTATCGGGGCCAAGCACAAAGAACACAAATCATGCCACCATGGCTGGGAGTGTCAGACCAACTACAACAATGAGCAATTAAAAACATTTTAAGACGATTTTAGGCAAAATGCCAGAAAAATCATAAATAGTCACTAGTTGATTTAATGGTTTATTACTTTCAACCAATAGATGACACTGTGACGAATTTGATGTGGTGTGGTCCGAGTAAGGTGATAGACACATTTTTGGTGTTAACATGCCAAAGCATTGCAGAGATACAGCCTCAGAGTAATTTTGGCTTCATGCCTCAACTTTGTTGCTGCAGTACACAAAACCTATAACTTTTTGTCAGCACAGTCTGAAGATAATATGACTAGAATTTGGTAAAAATCAGACACGGTCTAGGAGGAGTTGGAAAAAGTAGGTTTTGAAAGAAAATCTAAATGGCAGACAGGAATGTCGGCCAACTATGGCAAAATTGGTATCTTTGTTCGCTGCATGACCCAAGGAATCTATATCTAAGACCAGTTTCATTATAATAGGCAAATTTATTCAGGTATTAGCATTTTTGGATATTTCGTTATAATTTTTGACCACAAGGAGGCGCTGCCACAAAACTTTGAATACTGTCAGGGAATGTTGCCAAAGACACACAGAGTTTCGCAACGATATGCTAATGCGTTCATAAAATATAGCATTTTACGACAAAATACAAAATGGCTAATATGGAATACTCGAAATGCTGCACCGAATCTAAAGACACCAGTTTTGTGACTTTTGGACAAACTGTTCAGAAGTTATCATAGACAGTAAAAGAAATGGACACAGCGACCCCATTGATTTCAACGGAGAAGACTGAAGCCTGATTATTGCACTTCCTGTCTGATGGCTGAGCGACTGCGCAGGCTCAAACGGAGCGTGACGACAATCTGACAGTTGTACATCTTCTAGTAGCTGTGCCAAGACAAATCTGAATCACCTAATTCCTCAAAAACGTTGTTGAAATATTTTGTCCTGTTGCTTTTGGACTCTCTATCTATGGGCTTCTCCCTTGACTTTATGCCTCTATGTCCCCCGATTGCCTCATAGACAGTAAAAGATTGCCTGCGAGCTTCTCCTCCTGTCTATACGGTAATTTCTCTATTGTGCGACAGAAAGTCGCGTGGTTATGACGCAATCGTTAGCCTGTTTTTAACAAAAACGGCTTCTACGGGCCATAATGTAAGATACAAAGTAACGGAGGCTCTTATACATTGTCGTGTTTCTTTAGAAATAAATAATGGACAAATTAAGTCTTTGGACACCTCAGATGTAAAGTTATTCGCTGTCTAAGTGACGCCAAAATGAATGGGAGCCAATGGAATGCTAACAGCGGGTGAAGTTCTGCTACAATGGCGGCTCCCGCGAGGCTTCAACTTCCGGCTGATGGATTACTCCCTTGGGAAGTTATAAGTAAAAAGATACATTTTGTATACCTCCTGACCACTAGGTGGCACTGTGGTAAAATGGTGCAGGTGGCCTCAGGTCATGGTTGCCATAACATACATCAAGTTTGGTCCGAACTTGCTAAAGCACCTATTCTTAACCATAGGGCCCACGCTTGGGCCGCGAGCGCCACCTGGAGGGCCGCAAAAAACTTTACGTTTTTCACCTGTGGGCCGCGAGGGCCGCGGGACCAAACTAGTTATCAATTGAAGACACCAGAATGACCACTGTTATCCATGAGACAGTTACGGCAGCTTCACAACGCAAGCGTCAGCGGCACGTGAGCAGCGCGTATTTTTTTCTTGCACGTTAATCAATGAGTGCATTCACACTGCGAGCAGGAGCAGCGCGTGAGCGTCAAGCAGGAGCGTCGCGTGAGCAGCAGTGAAGCGGGGGATTCGGTGCAGAGTCTATTTTTGCTGTGCTGCTCACGCTCCATTAAAGTGAAAGCACACTTTTGATGGACAAAATAAATTTTATTTCACACAAAAAGTGCCCAAAATGCACTGAATAAGCATGTCTAGTGAGTTTTAACAAGAACTAGAGTAGGCAAAAAAGGCAAGGAATATAGAAAATTCAGTTTGGGTGAAAGTATGGTGTATTATAAAAAACCTAAAGTAAAATAGCCAGAAAATATTATATAAAAACTTTCTTTTAGTTTATGAAATACACAGACAGCTACATAGGCTAGCACAACCCAAATCAAACCCGAGTGTGCGGTTTTGTGTGTGTGTGTGTGTGTGCTTTATCTGCGGAGTTTGCATTCTTGTAAACCTATTGAAAATATGCTATGACTGAAACGACAAGATTGGAGCTGTTTTCTTGGTTGTTTTGTTGTTTACTGACATTTATATGGTTTACCAACTTCTAAAATCAAATGTATAGTTGTCTTTGTAAATAATTGTTCGCTTATATGTAGCTTTGGAGCCGCTACTGTGACACTGTAGGCTACAAACGCTTCCAGTGTGAATACTCTCGCGTGTCTGAGGCTGCAGTGACGATGTAGTTACGCTGACGCACTGCTCAAGCGCCGCTCACGCTTGCGGTGTGAAACAGCCGTTACAATGCACCATCCCACCACTAGTGGCAGTAATGCCAACACTGGAGGCTACTCTGAGAGTGAGCCTTTCCCCCATTCCACCCAGGCTGGATCTGATAATGATCTGATAATATCTGTAAAGCAGGCCCAAGTGTCTCATTAAGAGGGGAACATAAATAGGGAGTTGTAGCTTGTTCAAATTGGACTGTTGTGATTGTTATTGTTCATTTATAACAGATATGAAGAGCAACTTTAGGTTCTACCATGCAAAAATGTAGACTGCTGAAACAATTATCAAATTATTTTGCAGATTATAAAGCTATATTTTTTCATTTGCACTTTATTTAAATTTTAATTTACAACTTATTTATTTTGAAAAATATTATTATGAATTTGTTTATTTTAGCAACACATTTTATTGTTTTTATTTTTATTTATATACATTTTCACAGGCAGTGACATTCACAGGCAGTGATTCAAGTGATTCAGCAAATTCTCTTTTGTCTTGTCGCGCATGAATGGTTCAAAAGCATTCGCACGAATAAGAGCGGGATCATGTAACACTAGTCAAAGGATGACAAAAATAACAGATGCTGCTTTAATTGCGTTAATAGCCCTATTTGTTTATTTCATATAAAATCGCAGCATTTTGCGTCATATAATCGCATTGGCTTGACATCGCGATTGCGATACGATTAATCGTGCAGCACTAGTTAGGCTAATATGCCTGACTTGAGCCTTTAAATTTGTTCTTGATGCAGATTGATTTGTTCCATGAATTGTTGTGTGTTTTGCATCTTGTTGTAGCCTATGTGCAGGTTTACATACACAATAACCTGTTAAACTGCAAGTGGATTTCATTTAGTTATTGAATACAAATCAAACCAATGGTGAGATCAATAAACCAATACAGTGCTGATATTTGAATGGGCCCTGGGCCACTTTGTACTGTAAAATTTGGGCCCCGACATCAAAAAGGTTAAGAACCCCTGTGCTAAAGCATTGCGGAAATATAGCCTCACGTTCATTTTGGCGTTCTCTTTGTTGAAATCGTTTGCCCGTTATTCGATCTGTTCCAAGTTTCATGAATATCGAAGTAACGGCCTAGGGGGAGTTCGAAAAAGTGATGAAAAAATAATTTTGTTTCTAGCCCTAACGGCTCAAAAGTTATTAGCATAAATGTGAGAGCAAATTTGCCATGCTGACAGTTCAGACTGTCCTCTATCCAGGGTTCGTACAGACTCTGTCAAATGAAATTCCAGGACTTTCAAGGACTTTTCAAGCACTACTTTTTGGGATTTCAAGGACTTCAATCGGCACTTATCAAACAATATCCTTATTATTATTTTTATTTATTTCATTTTATTTTTTTACTCAAATTAAATATATATGGTAACTGATGTCCCAGCTAACAGACTTTTGTTATAAGAACGTTCTCCAAATATTCAGTGTTGGTTCTGGGAACGTGATAAATTTCCAGTTTTCTTGACGTTAGAGGAACGTGTTTTAAAAGCTGTAATGTTCCTCAAACGTTCTTTCAACTTCATTTTGATTTAAAATTCAACATTATAGGAACGTTGATTTCTAACATTCCAAGAACATAAAAATATCCAGTTTCTTTAATGTTACTAGAATGTTATTTTGAGGTTAGTGTGATGTTCCTGAAACATTCTTTCAATCATCTTTCGAAAGAGTAATAAGAACACAAACTACAGCTTTATCCAGACACAGCCTTAGATAAACTGAAGATAAAAGACATTAACTATCAAGATCTCATTAAACAACTCCACAAACAGCATCAACAGCCTCACGTATTCCTAACCAGACTGACTTTATTTCTGGCACACATCTAGAGAAGTTCTTATTGAGAATTGACAGATTTAGATGTTGATGTCTTATTAAAAATGTTTCGTTTGAGGTCACCATCATGGAGATCAGTGTTTGCTTTAGTTGGGCTCTTGACCCTTGACTTTCATTGGGTTTGTGCTTTATCAGCAATTGCAGGTGTTCATGGAGAGCATTGCTGCATTGATAAAGCGGATCAACATGTCTGTTATAATGACAGACAAAAGACTGCGTTTCCTGTAATTTATGACATAACGAATTGAAACACTATTGAAAAATATGATTTGTAACATTATTGCTTCAGTTGCTGAATGTTGAGTTCTGTGAAATTAAACATAAAACATTGAATTTGCTGTAGTTCTGTTGCTTTGAGTCATTTATACACTCACAGACATCAACATTCGGTATATGAAACACAAGAATGGTAACGGTCTTCATGGCAGCATACATAACACATTCATGGCTCCCAGCATGCATTGTGGCATGAATAAATTATGCATTTGAATTATAATTTTTGATAGTCACCGTCGTTGAGGTTTGTATGACAAGAACTGATGTCTAAGGATGTCATTTTTAACTTTTGAATAGTTTTGGACAATCTCACACAAATTTCTTCAGCTACAAATGATTTTTATGACATTAGTGAGTTCATTACATTCGTCTTGAACTACTTTTAAGTTCCAAAAGTAAATCACTCATTATAAATTACAGTGAGTGCAATTAATTAACTGCAGTCCTTTGTCTGTTAAAGCAGACAAGTTGATCTGCTTTATCAATGCAGAAATGCTCTCCATGAACACCTGCAATTGCTGATAAAGCTCAAATGGACCGCAGCAGATTTAGTGTGAAACAATTGTATCTTTTCAACAACAACAACAAAAAATTCACAATATTTTGAATTAGGGATGCACCGATACCACTTTTTGCAGAACGAGATACCGATACCGTAACCGATCCCTGAATTTTCACTGCATTTGTAATTTTTAAATGTTTTAGTAGATAAACTAAAAGAATATAAATCATATTAGGTGGCTTAATTCTAATTGGCTTGTTTATCAAATATATATTTATTTCAATTATTTTCATGCTTAATTAAGCCTGCTAAAATGCATTGTATGAGCTTCTGTTACTGTACATTCTATTGCTCTATCATATTTTATCTTTCATTGAATAGCACAGCACATATTTAGACTAGAGCAGCTCCAGAAGGGTCAGTGCTGAGGATTGGGTCAGTGGTACAAATGTTTAGACACCAGTGAAATATCAATTATTTAATCCAATTTTGATACTACAACAAAAACTGCCAGCCTAATTAATGTGAATTTAAAACATTATTAAAAGGTAAGCAGTCAGCAACAAAATAAGAATGAATAATCAACTTACAAATAAATACAATAGAACAAAAAAAGGCTACAAATGAAATAAACAGTGTTTTTAGAGTTTTTCGGGTAGATCTAACAGATATTTGAATAAAGTAATCAAATGTGAAAAAATTGCATATTCATTACTGGATAAATTAAATATAGATGGATCTTTTTATAAAGTTGAAAAGGGTAGCCTATTTAGTAAAGAGCAGTGAGTAATGTATTGTCCATTGTTTGATTAACATTAAAACAGCAGTGGGTTTGTTAAACTGCTCTTTTAAGACCGAACGCACGGACCCCATTTGAACATGGCTACGATCACTTGAGATATAACTGACTTTGTTTACTAGGATCCTCGCCAAGATGGGCGTTTTTACATAATTTTGTGTGAATTCGTCCGTACAAACGCAAGACGTGAAAGACAATTTAATTCGGTATTACGGACACTGTGCTAAAATTAGTTTCATCATCTGAAGTTTCGTAGTCGGACATGTATGGCGTTATTTTTTAGTCAAAAGTTATGAGCGTGTAAGACATGTTCACGAGCACATTATGTTATTTCACACGCGCAAAAATGAACCTTCAGCTGGCATGATAAAAGTACTCGCGCACAAATTCAACAACCGAGAGGTGTACAGGTAGCTGCGAGCGAGCGCCTGGCATACTCTCATAGGTTAACTCTGCTTGTACAGTGGAATCCTGCTCGCGCGCAGCGGGCTTCTGCTCGCGGAGTGCTGTTTTGCTCGTGAAGTGGATTTCTGTTCGCTCAGCTGATTTCTGCTCCCTCGAGTCTACATGACTTTTGACAATTTGGGGGCGGAAACCAAGGAAGGCACTGACCCTCTTATGATTGGTCACTTTCATCGTAATCACAACCACAGGGACATCCTTGTACCTTGATTGACAGCTCTCATTACAGGAAGCACGGAGTCAAAGTATCTGACGGAGTTTTTATTTATTTATTTATTTTATTGAAATATCAAGATTTACAGACAAACATGGCTGCATAACTTCCTTTTCTTTAGAATAGGATACAAGGAAAATATAGTCAGAGGGAGCAGCTCTTAATACAACAAGAATATAAATGTAGTCTTAGTACAAAAATAAGGATATTTGTAAGGAATATAAACATTTAAATAATAAACGGTAAGGAATTATAATATAACATAACATGACATAAGGGGAGAATTTAGTCTTTGTTCATCCATTTATCTCAGTTGGGAAGGGTATCATATTTTTTGTGCTTTAGGACCTTTCAAAGTTTTTTAAGGATTTTATATACAGTTTAAATTCATTTAAAAAAAAAAAAAAAACTCCGTCAGATACTTTGACTCCGTGCTTCCTGTAATGAGAGCTGTCAATCAAGGTACAAGGATGTCCCTGTGGTTGTGATTACGATGAATGTGACCAATCATAAGAGGGTCAGTGCCTTCCTTGGTTTCCGCCCCCAAATTGTCAAAAGTCATGTAGACTCGAGGGAGCAGAAATCAGCTGAGCGAACAGAAATCCACTTCACGAGCAAAACAGCACTCCGGGAGCAGAAGCCCGCTGCGCGCGAGCAGGATTCCACTGTACAAGCAGAGTTAACCTATGAGAGTATGCCAGGCGCTCGCTCGCAGCTACCTGTACACCTCTCGGTTGTTGAATTTGTGCGCGAGTACTTATATCATGCCAGCTGAAGGTTCATTTTTGCGCGTGTGAAATAACATAATGTGCTCGTGAGCATGTCTTACACGCTCGTAACTTTTGACTAAAAAATAACGCCATAGACATGTTGTCGGCGAGTCGCGCTATCAACAGCTAATCGTCACGTGCGCACTGTTGACATTGACAGCAGCGCGGATTGATAGAAACGGAAGGAAAATAGTGCCGCATTAAAACTGAGATATGAATTTTGCCCGGCGTGTTTTTTTTGTGTTAAATTAATCAAGCTTTGAAACGCAAATCTTTTTTTCACGTAAAAACGCACAGTTTTGTGGCACCGGAAAGTAGCCGGGATTACTTCATTCAAAAACTTCCAGCGGTCAGAACTCGGACCAGGGGGGTGACAACAGAGTGGGTCAGTGTATATACACTATAGTGCTGGTAAGGATTGCATACAACTTCATGTCTTAAATGGGCGAAAACAGCAGTGGGTTTGTTAAACTGCTCTTTTAAGACCGAACGCACGGACCCCATTTGAACATGGCTACGTTCACTTGAGATATAACTGACTTTGTTTACTAGGATCCTCGCCAAGATGGGCGTTTTTACATAATTTTGTGTGAATTCGTCCGTACAAACGCAAGACGTGAAAGACAATTTAATTCGGTATTCTCGTGCAGAGACGCTGGTTTGCGTCGCGCGCTGATGTTTGCGTTCATGGAACTTCTTGACTGCAAACGTCCAGTAATAATGTAGGGAATCACTCGTTATACATACATCAGGTAACAGGTCATGTTTTACTTTACTTGCATATACGATTTAGTTTTCATCCAAATAACACGTGCTGAGTGAACGATTACAATCAAGAGCATTCAACAGAACTCTCTCGTCAGTTAACGTTAATAATAAGCTACATGCCTCGTTTTATTTTCTTGATCATTTGCCTTCCGACTGAACTACAAACCTTCCACTGATGTCTGTTTAAAGGGATGCGCTCGATCAGCTCGCGCGTCTGTGCCGCTGCGCGCTCAATCCACAGCGGGGTTTTCTCTGATCAGCTCGCGCACCACAGCTGTGTGTTACTATACACACACTGCCTGGGGGGGCTATCGGTTGTTGGTATCCGAGCATTTTTACGAATACATGAGCTCGGTATCGGTGCATCCCTTTAATAATTCAAGCATAATTCAAGTACCTCTTCAAAAATATGGCTGTTTTCAAGGGTTTTCAAGGACTTAAATTTAAAAAAGTTGCAAACTGAAATTTCAAAAATTACAAGCTGTTCCAAAATTTGCTCTAAAAAAATATTCTATTGAATTAACATATTTTTTATATTTTTCATATTATATAATTCAGTTTATTTGTGATGCAGCCTGGAATTAAACCACACAGTGTTCCTTCGTTGGCCCTTTTTTCTCCATTCTGACACCTGATGGAGTTTGGGTTCCTTGCCACGGTCAAATTCCTTGCATTTTCCTGTTATCACTGTAAAGCTGCTTTCAAACAATCTGTATTGTATAAAGCACAATAAAAAATAAAGGTGACTTAATTAGATTTTTTTACTAAATTTATATTACATTTTAAAAATATAAATATTATGTTTATTTTAATATTAAAATTATAACAATATATAAAGACTTGACTTTTGTCAAGACTCAACTGTTTTGTTCACAGTAAGAGAGTATGAGCTGAATGTGACCCAAAACGTTCAATCAGCTCAGATTCAAGACATTTTCGTGGTCAGCTTTATATCCATGTTATTCCGTCTACTCAGGAACAACAGAAGCACACAGCTTAGAAGGAACATTGACAAAGAGGAGAATTCCTTAGGAGCCACTGCATGATATTGTGTCAGGAAAACCACTTCAAACTGCAAATTAACAGAGTGTGTGCACAAGACACACACACACACACACAAGCTGTGACTTACTGTGCATGGCCAGTGGAGGCAGCGATGAGGTAAACTCGCCCACACTGCCACTAAATGGGAGACTGTTGTACACTGACGTACGCACAGGAAATGATTGAATGAAAGCACAGGTATGAAAAGCAGGAAAGAAAAAGTAAAATAAATTATTTAAAGTTTGGGGTCAATTTTAAAATATTGAAAGAAGAATAATGCTCACACGGGCTGCATTTATTTGATCAAATACAGTAATATAAAATTTGTTACAATTTAAAATAACTTTTGTATTCTAAAATATTTTGTCATTTATTCGGTGATGGCAGAGCTAAATTTACTCCAGTCTTCAGTATCACATGATCCATCAGAAATCAGTATCACATGATACATCAGAAATCAGTATCACATGATACATCAGAAATCAGTATCACATGATACATCAGAAATCATTCTAATATGCTGATTTGATGCCTAAAAACAGTTAATTATTATTATAAATTCTGAAAAAAATTGAGCTGCTTAATATTTTTTGTGGAAACCGTGATACATTTTTATAATTATTTGATGAATAGAAAATTCTAAAGAACAGCATTTAACTTGAAAAAGAAATCTTTTGTGACATTATAAATGTCTTGACTGTCATATATTTTGATCAATTTAATGCATTCCTGCTGAACAAAACAGAAGAAAAAATAAGCCAAGCTGAAAGTGAGAAACTGAAATGACAAATTAATATAAATATATATTTTTTTTATTAGAGAGAATTAAATGTATAATTAAAACAACACTGATAAAAAGAAGGAATGGTTGAGAAGCGACAATGTAAACAATGAGCAATGAAAAAAAAAAAAGACAAACAGAACGACTTTCAAAATCACATTTCTAAGTTAACAGCACAACTTGGACAAGGAGACATTTCTTAAAGGGAGGCTTTTGGGTGAATAGAGGTTCATATGCCCGGCTGTGAGCTTGTGTTATACCTGGTTGTGTGGGCTGAAATGAGTCCTGTGGAGCTGATGGAAACGCTGCTGTGGTTGGAGCAGCAGAACATTTGAACGCATCAAAATTGGCAAAGTCTGCATTAGCATTCTGCGCTGTTGGGGTCCACCACAAACAAACACACAAACAGAAAATGGGATGAGGAATA